>NC_059128.1:185707415-186009790 GCF_020740605.2 Lemur catta | reverse complement strand
ACTGGTTCAGGGGACAAACAGAACTAGGCTTAAATCCTGGCCTTGCCACTTACTACCCACAAGTAATGAAACTTTTCAAAGCCATTTTCCTCATTTATAAAATAGGTCAATAACAATACCTAGTGCACGGTGGTATGATGGGAATTCAATGAGATATAGGAGCTAATGTTTAACATAGTAACTGCCACAACGAGAAGGCTTAGTAAGTATTGGCTTGAAAAAAAATCAGAGTAGAATTTATGATCCGGGTGGGACATGACTGAAGCTCTGACTCGGGTGGGGCAAAGGCAGTATATGTAACCTAAACATTTGTACCCCTGTAATATGCTGAAATAAAAAAAATTAAAAAAAAAAGAATTTATGATCTGGCTTTGAATTCATTTTAGTCCCTGACTCTATTCAGTCCAATATGCTAGCCACTAACCACATGTATCATCACTTCACACTTACTAGTACGGCTATAATAATATAAATAAATAAATAAATTTAAAATAACAAATGTTTGCAAGAATGTGGAGAAATTGGAACCTGTATACATTGCTGATAAGAATGTAAAATAATGTGGCCACTTTGGAAAACAATTTGGCAGCTGGTTCCTCAAAATGTTAATCATAGAGTTATCACGTGACCCAGCAATTCTCCTATGTATATATGAAGAGAAATGAAAACAGGTTTACACAAAAACTTGCATGTGAGTATATATAGCACCATTATTCATAATAGCCAAAAAACTCAAATGTCCATCAACTATGAATGGGTAAACAAAACATTCCATACAAAAGCATATTATTTGGCAATAAAAAGAAAGTATTGATACATGCTAAGTAAAAATATCACGCTAAGTGAAAGAAGCCAGTCACAGAAGACCACATATTATTTGATTCTATTTATATGAAATGCCCAGAATAGACAAATCCACAGAGAAAGAAAGTAGATTAGGGATGGGGGTAGGAATAATGGGAATGACTGCTAATAGGTATGGGGTTTCCTTTTGGGGAGCAAAACTGTTCTAAAATTAATGGTGATGGTTGCACAACTCTGCGAATATAACAAAAACCTTTGAATTGTACATTTAAAATGATTGAATTCTATGGTGTGTGATTTATATCTCAATAATGCTGTGAAGAAAAAAACATAGCCCTCTTCCCCCTACCAAAAAGGAAAACAAAAAGGAAACTAGCTTTGTAGTAAAATAGGAGACATATGAAATTTACCAAGCCAACTTCATATAATGGAAAGAACATTGAGAGTCAAGACCTTGACCTCTATCTTCAGCCTCCTCATTGATTGAAGAACAAGGGTTCGAATTCAAATTATTGGTGGCCATGATGTCTTTCCAATTGACTTGAGAGAGCAGTTGTTGCATCAGATTCTCAAGGGGGTTCATGATCCAACACAGTTAAGAGCTGCTGCCTCTGGCTTCAGCCTTATACTCTCCTTACTGGTGAAAATCTGATGAAATTCCTGCAGGAGATTCCCACTTGCTGGGCCAATGAAACACCTCTTATGGCATTGAATTTAGAAGCTGCATTGTATATTCTCTGAAGAATCCTGTAAAGAGACAGGGGATTATGTCCTAAGTTTTGACTGAAGCATCTGGTTCAGTCTATGTCCTTCCCCTGCAGACCAAGATGGATGTGTGAGGGAGAGAAATAAAGCCCTCTTCAAGTTGCTTGTGCTCAAAATTATCTTCCTTACACCACAGCAAGAACAAAACAAACAAAACAAAAAAATTATCGATTACAGACTCATCTCAAAATGAATTATAGAAATGTAGAGGAGGAAGGGGGATTTGTTCCAACTCTCACACCTCAGTGAGGAGGACGTTGAGAACTGCAGGTTTGAATGACTCGCTCACAATCCTATTATCAGTAGAACTGGTACCAGAACCCATTTCTGTAGACGCCAATTCTTTGACCCAATATAATACATTTTCTCAGTTGACTCTCACAGAGTGGAAGAGGGAAGACTAAGCCTCATATATACTAAGGTTTCATTTAATTAAACAATCTGTACCATTAAATTACAGGTAAACATTGAATGAATTAGATTTCAATACATCTTTACCTGAAAGAATTACTTTATTCACATGAAGCCAGTGCTTCCAAACTCTTTTGTTGAAAAGCTGGCATGCCTCCTGCCTTTTTCTTTTTCTTTTTTTTGAGACAGAGTCTTGCTCTGTTGCCCAGGCTAGAGTGCCATGGCGTCAGCCTAGCTCACAGCAACCTCAAACTCCTAGGCTTAAGCAATCCTCCTGCCTCAGCCTTCTGAGTAGCTGGGACTATAGGCATGCGCCACCATGTCCAGCTAATTTTTTCTATATATATTTTTAGTATAATTTCTTTTTTTTTTTTTTTTTTTTTTCAGTAGAGACGGGGTCTCGCTCTTGCTCAGGCTGGTCTCGAACTCCTGAGCTCAAGCAATCCACCCGCCTCGGCCTCCCAGAGTGCTAGGATTACAGGCGTGAGCCACCACACCTGGCGTATGCCTCCTGCCTTAGAACTTGGTCCTCTTCCCTTCTCTAGGACCACTTTGTTGGTGAGCTCGCACTGTTTCACCACTTTATATACTCCTCTACCTTCTTCACAATGCACATCTGATCCACCAGGAAATCCTGTGGATTTGACTTTAAAAACACATCCAGAGTCCACATCTGATCCACCAGGAAATCTTGTGGATTTGACCTTAAAGACATATCCAGAATCCATATCTGATCTCTCAGGAAATTCTGTGGATTTGACCTTAACAACATATCCAACAGCTACTTCTCACCACCGTGATTGCCCTACTGGTCCAAGCCACCATCATCTCTCTCCCCTGGCTCACTGCCACAGCCTTCCAATAATTCCCTTGCTCTGCCCTTGCTCTCTTAAGTCTGATTTCAAAATACCAGGCAAAGCAATGCTTTGAAATATAAGTCTCATCTTATCACAACCTTGCCCCAACCCCCCTTGACCTCCCATAAAAATCAGTCCATAAAGTAGCCTCCAAGGCCCTGCATGATCCTCTCACCTCTTGTTCATGCTGCTCCTGCCATGGTGGCTCCTTGTTGCTCCTTGAGCAGGTCAGACACATTTACTTCAGATCCTTTGCTCTAACTGGTTTTTCTGCCAGAAATATGTTTCCATGAGGGTCAATCTTGAAACATATGTAATTTTGTGCATCCTTATTAAGAAATCACAAATGCAAAATTAGATGCCAGGCCTTAAATGGACCCCTGCAAGTTAGGAACCTTGGAATATAAGCTTCACTAGCTTTGTAGTAAGTCTACCTCTTTTCCTTTCTCAGATGTCTGCTTGGCTGACTCCTTTCCTCCTTCAAAGCTTTATTCTAATCCTGCCTTCTCAATGAGGCCTGCCATGACCTCTCAGTATGACACTGAAACTTGTTCCTTCATGCCCCAGCTTTTTTTCCTCCCATGGCACTTAGCATCTTCTAACATACTATACAATTAACTTAATTGTTATCCTTTCTGTTCCCCCTACCACCACCTTGCTAGAATGTAAGTCCCAAACAGTCCTGGCCCAGAGTAGGTATCCAATAAACATTTGTAAAATGAATGAATTTATATTTCTTCAATGTCATTTTATAAGTAATTGGAACCCAAGGCTTAGCATATGCTAGATTCTCAGGTAGGCATCATCTTGAAGATTAAAATTTAATTTAAAAAAGCCATCATTGCTACTATTCATGGAGCTACTATTCTTGGCAATCCCATCAGGTAGGCGCCATTATTATTCCTATTTTTTAGATGAGAGAACCAAGTTTAAATTAATTGCCCAAGGCCACATAGCTAGGAAATAACCAAATGAAAGTAAACCCAGGTATGTTTGATTCTGAAGCCTGTGATCTTTCCATTTTGCTGGTAGAAAGTGACATTTATACCCCAGTTTCTTCCTGGCATGGCTGAAGGAAGCAGTAGGAAAATTGTATGAATTTGATATTAATACACAGCTCCAATACATATTTGTTTTGGGTCCCTGGGTAAGTTTCTTAACCTCTGAGTTTCAGTTTTCCCATCTATAAAATGGGCCTCACAGTGCCAACTTTGAAGGATAGGTAAGAGAAGTAAAGGGGATAATGTTTAATAGGGAGGCTTTAAAAAGCAGTTAATAAATACTCCCTTTAAAGGTGCTTATAATTAAAACACACACACACACACACACACACACACTTTCATAAATAGAATTCGGAGGAGGATGCAAGCCAGTTGCTATGGGGAAGTCAGTGGCAGGGATGCAGGACTTTTCTGGAGCCAACACACAAAGGCTCGGCTCAAGAGAACACCGTACGAGTGGGGCAGAGAAGACCAATGTTGCAAGCCATAATGGAATGGAAAAGGCACTCTTTCAGAGTTACATTTTGTTCTTACCTCCTACAAGTTGGCTTGCTCACATCTTTCCGTAAGATCCTAGAGTAGGCCTTTTTCAAACACTTCACTGAACAAGTGTCAGAGGACACTTGAAGTTTCCTGGAATCGAGTCATCCCATACAATTTCAAATATTTTAAGTGCTAAATGAAAAGAAAAAAACCTCCAACTTCCTGTTATAACTCTCCAAGCTTCTTTGGAAACAATAGATGAAGAAAGACAATCTGACAGTGTTAGGTGGGGGGACGAGGTTGTGGCAAATGTTAGCAGGGCTCACAGGTAAGGCACAGTAGGCTAGTCCCAAGATTCAGTCACTTTGGCTGAGGGCCTGGGGCTCGCCTCATGCACCCCAGAGGGGCCCATGTCTTACATAGATCCTGGCATGGAGCAGCTATCATTGATTCACACTATTTTATTTTATTTTTAAGAGGGAATATTTTTAAAATGAACAACTTAATCTGATTATTAAGTCCTAGTTTATCTGAAAAATATCATAAAAGAAAAATTTAAATGCCCATAAACCTATGACCTAATGTGGCAACAACTAAAAATATGTATTTTATAAGGACTCTGTCCGCATATCTACTTAATTATACGTGACATTCTAGGTCTTCTAGCTCACATACAGGGCTCTGATTATTGAGGAAGGTGGAACTAATAGGATACATAAGATATGTATGGCACTTAATGGCGGCTGGAGCTCTCCACTCAACCAGGCTTGAATACCAGGAAACAGAAATCCTGTTGAAGAATCGGTGGGAAAACTCTTAGAATTATCATGAAAGTTCAGGAAAATGGCTGATCACAAGAGAATCTTGCAGGAATTTGCAGTTGCCTGGATACTATTATGTTATAGCAATAACCAGTTAAGCCAGTGTTTCCCACATTTTGGGCATTAACATACCACTTTCATCACTTTTACTATATATATTCAAGTACCACTTGTATTAACACTTTACTTTTTGTTTTTTTTCCAATAGACTCATTCTTATTTAAATTAAATATATTAAACAATTATCCACACAGTAGCCAGAGTGACCTTTAACTTTTTTTTTTTTTTTTGAGACAGGATCTTGCTATGTTACCTAGACTGGCCTCAAACTCCTGAGCTCAAGCAGTCTTCCCACCTCAGCCTCCCTAGTAGCTGGGACTACAGGCATGCAACACCACACCTGGGTTCAGGGTGACTTTTTAAATATGTAAGTCAGATCACATCACCCTCTGCTCAATCCTCTAGTAGCTTTTCATCTGATTTAGAATAAAAATTGTCTGCAAGGCAATCTGAGCCCGTGAGGTGCACTTCTCACCTCATCACCTTCTCCATGACTTAGCTTCATCCGCAATGGCCTCCTTGCTGTCTCCCCAACGTGTCAGGCTCATTCCCATTACAAAGTCTTTTTTCCCATCACAAATAAATTATTCATTTCTTTAATTATTATCTGTCTCCCTTTACAAGAGTATAAACTCAAGGTGATTAAGGGCTTTTCTCCTTTAGTTTATTGTTATATTTCTAGGACCTAGAATTGTGCCTGGCACATAGTAAGTGCTTAATAAACAATTGTTGAATGGCTAGACAGATAGATACATGGAACATATTTGATTGCCTAGGAACAGACTTGAAATTTAATGAGGGATATTTCACAAGTAAATGGGATGAATAAATTGTCAATAAAAGTTATAGAAAAAGCGACTAGCCTTTTTTTTTTTTGGGAAAAAAAGTGAATATAGATACTCACCATCATCATACAACTAATTAAGCAAATATGTGCCCAAACAGACTAAAATGTGGATAAATTAGAGCAAATAATTTTTTTAAACTGTAAAAATATAGCTGAATTTTCTTCTAATTTCTGATTGGGAAGGAACTTTCTAATCTAAAAAACAGTGGAAAATAAAATGATCAATATGTTTGAATGCACAAACACTGTTAAATTCTTTAGGATATTTATTTCACTAGGTATTACTTGCTTGTTTTTGCATTTTCAGGGAAATACAAATTAAAATCATAATGAAATACCACTATATTTTAGAATAGCTAAAAAATCCAAAAAAAAACAAAACCTTAAACCAAAAACAACTGGTGGCAAACAACAATATCAAGTGCAAGCAAAGATGTAGAACAACCGAAACTTTTATACAATCCTGATGGGAATATAGAATGGTAGAGCCATTTTGGAAAATAGTTTGGCAGTTTCATGTGAAGTTAATATATACTTAACCATACAACCCAGCAATATTGCTTCTAGGTATTTACCCACAAGAAATGAAAATTTATATTTAAACACTTGTATTAAATGTTTATAGTGGCCTTATTCATTATTGACAAAAATTAAAAATAACCCAGATGTCCTTCAACTGGTATATGAATAAACAAAATGCGGGATTCCATATAATAGAATACTACTCAGCAATAAGAAAGGAACAAAGTACTGACAAACACAGTAGCATAGATGTCTCTCTCAAATGCTTTATGCTAATTGAAAGAAGCCATACTCAGAAAGCTATATTCTGTATGATTCTATTTATATGAAATCCTAGAAAAGGCAAAACTATAGGGACAGAAAACAGATAGATGGTTGCCAGAGGCTGGAGGTGGGAGAAGGGTTGACTATAAAAGGGCATGGGGAAATTTTTTGGAGACGACAGAAACATTCTATATTTTGATTGTGATGCTGGTTACCTGACTGTCTGCATTTGTGAAAAGTCATAGAACTTTATGCTAAAAAGGGTGAATTTTACTGCATGTAAATTATGCCACAAGAAACCTGACTTTTAAAAAAGAATAAAATCAAAAAGTGAGCAAATTGGAAAACTGTTTAAAACAAACATGACAAAGTATTCATATTGTTAATACATAAGCAGTGCATAAAAATTGGTAAGACAAACACTAGTTATTAAATAACAAAGGAAAACAATGTTCATTCTCACTGGTAATCAACTCATAGAAATTAAAGTATATTGAGATACAATTTCCCCATAAATTCACATTTTTATTCTTGTTCCCCATTGCCTTTTATAAAATGTTAATACAGAATGCTTGTAACAGTATATACACTCACATAATTTTGGTGAGAGTGGAAATTGGTTCACGTCTTCCAGGGAAGCAGTCTGGCAAGTCTGTGTCAAGAGATGAAAAAATGTTCATGCTTTTTGTTCCAGTAATTTCACCCCTGGGAATCTATCCTAGGAAATAAACCAAGTTGTGAGAATAGTTTTAGGTATGAAGATGGTTGGCATAAATTATTTATAGTAGTAAAAAGTTTGAAATAACCTAAGTACTTACATTAAGGTAATAGAAAAATTATGATTTATCTATATGAAGAGATAGTATAAGGTAGTCATTGAGAATGACATTTTTAAAAATTTTATAAATATAGGAAAAATGCTATGAAATGTTAAGAATAAAGAATAGTATAAAATGTATAAACTCAACTGTGAAAGTATTCATACATGAAAAAAATTCAAGAAGACAATTTGCTAACATGTTGATCATAGTTAACTGTGATAGCTGATTTTGTTTTCTTTCTTACTGGCTTCTATTTTTTCTTAAAAATATCCTAAAACTGTTATAAAGGAAGCAACCTAAGGTTATATGGACTCAGCAGATATCCCTGACCTTGGTTTACCATCTTGGAAATTGGCTACACTTGTGTTTTTTGGCTTTCTAAAGCCATAAGCCATAAATAACATTTTGAAATAAAATACAATGCCATTAATATTTGGAATATATTAAAGGTTTTCTTATAAATTAAATTATGATTCTGTTTATACTCTTTAAATTTCAGAACTTTTGAATATGAGATTTAAGAGTCTCTAAACCTCACTGTCCAATATAATAGTCACTAGCCACTGTGGCTATTGAGCACTTGAAATGTGGCCAGTCCTAATTAAGAGGTGCTGTAAATATAAGATACTCAACAAATTTTGAAAATTTTCCAATTAAAAAAATGTAAAATAAATTGTTAATAATTTTTATATTGATTACATGTAGAAACAACATGTTGTATTATGTATAGGTTAAATAACATGTTATTAAAATTACTTTCACGTTTTTTTTTTTTTTACTTTTTCAATATGGTTCCTAGAACATTTAGAGTTACATATGTAGCTTACATTTTATTTCTATTGGTCAGCAACGTTCTAAAAACTGTTTTCAATCTAGCTGATGAGGCTTGTTTCCTCTCTCATGTTCACACATGAATGAACAATATAGAACCTTCCCTCATTCCCATAATAAGGTAAAATGCTATTCATCCTGTGCTTCTTGGCTGCTGTTTGCTCAGGTGGCAGCACCTTTCTTCACCGTAATACAGATTTAAATAATACTTATCCTTAGACCCAATTAAAATGCTGCCATATCAGTGAAGCTTTCTGCAATAATCAGGGATCTTATTCGGCAGCATGCAATAGAAACCACATTAAGTACTTCAAGCAAATAGATATTTCTCTTTCTGATGTACGCAGAGGTGGACAGTCCTGGACTAGAGCGGCAGCTTCCTGACATCATCAACCTCCAGGCTCTCTTTGCCTCTCTGCCTCCCTGTCCTTGGGTGTGGGGCTTTTCTATTCATGGTCACTTTATAGTCACACAATGGCTGCCCCAACTCCAGCCATAAATCTGCTTTCTAGGTAGGAAGAAGAAAAAGAAAGTAACAAGGAGGAAGGGAGGCATCTATAATAGGAAAGCAAATTTTTCCAGAAATCGTCAGCAGACTTTCACTTGTATCTCATTGGCTAGCATTGTGTCAAATGATACCTAGTTTACGAGAGAGAGAGAAATATAGTTCTTTTTGTTTTTGTTGTTGTAATGTTGCTGTTGTTGCTTGTTGCTTTTGTTGTTGGCTTTGGTTTTTGTTTTTTTGCTGGACACATTGCTGCAAGGATGTATTAGTAAGGTGTCAACCCAAAGTAAGTCAGCAAAAATCTCAGTCAATGGAGGTTTATTAAGCGAAAGTTGAGGATGTGCCTGGGAAAAACACAAAGCACAGACAAACCTGTGACAGTTTGTCTGAAAGGGAATTTGGGAGTTTCGGTATTTAAAGAGGGATAGGGCATATGGAAAGAAAAACAGGAAGGGGTGGGGTGGGGTGCGTATCAAGACAAAATGGTTACATTCCTGTAAGACCCAGGAAAATCTACATTTTATGTAAGACAAAGCAAATGTTAGAAGAGAAAAAGGGAGTGAAGAAAGTCTCAAATATGTAGATTTCCCTGGGTAGGTAGAAGACTGTCCGATCCTGTCTTGTCTCTGTTCTGCAACTGGGAAGATACACTTGTAATTCGTTATCAGTGTGGAGTCAAACAGACTTTAGTTTTAGGAAGTAGAGGTAGCCTGCTGACCTAAAGTTACAATTTGTATGTCCTTGCTTATGGGAGGCCAGCAAGAAATTTTCTTAATGAATGATCTGTGGGGTGAGTCCTCCGTAATGTCTGAGGCCTTTACCCTCCCTTTTCCATAAGGAGTTGGAGAGGGGGTCCTGAGATTTTTATTTTCTTTTAAAAAGGAAAGGGAAGGAGGGCCCCAGTAGTGCCTGCCCACAACTTCTTTGATTTTCTTAGTCAAAATTTATTTCCCTGAATGGTACTGGATACACACTAAAAATTGTTACTATTTTTGCTCCCAGCTTCCTAGCTTCCAGAGGGACTTTGTTCTCCCATAAACATAGTTTTTCTTCTAGCAAAAAACACAATAGTTTATCCCATTTCGGATTTTCTTAATTACATCATATTTCAGTCTTGCCTCTAGTGACTTTTCATTCATTGGACATAATGCCTAGAGTCTAAGAGCTCCTTAGGCCCTGAATGTTTCAGACTCAAAAAACAAATATATTGGTTTCTAAATGCACAAAGAAAACAGTGATATCAAAAATCATTAAATATTTAAACATCTACAAAATATGTAGTTATACTCAATATATTGTTAGATTTAGTATTCACAGCAATGTTATGTTTGAAATATATTTGTAGATTATGATCTTACATGGTAATTGTACTGAAATCATAGCTAACCAGAAATTAAATGATTTATTCCTAGCTTTAGTGGACATTACTATTGCCTTCCCACATTCTTTCTAGAGAGATTATCACTCCAAGTGTTTCGCAGTACCTGTAATTCTAAGTGACTGAGTGAGTTGAGACTGGACATGTCTAAGCTGTTCAGACCAATGGAATATGAGTAGGAGTGTGCTGGCTCCTTCTAGAAGTAAATAAGGATTTTGCCCTTATTGCTGCTGGCAGCCATCTACCTCAGCATTATAAAGATACTAGACTTAGGACAAAGCCCACACTGTGGTAGGCAGGGCAAAGAGACAAAAAATTGATCTGAGCCCTTGAAAATATGATGAATCCACTGAATGAACAACCCTGAAGTCTGCCCTTCCTCTGGACTTCCGGTTACGTGTGCTAGTGAACCTCAGCGTTCTCTTTAGTGCAAACCCATTATAATAAATCACATATTTAAGGTTTAAGAATAGTACAGATGTCATAATCTCATCCTCTACTTTGTTTGAAGGAAACCGAGGCTCACAGATTCAAGTAATTTACTCAGGGGTTGCTGTATGAGTTTACCAGGGCTGCCATAACAAAATACCACAAACTAGGTGGCTTAGACAGCAAAACTTTCTTTCCTCACAGTTCTGGGGACAGAAGTCCAAGATCAAGGTGTCAGCAGGTTTGGTTTCTTTCGAGGCCTCTCTCCTTAGTTTGCACATGGCCTCCTTCTTGCTGGGTCCTCACACGACCTTTCCTCTGTGTGCACAAGTCCCTGGAGTCTCTCTATGTGTCTAAATTTCCTAGTCTTACAAGGACCCCCCAAAACCGTCTCACTTAAACTTAATCACATTTTTAAAGGTCTTACCTCCACATATTTAATACATCACATTCTGAGGTACTGGAAGTTAGGCATTCAACTTAAGAATTTTGTGGTGACACAATTCAGCCCGTAACAGTTATGTGTGCTTTCTTACCACACGCTAGAGCTCAGATTAGGACCCACGTTTCTTGACTCCCAGCTGCACTATCTTACTACAGGGAAAGCAATACTGGATTTCTGTGCAATATCTGTATGGATTATGATGAAAATTTTTAGCAGTAATAAGGTAGCATTTAGAAGAGGGTGGAGGTGGGGGTTCAGCAGCAGCAAAGCTGAAAGGAATGTGGAAGCCCCTAAAAGCCTGACTGAGGTGACCACTCTAGAACCCAATTATGTATAGAGGGAGTTTTTATTTTATGATCCAGAAAAATGGAACATATCTAGACTATTCAATAATCGAGGATTGGTTGGGTAAATCATGGTATATCTATCCATACTCTACAGCCTTAAAAATTATAAAGTTGATATATATTTCTTAACACAAAAAGATAAACATGATAAAATTGGGGAAATGACAGTCTTTTCAATAAATTGTCCTGGGAAAAATGTATATCCACATGTAAAGGAATAAAGTTAGAAGTTTACTTTATACCATATACAAAAATTAACTCAAAAAGGATTAAAGACCTATTAAATGTAAAACCTAAAGCTATGAAACTCTTAGAAGAAAATATAAGAAAAAAGCTGTAGGACATTGAACCTGGCAATAATTTCATGGATACGACACCAAAAACAGGTAACAAAAGCAAAAATAAATAGGGCTACATCAAACTTGAAAACTTCTACACTTCAAAGGAAACAATCAACAGAGTGAAAAGTCAACCTACTAAACTGGAAGAAAATATTTGCAAATTATATACCAAATGAGGTATATAATTTTAAGAATATAGAAGGAACTTTTACAACTCAACAAAAATAAATGATCTGATTTAAAAATAGGCAAAGGACTTGCATAGACAACTCTCCAAAGAAGATATACAAGTAGCTAACAAACATATGAAAAGATGCTCAACATCACTAATCATAAGAGAAAAATGAAGACCAAAACCACAATGACATACCACCTCACACCCATAAGGATGGCCAATATCTGAAGAACAGAAAATAAGTGTTGTGTTGGCAAGGATGTTGAGAAATTGAAACCCTTGTGCAACTGTTGGTGGAAATGTAAAATGGTACAGCCACTATGAAGATAGTATGGTGGTTCCTCAAAAAATTAAAAAAACAGAATGACCATATGACTCAGCAGTCTCACTTCTGGGTATATATCCAAAAGAATCCAAAGCAGAATTTTGAAGAGACATTTGCACACTCACGTTTATCACCCCATTAGTCACAATAGCCAAGTGGTGAAAGCAACACAAATGTCCACCAACAGGAATGAACAAAGAAAATGTGGGATATACATGCAATGGACTAATATGCTGCCTTAAAAAAGAAGGAAACCCTGTCACATGCTATAATGTGGATGAACCTTGAGGACATTATGCTAAGGGAAATAAGCCAGACACAAGACAAATACCGTATGATTCCACTCGTATAAAGTATCTAAAATGGTCACAATTATAGAAACAGAAAGTTGAAAGGTGGTTGCCAAAGGCTGGGCAGAGAGGAAATTAGTGTTTAGTGGACACAGAATTTCAGTTTTGCAAGATGAAAAAGTTCTAGAGCTCTGTTGCCCAACAATGTAAATATACTTAACACTGCTGAATTGTATACTTACAAACGGTTAAGATAGTAAATTTGTGTTTTCTATAACAGTACAATAAAAATAGATTATACAACTATGGTATGTTTGGGTTTAAAAACATACATATATATGTAGATGTGCAATTAGTGGCAGTATACACATAAAACTGTTAGTTCCAGACAATCATAGAAAATATTTTTCCCTCTTTGCTTTTTTTTTTCCCTTAAAAATTTAAATAAAACTGGAAAGTCTGTGTATTGAAGACTGAGAAAGGTCTCCATAGCTAGGGGTCTAATGTGGGGAATTTTTTTGGCCAGCCAAGCCGGCAGCAATCCGCAGCAAAGTGGTCAAACTTGGGACACAAAAACTGAGCATCCGCTGCGCACCGGGGGCTCCCACCCTATAAACCACATATTTCTCACGGGTTTTCCTCAGGGGTTGGCGCCCTGCCTGCCCCCTCCTTTTAAGGCAGTGTAAGGAAAGCGTTTTTATTTAGTTTTCTTCCACCGTTTCCAGCCGCTGTGGGGGGCGAGGCACATCCCCGCGTGTCCGGATCTGGGTGCAGGGCCCGGGCCGGTCGCACGGAGAGCGCGGCGGGGCAAGGCCGGCGAGGGTGGGGGCCGCTCCGTCCGCCGTCGCCAGCCGTCTGAGCTCTTTGGAAACGTCTCTTCCTCGCCCGCCCCCCACCCCGAGCGCGTCCCCCTGCCTCCAGTAACAGCCTTTTAAGGTCGCGGGAGCAGCACGGCCGAGGGGAGCGAGCGCCCCACCCGCACCGCCCAGCCCGGGAGCGGGAGCGGGAGCGGCAGGGAGGGGCGGGCGGCCGCGTCCCCGCGCCGGACGGTCGTTCCGAGACGGGCCGTGCGCTCCGGGAAGGCTGAAGCTTGCTGGAGTGGTTTCATGACCGTTTTCCGCCAACTTTTGTCGTGCAGAGCCCAGGCTGGAGAGCTAGTCATTACACTCCCGCTGTGGCCAAGGCGTGGCGCGGGAGTGGACGTGAGCTCTGGCCAGACCTCGGTCCCCACCCTCGCCGCGCTGGCCCGGGCGAGTGGCAGGCCCAGGGAGGGGACGCGGGCGGGCAGGAGCGAGGGCGACTCGGAAGCACAGGAGAGCTCTGGCTGCTTGAGCATAAGCAGGAGCCCTCAGAAGTGAAGCCGTGTGGCTTTTTTTCCCCTTAGACCTTGGGAAACCAAGTGATAAAATGACAGAGTTACCCATATGAAACTCTCCCTGAAGCACTAAGTTTAATACTAATTGCAGATGCTAGGAAGAGTCTATTTGATTTTCAGTGCCTTCAAGTGTTGCCATTTTTGCTTGGTGAGATAAATGGAGGCAATGAAACAGATTAAGTAACTTCTTGTGTGGGAAGAGTCTGAGTTCTCGCGTGCCTTCAGTTGTTTTGAATCTTTTGATTATCCGAATGCTGACTGACACTGGACACTTGTTTCCGTAATTGAACAATTTACCTTTATTAGTGACTAGGAATTACAAGGTAAATGTCAGATCAGTAGTATAGAAATTAAGTACAGATTTGCCCTGAGGCAATTTTGCTTTTATTGGTTAACAGTATGTGAACAATAAAGATTGCTTGAATATAATTATGCAAATGGAGCTATTGCTATAGGATTCAAATGGACTCTTTGTAAGAAAATAGTCATTTACAGGAAATATATTTTTTATTTCAGCATATTATGGGGGTACAAAAGTTTAGGTTACATATATTGCCCTTGCCCCCCCATCAGAGCTTCAAGTTTGTCCATCCCCTAGACAGTGCACATCGCACTCATTATGTATGTATACACCCATCCCCTCCCCCCCACATCTGCCCGACACCCGATTAATGTTATTCCTAAATGTGCTCTTAGGTGATGATCAGTGAAACCAATTTGATGGTGAGTACATGTGGTTATATCAAATATTTAATTAACTTCCAGTCTCCTACTGGCTAGGAACTTCACAGAATGAAGATGATACAATCAACACAAATTTATTGAGTGACAACTCTGTGTGGGATACTGTTCTGATCACTTCCTATTCACCGCATCATTGAAGGAAGAATTTTCCACCCTAAATGTTATGAAATGGCAGAACACACAGCCCCCAACACTGGACAGATGAAATTGACAGCAGTTTATTAATCACGTATACTTACAACCTAGGGGAGGACACAGCACACCATGCAGAGTCACACCAGGTTGCACTCAGGAGTAGAGTGGGACAAACATGGGCTATGGGAGGCAGGCTTTGCAGTAACCAGAGGCTGGGGTGACCCCTGGTTTCCACCGGGGATATCATGGGCTTGTTTAAATAATTTCATGGCCTGGCAGGGAAGTAGAACCCATTGGGCTGAGGACCAGGTGGAACACAGTTGGTTCAGCTAATAGGGGAATTAGACAGGTGAGGAGCCTTTCCCACTGTGGAGGGCATATCTGGCAAGAGCTGGGGAACTCACAGGCCTTTGGGGCTCCATGAGGCTCAAAGATGTCAAGGCAGCACAGGACATTTTAGGCTTTACACTGTGGAGGCAAGAGAAGAATAAGATGTGTTTCTTGACTGTGAAGAGTTTAAATTCTCTAGGCTGGAGTAGGGTGGGGATTGGGAGCCTGGGGTGTCAAACTGTTATCATACATGGTTCTAACTGAAAGCACAGGAAATTCTGAGCATATAGAAGAAATTAAGTATGGTAATTGGGGCAGATAGACTTCTTATGTTAAATTTGTAATTTTAAATGTTGTAAACACTTAAAATATACCACAATTTTAATGTCCTTTTCAGCATTTATATTATACCAGGACCCTTAAAATGAAAGTGGCCCTGGTGTCCCTTAACTTCTGGGAAGCCCTGCTATCCAGACTGCTCCCTGTGGTCCTGTCCTGCCAGAATCTGGTTGGCTCTTCAGGGCTCACCTCTCCTCGGTTCATGCTGAGCATTTCCATCTCTGTACTCCTGGGGCACTTTGGGCTTGTTCTCTCCTGCGGAGCATTTGGTACTTAATGCTCCAGCCAAATGAGCTACCCAGCATGTACAGGCAGCCACAAACAGAAAAAGAAGTTTCCAAATTACTGAAGGGAGCATTATGTTCTTTCCAGTACAGGGTAGTCATATTCACGTTGTCCAGCATGAGTGTATACCCCTGAAGATATTTATCGGAGACTTGTTTCACCTCTTGTACTTGGCAACCAAAGCACAAAGATGCATACCAACATGTCCTTATGTTTGTTCTAATTTTATATCCCAAATGGCCTCTAAGAGAAAAGATAAAAGGGTGTTCTTTGGCTCCAGAAAATTCATTATGACTTAACTTTTTCTTCCCTAATGAATTACTATGTTCTATGTGTTATTTATTCATGATACATCAAAGAGTTTAGCTGGTAAAATATAGAGAGAAAGAAACCTCACCATATCCTCAGAAATCAATCAACGATAATAACAAAGGAACACTTTAAAAACGAGAGAAAGAAAAAACCTTTCTCTATATACAGTTCTCCCAACTGAAAGCAACTAAGTCCAAAAGCTATAACATAAAATGGTTAAAATTCTCTTGGCAAGAAAGGAACTTGTTACAGAATAAATGGCTGGACAGATGAGCCCAAAGAGTTCCAGCACAACCAAATTAATGGTTTGCTTTCCTGGGGGGTAGATGTGCATAAACATCACATTAGCCATTCTGAGAACAGTTTGCAGATTTTAAAGCAACTATGACCACTTTCATGATGGCCCTATGGATGGTGATGTTCTCAGATCTGGACATCAGGAAATCTTTAAGTATGTACTAGATCAGTTAGAAGGAAACCATGCTGACCTTAGAAGGGATTATGGGTTCAATTGACACCTTAGTAGGAAAACGAAATATCCAAAGTCTGTTAATGACTCACTAAAGCATATAATGTTCTGGAACAGGGAATCACTGTACTGTACATTCTTGCAGGAGGTGTAACATTTCAGATGTGTTCTTTCAGACTGAAGTTACTTGGGAAATGAGTGCATAAGAATCATAAGACTGAGAATCACCACTTACACCCTGAAGAAATTCTGATTTCATCTTTGGACTGTGGTTTTCTTTGGAACCCTGAACTGTTTTTGAACCATAATGTGTGCTTAAAATCTACCAGGTAGCTCTAACACGAAGCTTCGGGAAAAAAATACCTTAGACATAGCACAAAAATGTGAGATTAGGGAATTCTAGACATAGAAGTAATGTGGGAATTGTTAAAACCCTTGTGTCAGCTCTGAATCTATTAGTGATGCTGCTTTGCTCCTGATTGGCTGAATGAGCTTCTGATCAGGGAGATTCTTGTGTGCAGACCCGCTCCACCCAGGAGGAGAAAGTACTACGGTTTCCATCTTCTCTCTCACTGGTAAAAAATGTACTATCTGGAGTCTAAGGCAGCTTTATACGAGTAATTACATAAACATAATGCACATGTAACTTTGTTTTGTTTTACATTGTTTATTTTGCATAACTTTGTTTTACATCCAAACTTCATCATCTAACGTGAAAGGAACCCACAATTTGCCAGGTCCATGTCGGTGCCAGGACTAAGACGAGGTGAGTAAGGCACTCACCTTGGGCACTAAGTTTAAGAGAATGCTAAAAAAACTCAGTAATAAAGGTAAGTAATACAGTCAACATAACAACATCTCAGTCAACGATGGACCACATACATGACAGTAGTCTCGGAGGACATAATGGAACTGAAATTCCTTTTGCCTAGTGATGTCATAGCCATCCCAACGTCATAGTGCAATGCATTATTCATGAGTTTGTGGTGATGCTGGTGTAAACAAACCTACTGCACTGTTAATTGTGTAAAAGTCTAGCACATAAAATTATGTACAGTGTATACTTCATTATGATAATAAATGACTATGTTACTGGTTTATGTATTTACTCTACGTTTGATCATTATTTTAGAGTGTACTCCTACTTATATAAAAAAATTAACTCTCAAACAGCCTTGGGCAGGTTTTTCAGGAGGTGTTATAGAAGGTATTGTTATCACAGGACAGGACAGCTCCATGTGTGTTATTGCCCCTGAAGACCTTCCAATGGGACAAGATGTGGAGGTGGAAGACAGTGATACTGATGATCCTGACCTTGTGTAGGGCTAAGCTAATGTATGTATTTGTCTTAGTTTTTAACAAAAAAAAGGATAAAAAGTAAAAAAAAAATTTAAATAGAAAAAAGCTTATAGAATAAGGATATAAAGAAAATATTTTTGTAAAGAAAATATTTTTGTATAGCTATACAATGTGTTATTTTAAACTAAGTGTTATGATGAGTCAAAAAGTTAAAAAAATTTTGAAGTTTATAAAGTAAAAATATTACAGTAAGCTTAAGTTAATTTATTATTGAAGAAAGAAATTTTTAAATAAATTTAGTGTAGCCTAAGTGTTCAGGATTTCTAAAGTCTACAGTAGCGTATAGTAATGTGCTAGGCCTCCACGCTCATTCACTACTCACTCACTAACATACTCAGAGCAACTTCCAGTCCTGCAAGCCCCATTCATGGTAAGTGCCCTACATAGGTGTGTCAGTTTTTAAATCTTTTATCCTGTATTTTTACTGTACATTTTCTATGTTTAGAAACATAAATGCTTGCCATCGTGTTACAATTGCCTGCAGTATTCAGTACACTAACATAATGTCCAGGTTTGTAGTCTAGGAGCAATAGGCTATACAATATAGCCTAGGTGTATAGTAGGCTACACCATCTAGGTTTATGAAAATACACTGTCTGATGTTCCCACAAGGAAATTGCTTAATGATGCATTTCTCAGAACATATCCCCATCATTAAGCGATGCATGACTGTATTTTAATGCACTGTTTTTTGTTTTGTTTTTTTTTAATCAGCAAACCATGGCCTACAGGCCAGCTGCCTATTTTTGTAAATAGTTTTATTGGAAGCAGGGCCGGGGTTAGGGTGAGACAAATGAGGCAAGGTCATGTGAATGCAGGGGTTAGATTCTGCTGTTATTTACATTTTTATAATTTGTTCATCGTGGGTTTTTTTGCATTAATTTTATTTTTAAAAAACTATCTCAAATATCTAAAGTGCCTTCCAACCTTTCTCCCACTCCCATCCGTCTAGGCAGTGACCAACTCATCCTAATAGTCTCAATTAGTGTTAAGTGCACAAAGCTGACTCCATTCCATCAGTGCTTGCTTGCTTGCTTCTTAGGGATTTGATCAATCTCAACCTTGTTCCCTCATTGGCCTGTTTTTCCCAGCTCACAGCTGGGTAAATCCTACCACAGGTGGTCACTTTCACTTTCTTATATCTGTACATGCAGTTATTTTTTCAATACCCTTTTTCGTCCTCTCTTCAAATTGGTAGGATAAATTTTTATTAGGATATTTTTTAAAAACCTCATTTGGAGGTGAAAGAAAGCATAGTAAGAACTTGTGTCAATAGTGTGACCTTGTGTAAATCCCTTGCCTTGATGGAGCTCACTTTCTCATTTGTAAAGCGGGTGGGTTTTCACTGACTGATTTTTTTTTTTTGAGATAGCGTCTTGCTCCATCACCCAGGCTGGAGTGCAGTGATGCGATCATAGCTCACTGCAGCCTCTGACTAATGGGCTCAGGACATCCTCCTGGCTCAGCCTTTCAAGTACCTAGGACTATAGGCATGAGCCACCACGCCCAGCTCATTGCCTGATCTGTAACTTTCCTTCCAGCTGTACAATGTTAGGATCAGAGGCAATATTATTTGAACTGTAAAAGGTCTTGAGAGTACCTGAAAGTTCAAGTAATCCATTTGTAAATTGAGGACTTCTATATCACACACGGTCATGAACACACAAACATACACATAAATTCATTTTTTAAATTAGTCTTATATTTGCTGAAATGTATTTTTTAAAATCTAAATATGCTAATTTATTTATTGGCCTGTAAGTGGCTACTTTAATGTGTCTGATGAAAAATACACCTGAAGTAGCTCGTATCAGAAAAGAGCCCAAGTCACTGATATACATTATCCTACGTGTATATATTAATATTTAAAGTGTATATATAGATATTCTTTAAACAGTTTTGTATTAAAAATGTTTATTAAATAAATGGAAACAGCTCAAAACAAATATAAAAAGACCTGCAGCTCTGATTCAGAGACATTAAAAATCATCTATGTTCAGTTCAGTTTTTTAAAACGTTAATCTTTAAGTCACCAATATTTAATTTTAATATAGAGAATTGCTTGGATTTTGACAGCATGCCTGAGAATATGCAAATTATACACAATCCCCATGGAAATGACCTTGTGACCCTGCATTTTATTTAGGTCGGCATGGCCTGCAGTGACCACCTTGTTCTCCTTCATGCAAGTGCCCTGAGGAAAGGAAGAAAACTGCACAATGACAGGGGGTGGGGGTGGTGAAGTGTGAGGAGCTGAGAAAGGCTGAGAGCCAGGAAAGCCTGCCCTGGGGAGTGTGAAGGCACTGAGCCTGCGTGGTAGAAAGCAGAGCTAAACTGTCAGCATAGCTAGTGTGGCAGGACGAATGCATGCAGCTGCTTCCTCCTCCTGCACCAACTTCACGGGGAGACATTTTGTATTTACAGAAAGTGTGCAGCACTCACCAAGTTGATAGAAATATAATTAGTTTTTTCCCAGTGGAGGAATATTTAAGGTGATCTCATCTCCCTGCTTTCTGTCTATCCCCAGTTCCCGGGCTCCCTCTGCACAGAATGATGCTGAGTGAGCTTTCAACTCTCAAATCTGAGCCCGTCCCTTCTTCACCAGGCCCCTGGGCTTCCTGAATGGAGTCCAAACCTCTTGGCTTCGGCACACAAGCCCTGTTGTGAGCAGGTTTCTGCCTTTAGCACTGGCCTCAAACCCCACCATGCGTATTCCAGCTTGATGGGCTTCTACATACTTTTAATTTAATTTTTTATTGAGATATAATATGCATAAAGTGCACTAATCATAAGTGTACAATCTTGCAATACTTTCACATGTATATATCCATATGTAACCACACCCAAATCAATATGTAAAATATTTTCTCCACTCTATAAGTTTCCCTTTTGCCCTTGTTGGTCTATACATGCCTCACCTACTACTCAGGTTTTGGCTGTTCTTAAACCTTACATGAATAAAATTACACAATACTTATTATTTGATGTCCGTCTCCTTTCAACGTCAGTGCTTGTGAGATTCATCCACGTTCCTACAGACATTTTGTTCATTCTTTTTTTTCTTGCTGAGTAGTATGCTGCTGTGTGAACATGCCTCAGTTTATTTATCCATTCTCTGTATCCTTCACATTTTCCCATGGCACTTAGCATTGTAGAAGGTTTGCATAACAAGGCAGGAGGAGGCCTAGCCACTGGCAGTTTCCTGAGGCCTCAAGGGACTTGCCCTGGGACAGAGTCCAACCTTCAGCCCAGAGCCTCAAGAGTCTGGACTGTGAGCTCATGAAGAGCGACCTGGAGCAACCATGTCCTCAGGACTCCGTTAGAAAATCAGCACCCATTTATTTATTTATGGTGAGCAATACAACTGTCACATATTCAGGTGAACACATTTCATATATTTTTAAAATAGTTCTGTAATATTTATGTAGCCTTTTTTCCAAGGAACTGTGAACACATTTAAATAATGAGTTGCCATAACATCCTGGCAAATAGACTGTTGGAATTTACAAATGAAGAATTTGGGACAAAAGAACTAAGGGTACTCAAAGCAAACTTGTAAGGGAAAAAAACATTAGCTTTAACTATATCTCTGCTTTGCTTTTCCCCAAGTCCAGGAGGCAGGGTAGCCAGCTGGTTAAGGCTGCAGACTCTGAGGCCAGAGGGCCTGGGTTTGAATATGTGCTTTGCTACCACCCCTGTGACCCTGGGCAAGTTACATACCTCCCCACACCTCAGTTGTGCCACCTGTAAGACTGGGATGATGATAGTAGTTAAATGTGCTGGTAGAAGCAGAGTGATTAGAACAATGCTGGCATGTGGCAAACAATTAAAAAATGCTAGCTGTTGGGTTCCATAAATTGTCACTTTGCTCATTCTCAGATAGTTAGATCACATTTAGTCATTATTAAGGCCTCAGCCTGAAGTCCTCATGGTGAAACCACCAGTGTTAAATTCCTACGGGACAAGGTATTTCTAGAGGAGAGTCAGTATTGGCAATACTCAACACATATACTTTTGATGGCAACTATAAGGAGATTAGAAAAATAAGACCAAATATTAGCCACAGCATCCCAAGATGTTAGAATGTTTTAAATGAATGTATTGTGTTAGGGACACTGGTTTATTTGTTTTGCTTTTGCTTTTTAGAATATGGTTCTAGAAAAACAAGGAATGTGAATGAAGCACTATGAAAACTGAGGTCTCTTCTGGGATGTTGCTAAGGAAAGTTAGAAATCCAGGTCTACTAATTAAAATTGATTCTACCTATTGTCCATAAATTAGGTCCTAATGAAGTGAGAAATTGCAGTAAAATAATTAAAGAATGAAAATATTTTCTCTGAATAAAAACAAAAACCAGGGACGTTTTTCTATCTTGTTTCTCTTCAGCTGCAGTTGGACAAAAAGGAAGCAGGTCTGAGAGCAGGGAGAGGGAAAATCAAAACAAAGCCTTTTTCGTCCAATTAGCTTATACAATCGAGGCAGGGTGAATGGAACACCTGCGAGTGGTGGTGAATGAAGTCTTTGTAGGCATTGAAAGATAAGCATTTTAGCTCAAGACTAGTCCAGAAGTAAAGGACAAGTGTCCAGGAAAGGATGTTGATTCCCCAGCCAGAGTGACAGGAATACAAAAAATTAAAGGTTAGTGTTTGAAGAACCAAATGATGTTTTGATCATTTGTATCTTTGAAAGGTTACTCTGAAAGAATAATTTGATGAATGTGTTCAAATTCCACCCTTTTAATGAAAATAATTACTTTTAGATAAAGAGAGAGAGAGAGAGAGAGGGAGAGATGGTGGGGGAAGAGAAATGAAAGAGATATGCAGGACGTCTGAATATTTCAGTGTGTTGGATTTTCAAAAACATGAGAGGCCCAATATGATTACCGGGAAAAAGCAAATTCCAGTCTGCTAGTTCTTGGTAAGATTCAGTGTTAAATACAGCACTGGGACTTCTGGAATCAGAGATCACAGTCTCAGGACTTTCTAACTGAAACCTACATGCAAACTGGTTTCTGATAATCTACACTGGGTTTAAAAATGTTTTTGAACTCTAACTTTCAAACAAAAAAAAGATGTCATATAAAAAAAATCCCATTTCTGGTTTCTCTTACAAACCCTGACATTTGGGAACACTGGGCCAGTGTTCCTGCCTACCAAGAATTGGCAGTACCTGCGCAGTGCCAGTTCCTCAGCCAGTTCAGCACAGACCTGGGTTGGTCTGACCCATCCATCTGTGCTACTGCTGGACCCTGGAGGATTCTGAGGTTTCCCCCTTGCCGAGGGTATTTATGTTGATGGAGGTGTCTTGGGAATGGGGGAAAGGAGGACCTCTGGAAAATCTTTTTCAAAGGCAACATATATCTGTGTCTGTTTGTAGGTAGAGGAATGAAGCAGGTGAAAATATTGTGGGATCTCTTTGGGATTAAGAGCATGACCTAATGGATGGTCTTTGCTCCACCTATAAGGTGGTACCAGTCACTTCTGAGATAGCTATCAGGGCATAAATATTTGGATAACTACCTCCAGACGGAACTTCTCCAGGGAAGGGGACCCAGTTTCATTCATCAATGTGTCCCAGTTTAGCACAGTTTGTGGCACAAAGTTAGTGCTTAATAAATATTTATGGAATGAATAAAAGGTCATATGACTGTAATGTTTTCCACCTCTAAACTGAGCCTGAGAAAGTATTATGTTTGCTTTTTTTAAAAAAATCAACTCACCACAAAAAAAAAGAATGAAATCCTGCCATTTGCAATAACATGGATGGAACTGGAGAACATTATGTTAAGAGAAATAGGCCAAGCACAGAAAGGCAAATCTCAAATGTTCTCACTCATATGTGGGAGCTAAATATTAAAAACAGTTGATCTCATGGAGACAGAGAGTAAAATGATGGTTACCAGAGGC
The DNA here is from genome assembly GCF_020740605.2 of Lemur catta. Lineage (NCBI taxonomy): Eukaryota > Metazoa > Chordata > Mammalia > Primates > Lemuridae > Lemur > Lemur catta. The sequence goes on along the minus strand of NC_059128.1, from coordinate 185,985,814 downwards.
TGGGAAGGGTAGCAAGAAGTGGGGATAAAGTGAGGACGGTTAATGGGTGCAAAAATATAGTTAGATAGTTAGATAGAATGGACAATATTCGATAGCACAACAAAGTGACTATAATCAACAATATTTTAAAATAACTAAAAGAATTGGAATGTTCCTAACACAAAGAAATGTTAAATGCGTGAGGTGATGAATGCCCCAGTTACCCTGATTTGATTAATACACATTGTATACCTGTATCAAAAATATCACATACACCCTATAAAGATATACAACATTATGTACCCATAATAATTAAAAATAAAAAAATAAGCAAACAAACAAAAAAGGATCTCAATTCTCTATCATCTCTTCCCACCATAAACCCAAACCTCCCTTCATTCTGTTGACCCTTCTGGCTCTGGGGCAGTTCAGCTCCTACTTACAAACAAACTGGACAGGAAAACCCTGGGCCACCTCTAGCATCCCTTCCAGCATTTAAAATGAGCCTCACAGGACATGAGCCAAGAGTAGACCGAGTGATGACCAGCTGTGCGGCAGTGACTAACACAGGGGATCTGTCACTTGCACATCTGGGCAACATAAAGTGTTTAAATTAGGACGTACTGGCTTACACAAATTCAGTGAATAGCTCTTGTGTGAACCAGCTGCTTTCACTTTGCTGAAAGAAAACTGTTTTTCAGTGTTCCTACATACTTACTTGGCCAGATTTTTCCTGGGATGATGATAATGAGGTTGGCTTTTCATAAACCCTACCTTATAAACCAGAGATCCACCCTCCGTAGTCTCCAGGTAATGGCCGTGAGTGAAGCCTGGCCAGAACGTCAAGAGGAACAGCCACTCCACTGCAAGTAAGGAAAGCCATTACAACACAGGAAGCTGGGCCCCATGTTGCCAGGTCTTCCAATTTTTCCAGAGAAGACAGATACCCAGATTTAGATGGACATTTCCCAATTAAGCAAAACAAAACAGGCCAAATTGAATAGGCTTTAAAAAGCCCTCAGGTTTTTGAAATCTGCTGTTTAGCCAGGTAGGGCATAACCTTCCGCTTGTGAAGGCTTTTGTGGAAGGCCCCTTGGTGGTCTGCGACTAGCAATAGAAGACTTCCTCCGCCCCCACATGCCCGGTACAAAGGGCTCTGGAACCCTCTGAAAGGAAATCCTTGGCTTTATTTTTTCTTCTTGGATTTATTCTTAATTAGGCACATTGGAATCTTTACAAAAAAAAAAAAAAAGAACCATATAAATGTAAAGTGTTTGACTAACAGAGTACCCATGTGGAAATGAATTAGTAGTATTAACTGCAGACAGCAATGTAACTCCACAGCAGGCAGCTGAAGCTGTTGTGCATGTTAACATATATGTCTATGTGTATGTGTATGTACGTATCTTCTTACCACAGATAATTGATATTTGTTTTAAGAATGCTTTTTTATTTCAAATTGGCTTTTAGTAGTTTTCTTTTTCTTCATTATAACCAAGGGATAGAAATGCATTCCTTGCCCGGAACTGTTTTGTTTTGAATGTGGGGAAATGAGAAAACTTTTCAGGCTTTGATCCCCGAACCAAATTACTTTCTATCCTACAGTGAGGTCACAGACAGGACATGTGAATGGAACAAATGCTGAGAATCTGCACTGGCTGAAACCAAGGCAATAGTTTAGGCCCCTGTAGCTGAATTTCTTTTATTTTATAGTAATAGTGGAAATGAAAACAAAGATAATATCAATTCCATTCTGCTTCTGTGCCTTACTTTGTAGAAGAAAAAAAGAGTTGTTACTAAGAATTGAACCAATTCTGATTTTTAAATTTTCATTTGTAAACTGGAGATATTAATAACTACTTTGCAGGATTTTTGTGAACATTGATAAGTTTAACATCTATAAATCACCTAGAAGAATATCAAGGGTATCCAGTGCATGGAAGAACTCAAAGGCAGTAGTCAGTCTTATTGCTATTACTTTATACTTTCACTGATGCTTTATAATCTTGATATTCCAAGTGTGGTCCAGGATCAGCAGTATCAGGATTCTCTGAGTGCTTGTCAGAAATACATCATCTCAGCCGGGCGCAGTGGCTCATACCTGTAATCCTAGCACTCTAGGAAGCCAAGGCGGGAGGATCGCTTGAGGTTAGGAGTTCGAGACCAGCCTCAGCAAGAGTGAGACCCCCGTCTCTACTAAAAATAGAAAAAATTAGCTGGGCATCGTGGCATGTGCCTGTAGTCCCAGCTACTCGGAGGCCAAGGAAGGACTGCTTGAGCCCAGGAGTTTGAGGTTGCTGTGAGCTAGGCTGATGCCACGGCACTCTAGCCCAGGCAACAGAGTGAGACTCTGTCTCAAAAAAAAAAAAAAAAAAGAAAGAAAAAGAAAGAAAGAAAGAAATATAGCACCTCAGACCCTTTCTTAGACCACTCCTAAAACTGTTACCATGGGTTTAGTATCCTAGCTATATTCATATAATATAGCTATATTCTATATTCATCTGAAATAAATAACAAGCTATTATCAAGTTAAAAATGTCCTTCGCGTACCACTGAAAGCATCCTGGGTATCACTGTGCACACACCACCATCTTTCAGCAGCACTCTCCCAGGGGACTCACTATTTACAAGAAGTTCGTGCTAAGTGATTTAATAAAGCGAAGACTCTTTTCAATCTGGGTAATCACTCACTGGTTTTTCTGCTTTGTCACTTCAAACTGAGGCTGTATGACATGACAAAAAAGATTTTACCAGTCTAATAGACCACGGATGTCACTTTCTAGTATGTATCTGGGCCAGATTCCTCCCTCCCTTCTTTAACTTTCGTCAACATCTATTGAACCACCACTGTCTGCGAGGCCTTGTGCTTAGCACGGAAGACAGAGTTGAGGAAGACAGTGCCCCTTCCCTAGGGTCTTCCCATCTGGTTGGTTGTGATAGTGTAGCAGAGTGTGATGAGGGTGATGGTGAAACGATGTTCAGGACACCATGGAAGCACAGAGCAGGGCACCTGGGCCAGCCATGGGGTCCAAGCAAGGCTCCTGGCAAGAAGTAAAGCCTTGGCTCGAACCCCAAAGGATAGGCAAGGGGAAGCGGGGAGGGCATTCTCAAAAGGGGACATAGCACGGGCAAAGCCACAGACCAAGAAACTGTAAAGCAAATCTCCCAGAGTCTGTTTCTTCATGTGTGATGTGAAACAGGAAGGATAATTACCTCATGAGGTTATTTAGAGCAAAACCCCTAAGGTTTGTGTTTATCTGTGAGTATTACACTTCCGCACATTCATGGGTATACACAGAGTGAAAGGCAGTAACCAGTAATATCTATAAGTCCATCCCTAGTCATACACCTAAGAGAAATGAGAGCATATGTCCACGTAAAAATTTGTACACAAGTGTTCATATCATTATTCATAATAGCCAAAAATGGAAACAACTCAAATGTCCATGAACTGATGAATGGATAAATAAAATGTGGTATATCTACACAATGTAATATTATTTGTCAATAAAAAGAAATGAAGTATTGATACATGCTACAATATAAATGAACTTTGAAATGTTATGCTAAGTGAAAGAAGCCAGAAACAAAAGGTCACATATTATATGGCTTCGTTTATATGAAATGTGCAGAATAGGCAATCTATATTCTATAGATCCTTGTAGATCTATAAATCTATAGAGACACAAAGTAGATGAGTGGTTGCTCAGGGCTGGAGGTGGGGTGGGCAGGGAGTGATTGTTAATGGGTCCTGGGTTTCTTTTTGGGGTGAGGAAATGTTCTAAAATTGATCATGGCGATGATTGTACAACTCCCTCAATATACTAAAAACCATTGAATTGTACACTGTAAGTGTTTGAATTGTATGGTATGTGACTTATAGCTTAATAAAGCTGTCATTATTTTTAAAAGGTGATAGCACTCTCATAGCATAACCTAGGCACAGATCTAAGTGTTGTGTATATGTTAACTTACTTAATGTTTACAGTACCCAGTAGGATAGGTACCATGATGGTCCCCAGAGGAGACTGCCAGGCCCACACAGCCAGTAAGCTGTAGGGCTATGGTGCAAACCCAAACGGACTGACTCTGGCACATACACACTTAACTTCCAGTCAACACTGTCCTAGCTTGGGAACGACTAAAAGCTTTGATTTTAGACTCAGATAAACCTGGGTTCTGACCTCAGCCCTGCCACTTACTAGCCAAGTGATCCTGAACAAACTACTGAGCTTGGTTTTCTCATATGTTCAATGGAGATAATAGCAGTGCATAACTCGTACGATTTGTGTTTAGCACCGGGACTATCTGGAGTAAGCCTTTAACAGCTGAGTTCCTTCTTTTATGTGGTGTTGTCACCGGTTTGAGAACTGAAAAGCACTATCGAAACCAAAGCAGTAGCAGCCTAACACCAGGCAACTTGAAGAGTCAGCTTATTATTTCTGCCAGGACAGAATTTTGTTTCTGCAAAGAAATGGCCTCGTAAACTAGTGGTCTGGCATGCTACCTTTTACATAATTTTAAATTAAAGTTTTAAATGAGGATAAAAATATTTACCACATGCACTAAGCGTCTGAAATGAAGATTTGCTTTTTGTCACATGAAAATAAACAGAAGTGTGGGATGGAGAAAGAAATGTGTCACTTCTCTAGCACTGGCCTGCAAGGGCAGAGTGACCTTGTACAAGAAGAAAACTGCCAGTAATTTCCAAACTAATCTAATTTTAAATTTCTGGATTTTTAATTTTATCGTGTAGAGACATTTATTCTTGCAAGGAAAAAAAAACATCATTAGTGATAAATGAAGCCATAATTTTTGCTGGAAAACTCATCCTGCGTGGTGCTATGGAGCTCATTTGCAAGGCAGGGAAGCAAGTCAAAGTTCACTGTAGTCCTCTCAGTGCCCAGAATGTTTTTTTGAGCACACTTTGTGGCCAGAATTTTTTAAAATTTTATTTTGGGGTTGGCACAGTTTGGTATGGTATGATTCAGTCTCTTCTCTCATCTCCTATAACTTTCCTTCTAACACTCCATGAACCTCCACACTGTGGAAAATGCACCACCATTCATTCTGTTGTTCAGGTCATCTTTGATTCTTTTTGTCCCCCATGGCCTGTCAATGGGTATGTTTGTTTGTCTTCCTCCAAAATATATCTTATTTTTTCGCTTCTCTCTCACTGCTTTGTCACTGGTTATCCAAGCCACCTACATCTACTGCCAGGATGACTGCAATAGCCTTCTAAATGTTCCTCCACTTCCACCATAATTCCCTACAGCCAATTCTCCACAGAGCAACCAGAGAGATCATTAAAAATACAAATAAGTCAATCTCCTGCCTAAAAGTTATCAATAGTCAAAATCCAAATGTACAATTAGAATATTAAAAAGGTGTTTGACATCATTAATCATCAGAAAACGTAAAATTAAAGCTACAATGAGATACTACAGGTTGAGTATCTCTTATCCAAAATACTTGGGACCAGAAGTTTCAGATTTTGGATTTTTTTCAGGTTTTGGAATATTTGCGTATACATAATGAGATATCCCAGGGATGGGACCCAAGTCTAAACACAAAATTCATTTGTGTTTCATATACACCTTATACCCATAGCCTAAACCTATACAACATTTTTAATAATTTTTTCATGAAACAAAATTTGTGTACATTGAACCATCAGAAAGCAACGTTGTCACTATCTCAGCCACCATGTGGACAATCTGTGCTTGTTTGGCATCACCATTGTTTCTGACTCTGATTTGATTTATGTGCTCCTGGTAAGCAACCATTTTCTTACATTTATTCAGATGTAAGTACTTAACAGTAAAAAATATGACATACCACTAACACAGTGAAAAAATAATGTGTTCAGGGTAACTAAGCAGCACAGTAGCATCACCAGAATGCCTGCGTCAACTGTTAACAGCAACAACAAACAAGGTAGGTTTTCGGTCTCCACCTATGATTATATGTTTTGATTAAAAGGTTACTGTACACTGTATTTTAATTTTCAGGTGAGAAGAAACATAAGAAATAGTTGAGGAACCAGGAAGTGGGTCCTCTAGGGATGAGGAGGCATTCTGCTGGCTGGCTTATAAAATGTTTTCTCCAGAGTCATCTGCCTCATTAGCTATGGCTTTTGTCTTAAAAGTCTCTCTTTGATTTTTTGTTTTCTTGTTCTGTCATGAACACATGCTACTCTAGTCCTTCAACAAGGCCATCACACATTTCACCGTGTCATCTCTAGTCACTCTTTCTGCAGTGTTTTCCACTTGTGGCCTCATGTCAGTGCTCAAAAAGTTTCAGGTTTTGGAACATTTTGGATTTTTGATTTTTGGATTAGGGATGTTCACCTGTACTACACACTCACCAACATGGCTAAAATTTTAAAAATTAAAAAGAATGCAATACCAAATGTTGCTGAGGATGTAGAGGAACTAGAACTCTCATATGCTACTAGTAGAAGGGATATATATAACAAGTTTGGAAAATTGGCAATATCTAATAAAATTAAATACATTCTTACTGTATGACAATTGCACTCCTATATATACACTCCTAGGTATAAATGAGTGCCTATGTCCACCAAAAGATGTTCAAGAATATTCACATTAGCTTTATCTATAATAGACAAAAATTGGCAACAACCTGATTGTTAATAGTACAATAGATAAATGGTGGTATATTTATACAACAAAATACAACAAGTAATAAAAAAAGAATGAATTACTAGCACATGCAACAACATGGATGACCCTCTAGATTAAGCAAATGAAGACAGACAAAAGTCAGTACTGTATGATTCTATTTATATATGTTCAAGAATAGGTGAAATTAATCTGCAGTGATTAAAGGCCAACTAGTAGTTACTGGGACTTTAACTTTGCTGGGAATGGGGCTGGTTAGATTGAGAAGTGGCATGAGGGAATCTTCTGAGGTTTGGGAATATTCTAAATCTTACACTGGGCTGGGTGGTTTGGGAATATTCTATATCTTACACTAGGGTGGGTGGTTGTTTCATGAGTTTTGTGTGTGTGTGTTTGTGTTGTCATCAAGTAGTGCACTTTTTGTGCACATTACAATATGTATGTTTCACTTCAGTTAAAAAAAGTCCATGGCATCCCAATGCACTTTCAATAGAATCTACGCCTCATGCCATGGTCTGGCTCCTGCCTTCCTCTCCTCATCTCACACTTTATTCCTTCTTCTTCCTTATGATTTGCCACATAGGCCTGCCCTTCTAGTTTTCCCTCACACATGCCACTCCCTATTCATTATGCCGTTTTATTTTCTTCATTGCCCCAGCACCATTTGAAATGATCTTATTTGATTACTTATTTGTTTCCTCTTTCCCCTTCTAGAATGTCAGCCCTCAAGAGTGGAGTCCTGATTTGTCTTGTTCACTCTTTAGCTCCAGAATAGGGCAAGTGTAGGACTAAGATATTTGTTTTGTAAATTGATACGATCTTCAAATATTTGTAGAAAGTAACACTTCTAAGTGTTTATGATATCTTGATATTCTTAACAGCATCTCAGCTGAAAATATAGTTATTATGGCCATTTTGTAAATGTCCTACCTGACAAATTTATTCATTTATTTATATTTATTTAATGTAATAAATATTTCTTAAATTTTCACTACAAGCAAGGTATAGATTTAGCTAGTATTGTCTGGGGGTGCAATGAGGGAGAATTAAAAATACAGGAGACAAGAGTAGTAACTGAGGGACTGTGTCCTAAAGCTGGCCTAGGAGTGGAGGAAGGTCACTGCTTCCTGTGAGATTGAGAGGGAAATATGGGTGTGGCTTTAGATGAATTCATTGGTGAGGAAGTGGAAAATGTTGAGAGTTCTTACTTGATGGCTTCTATTTCCTCTGAAGTAGGAGGCAGGGCCATGTGCTGAAAACGAAAAGGGCAAGGGCAAGTTAGAAGGCTGGAGAAACTTCAGTGCTTTCACGTTCTTGATGCCTATGGGCACCTGCTTGGCCTCTCCCAAACTGAAAGTTTGCAGTAGCAAGGCAAGGAGTGAGGGAGCTGGGGGTCTCTTTTTAGAAGCTGTGGATGAAATGATAGTGGAATAGGGAGTCAAGGATAGGGGTGAAAGGATGTGAATGAAGCCAGGAAGAATTTGGAGAGAGGAAGAGATCAGAGGTATTGTCACATCCAGATCAAGATGGCAGAGGGATCATACTGAGAAAGCTTCTTCTTTCCAAGCATAGGTGGAAACACTTTGAACCAAAATCTAGACAGTAATAGCAAGGGCATTTGGGGAAAGTAGTGAGTCAGGAGAGAAATTACATTGTTCTAAATGTCTTGTCCAGGGAGGGGCTAGAGCTTTGGATTAAGTGTTGACTTTGTTAAGAAAATATAAACTCAAGTCTATTAAAACCACTAAATGATTAGAAATACAATGTGTAATTTCCAAACTTGTTGAAGAAAAAGAAAAGGAATTAGGAAAATGACAGTCTAAAAGAAGACAAAAAAGAGGGTGGAAAAGAACTTCATAAAGAGGAAATATAAAATGTCAGAGATAAGTCATTAGATTCCTAATCATAGTGAAAAATGAATATTTAAACTCACCTATTAAAAGACAGTATTCTTAGACCGGCTTTTTAAAAATACAGTTATATATTTGTTTATAAGTTATATACCTCAAACAAAATAATATAGAAAGATCACAAATAAAGGGATTAAAAAAAGACATACTAGGAAATTAGTAATCAAAAGAAAAAAATCTGGCTTAGCAATACTAATACCAGACAAAAATGAATGTTAAATTAAAAGGATTTCTGGGAACCAAGATTTCACACATACAATGAAACTATTCACCGAGACAGTAAGACAACCATAAATTTGTATACATTTAACAACAAATTTGTTGTGGTGGAAGCTTTGGTGTAAGACTGGAAGTTGGCTCGTTCATATTGGTCAACCTTCTGTTCATCAGTGGTAGACTACATTTCCCAATTCTCCTTGCATCTAGATTCTCTGCGTGATCGAGCTTCTGCCAAGCAGAAATTTGGAAGGCGAAAGCAACTATTGCAAGGTGGTGGCCACATGGTCAGTAGGAAGGGTGGTGGAGGTACTTGGTTCTCCAGAGACAGTTGCAGGTGTTCTCAAATCCTGGTGCTAGTGTTGGAGGGGCTAAGTGGCAGGCAGTGGCTGGCTATGGGCTTTCTGCAGGATGTTGGATGTTTGTCCTGGCTGTGTTGCTTGCAGTCTGGGTAATATCCAAGCTTCGTTCCCTAGCTTCCCAGAAGTTTTGTAAGCTACCTTGGACCCTGTAATAATCCCTTTCTGCTTAAACTAGCTGGAGTGTATCACAACATGATGTGATATGCACTGTGCTAGAGGTAAGCCCTGAGCACTATGAGTGTATATGGGATTCTAACTCTGATTGAGGTAAGTGTGGAATCCTTGTAGTCTTCCTAGAGCAGGTGCTGAATATGAGCTGCAACATGAGCTGAAGTATGAGTTGGAATTAGCCAGGTGGAGACAGGAGGAGAAGGAAGGCTTAGAGGAGTGCAAAGTAGAGCCCAGAAGATGCAGAACTGTAATTAATTCAGAATATCCTTAACACAGAGTGAGAAGTATGGACTGACAAAAATATGAGGCTGTAGCTGTGCCGGGGGAAATCACAAATGGCCTTGCGTGCCTATTTGTAGAACACAACTGTTGTTTGTCTTCTCAGCATCTCTGCTGTTTCTCCTCTGATCTTCTGCTCCCCTCTTCCCACTCAATACACACACATTTCCTTTGCAGAACTACTGCTCTACTCCAACAGGAGATTCCAATAAGCCTGCCAATCAGGTACCCTCCTCCCTGATAGCAGGGGCGGGCTCTTGCTCTGGGTCTGACCACTCACGGTAGCCATTCCTATGACTGTGGCCATTGGTCTAAGGTTGGCCTGTGAGTCAATCCAGGCCTGTCAGAGTCCTTCCTGGGGATTTTTAAAATTTAGGACTGGTGGTTGGGCATGGTGGCTCATGCCCATCGTCCCAGCTACTTGGAAGGCTGAGGCAGGAAGATCACTTAAGCCCACCAGTTCGAGGCTACAGTGAGCTATGATCGTACCACTGCACTCCGGCCTGGGTGATAGAGCAAGACTCTGTCTTTAAAAAAAAAAAAAATCAGGACTGGCTCACAGAGTTGTAGATTCTAGCAGTCATTATCCACCCCAATTTCCTGTCCCAACAGAGAATGAGAAGAAAGCTTGCCTGTGGTGGAAGAAGATTAAGTAGAAAAAAGTAACAATGAGAGATGAAAGAGGAGAAAGAAAGAGAGAGAGATGACAAAGAGGGAGACAGAGTTTTTAGCCAGGACAAATCTCAGGATCTAGGCCCTGACATGCCCATGGCTACCCTAGCTCTTGTAGCCCTTATGCCATGCTGATCAAAGCCTGACCAGTACTCCTACTTATAATCACGTTGTTTATACAATTTGTTTATACATATTTTAGTAAATATTTCTCCTCTTCTTCTTCCTCTTTTGTTCATTTTTGCTTATTATATAGTATTCCATTGAATTCAACACTTTAACTGCCATGTGAGTTGTATTTAACTCACACTAGTTTTGAGCCCGGGGCCTTGTGAAGCATGTGTAACTCACACGTCTCTTTACCTTGGAAGCCATGAGAACTATTTTTCAAGTTGCATACAATTCATGCACAGAAAACAATAAAAAATAACAAATTTTCCATTACATTAGAAAGGATCATTTTGTTTTCCAAGTTTTTATTCTATTTTCATAATAAAACACTGTGGCCCCAATGGAAAAAATTTTTTCTAGTGTGGCAGTCAATGTGTTAAATATCTTTACTTATTTAACCATTAGGTTGTTTCCAACATGTCAAACATTGTTGGTTAGGATTTGTACAGAAGGAACTGAGGAGGGAGGAGGTGGCATAGTGCTTGCCAGCTGCAGGCAATGGCATAAAAAAGGAGTGGAGGTGAGAAAGTACACAGCATATTTAAGGACTAACAAATAATTCAGTCTGGCTGAAGCTGAAGAATAATGGGAATAGAAGTAACTAGAATCTCTGCTCGTAGTGTACTAATGGTGGGGTAGCTGAGAATACAAAAAGGTATGCAAATTGCAACTAGATTTATTGCTAAAAATTTAAGGAACCTGTCATGGACAAAATCATGGGGCAGCCACATGGAAATGCCAGCATGCTGTTCTAAGAGCTACAAATTATAAGCGCTGGGAAGAATTACCACACCTATGACCATCTTAATCAGCATTATGAGGACGCAGGATGAGGGTAACTACAAAAAAATTAACTGAATGTGCTGAAGGAAGATTTGAGAAAATGAAGAGCAACTGACCGGGTAGAAAGACAAAATTTTATACAACTGTAACTCTTAAATTTATAAATTTGGTTGCAGTGTGTATAGGTGGGTGTGGAATACTTTTTCACTACTCCTCTGGTTTTCCTGAGAAGAGATGTTCCTGTCTTTTGCCCCAAATTTTATAAGAATATAATCCGTCATAAAGCAGGCATCACAATCTGAGCTAAAGCATTATTTACTAAGTGATATTGAAGCAATTGGTTACATGTTTAGGAAACAAATCAGGGTAAATCCTTTTTTTACAGTTAACGCCATACCAAATCTGATATGGATTAAAATGAATGTAACAAATCACATCATAAAAGACTAGAGGGAAAAAATGTGACTTTGTATCATTCAATGTGAGGAAATAAAAAGAGGTTGGGGAGGGTACTTTCTAAGCTTAAAAGTGTTGGAAGAAATTTAAAAAAATAAAAAGATTAATGCATTTAACTACACAAACATTACAGATGCAAACATTACAAATTTCTATGGGTGTCTTACTCCCCCAATTCATACATTCTCAATAAACTTAAATAATTTTTGCATCAGTTTGAAAGATGGCAGGTTATTATGTAAAATGCCCATGCAGATAAATTGAAATCAGCAGAAATGCAATTTCTGAGTGCCTTCCCCAGGTTGGGTCTGTGCTGGATACTTTGCAAACATTTGGTTAAAAAAAACATTACAAGGTGGACATTCTCAGTTGTCCCCAGTAGAAACTGGGGGTCAGGTGTGTAGGGGCACACGCTGTTTTTGACTATGAGACAACTCTTCCTTCCTAGCCCCACCCCAGCCAGGTTCATAATCAATTCCCTGTGTTCAAGGGAGCCTGGCCTCCTCCCCAGGCCAGGAGGTGGGTCCTAAATGATCTCAGTGTAAAATGAAAGGTGTGGTTACAGTGATTGGGTTTAGGAAGAGACATGTGGCAAATTCTCGCTAACAAAATGAGAGGGGAAAATCATTTAGGGGGCTTTTGGGAAATAATTTCTTGTTCTCATAAACAGTGCCTTTTATTTTTTTTGCCTCTGGAAGGTGTGTAGAGGTGATGCCTCGAGGTGCTCCCCTGAAGAGGACAATGGAGGATGGGGGTGTGGCAACTTGAAGATCAGGGTTTGATGATGAACCTGGCTGGGGCAGGGCTGGGGAGGAACAATTGTCTCATAGGCAGAAACAGCACGTGCCCCATTAGGTGGGTGACTAGGCACACCCCTCTGACTCTCAGTTTCTACCTGGGTCAGCTGGGGATGTCCACCTTAAAGTGTTTTTCTAACCAAATGTTTGTAAATGCATCATCTAGAGATCATGTGGGTGGGGCAGAGCCAAGCCCTCTCAGGGAAAAAGGCCCAGAACCTAATTGTACTCACTCCCTCCCCAAAGCGCCTCTATATAGGGGCTTCCTCTTTTGGAAGATAGCACATTTCCTTATTGTTTAGCCCTGCGGAGATTGGGTGTTCCATTGTTGGCTACCAAAAGTGCCTAATGAGCAAATAAATTGAAGAACTGAGATATGAACCCATAGAACACGAAACTCTAAATGGGAATATAACCGATTAACAAATACGTGAAAAGAAGGTTTAACCTAACTAGTAAGCACAGAAAGGTAAATTAAGCAACATTGAGACTTTTTTTTTTAAAAAAAGACTCACATGAGCAAAGTTTTTTTTAATGGTGAATACTGTTATACTTTGCTGACATTTGAGAATGCAAACTATCATATAGCTCCTTAAAAATAACAACAGCAGCTATCATTTATTGAGTGCTTACTATGTGGCAGGCACTATGCAAAGCAAGCAAACTGATTTAAGCCTTAACCCAATGAGATGGATATTATTATCTTCAGTTTAAGGATAAAGTTTACAGATCCCCTGACTTGAGTTCTCACAGATGCAAAGGGTGGATCTCCGGGGCCCTATCACTCTATAAATGAACCAAATGTGTGCCAAGGGCAATGGTAAAGTAAGGGCACCCCCCAACCACCACCAAAAAAAATATGTGCAAAAAACTTTTAATAGAATTTGAAGTTTGATATTCAAAAATCAAAAGCATTAAAGTATTAATAGATATCATAGGGAAACATCAACTGTTAGCCTTCTTCATAACATCTTTTCAGGTGGGTGTTGTATTTATTTTGAGTTACCTATGCAAGAGGGCAGGTGGCCTCACATACTTTTATGACGGTTGAAGGCCTCTAAGGGTCTCATTCCAGCCCATGGAGCCGGGATTCTGCCAGATCTCACTCTAAAGTCTGGGCTTCTAACAGACTATAGGTACCTGACTCAGAAAGCAATCTAGGGAACCAAATCAATAGCCTCAAAAACATTCATCTTTCTTAATTTATTTAAGTATTGTGACAAATTGTGAAATCTTTAGGAATAAATATGTTAAAGTCAGAGTTCTTTGCAATAGTAAAAAATTTGAAAATAATACAAATTTTAACCATAGGGACCTCATTCATTAAGTTATGTAATGAAACCATTAAAAATAATCCTTTTGAGGACTTTATAAGAAAGTGGGAAACTGATTATATTATACAATGTCAAGTGGAAAAAACAACATATAAAAGTATTTATTAAAAGTAGAAGTGTGAAAAAGAAAAATTTTTTAAGTCTGTGGAGAAAAAGACAAAAAAAGAAACTTTAAAATGTTAACAGAGACTGGATTTTGGTACAATGGATGATTCTCTCCAAGTTCTTATATTTTCTGTAGTGAGGACTTTTTCCTTTAATGACTAATACTCATTAGAGGAAAAATACTCATAATGTTTATTTTTAAAAAAGAATAAAGCTCTGGGAAGAGGTCTTTATATAGATAATAAAAATTACTGAGGAATTGAAAGTCTTCCACATGAAGATATTATAATGTGATTCCTCAGTGTTCAAAAAAAAGGCTGGGAGAAAACACTCATGGCTAGCATTTAATTACAGTTTTCCAGTGCCACTTGATGTCAAATATTCTGCCCTACTTTCAGCTCATGTGATTCAACATTTGGTTCAGGAAGCATAGTCATGGTACATACTCATGAAGCATCTGGGTAGGTTTTATATGTTTCTGGATCATTACATCCAAAAATATCCAAGTACTTGCAGAACTCTCTGAAGCTCTAAGGAGCTAGATAGTAAAAGAAAGTACTAAAATGGAGTAACTCTACAAGGCTCGTGATTATAATTTACTAAAATTCACTCCCTCTTTTGGGAAACTCTTGGTATCTATATTAGCCAATGGCCTCTCCTGGTTCTCCTCGGATCATCTCTGGCTGTTCCTTCTGTCTCCTTTGAGGCTCTTAATTCTGCACTTCTTCAAAAGGTATAAGCTCACCTGGTCTGTCCTAGGCCCTGTGCTCTTCTCTCTACACTTTACCTTGGACAACCTCATCTACTTACTTTATTAGTTCCTGCTGCCTCCATATACTAATCACCCTCTAACAGCCCCTAAGAGCTGGTACTTGATGACTTAAAAATAGGGTCAATATAAAAGTTTGCATTAGCCTTTATTTTGCATAACAGATGTCTATTAGAAATAGTTATCAAAGAACAAGCATTTAAAACAATGTGTTATCCTTTCATTACCTTTTCCACCAATCTGACTATCTGATGGCTGATGTTTCAGTCTTAAGATGCACGGACTGACTGTTTCTTGCTTTCAGAAATGTGCTTCTTCTGAAGTTAGTTCACCATAGTTTTAGCAATTGTGAAGTCAATGTAGTACTTCAAAAATTCCATCCAGAAATGCCATACGTGGAAGAAATAATGTGGAGGGTTCAGTCACTCCATGTCTTCACAGTTGACTATTATACCACAGTGAGGGACCAGGGGTGACCTCTTCTGAGTAGGATGTCCCCTTCCAGGATGAATGTCTGTATAAATGGGTAATATGATATCCCCACATTATCCTTCCTAAGCAAACTCCAGCTTTCCTTGTAAACGGTCTAGATCGTGTTTGTTTCTCATGGCTTTGCGTTGTCTGATAATCAAGGCATTTGTGTTGTCATTGCATCAAAAGATCTGTAACAGGGCACATCAGCCATTTCTTCCTCTGTTCCTCCCTCAGAGTTACTCTTAACTATTTTGGGCAATTTCTCAACTGCACAAGCTTGATTAAGTATTGTTGTTCCCCCTACCCACTACCTTTATTGTGGTTATCCAATTGGTAGCCAATCATTTCAGCTCAACAAGTATTGTAGAGAGCCAACTATGGATGAAGAGCTGTGCTAGGCACTGAGGAATGCAAGATAAGTGAAAAAAGAATCTCCAAAAGTAACTATGTCGCCTCCTTCTATCTTTCTAGGCCTGACCTGAGCTGTCAGCCACTCCTCCCAAATACAATTGCTTTGTAGCTGGAGCTCAGAGTCAAAACCAACCAGGGGCTGGTGCTGCTTATTTTGTTCTCAGTCTTAACCTTTATTGCTACTTTAACTTATCAGTACAATCTTAGGTGTAAAAAAGCCTGAATTCAAGATTAGACATTCCAAATGCTCCCCAGCTATCCTATCCCACAGTCTGAAATGTTCTTTCTTAGATCACATACTCCCTCCCTCTCCCTTCCCATCTAGCAGCCTCCTCAGGCAGTGACACGACTTAAGCCCACAGAAACAATTACATTCACTAGGTAACTGGCTTTCTGCGGAGCTAAGTGGAGAAGATCAAGACACTCCCAAGATCATAACTAGCCGATTGTTATTTGTTTCCTCTTTCACAGCAAGTTAGAAAGTTTGATAATCACTACTATCATTCTTCATTATTATCAAATACTGACACTGGTTTACCCTTTACACTAAATTTGTTTGTTTCAAGTTGCAAACAGAGGGGAGCAGACATTATTCTGCATTCATTAAAAATAGCCTTGTGTTTTCCTCCACAGATTTACTGTTTAGTGCCAAGTGAGAGCACCTCATAAATAGTACATTCACAGAGCTGGTGCCATCCATTCAAGAGCAGGAAGGATCCATGGAGCAAAGACCGACTGCTCTGGAGCTGTGAACTCCACCCCCTCCCCATGGCAGCAGCGCCATCTGCAGCGTGAGGCTGGACTCCCTCCAAGTACTCACCGCCTCCTTTAGAACTTTTATGGGCCTGCTATTTGAAAGCGTACTCATTCCATATGCAAAAGGCTGGATACATATGCACATCAGCAGCTTCTATGCATGCAAAATGTGCAGATGGGCAAATGAAAATGAAGCAGGGGTTTGATGCTAAAACAAATTATTAACCCCAGGAATTCCTAAAAGCCACATAAGGGTCCTATGGAAAAACAGCCTCTTTTAGAACTGGTAACTGGAACTTATTTTATATTTCAGAAACTGTGGTTTAGTAAAAGTGTAAGAAAAACAGCTTTTAGAACTTCACTGGTTTTTTTTTTTTTTTTTTTTTTTTTTTTGCGTTGTTTCCTTTGAAAACAAACATCTGAAAGGTCATAGAATTTCAACCAGCATCATCACCGATGTCGATCTTTTCTCCAGGGTTCCCAGCTCTTATGGATCACATTGTCCTTAGCTGATATGATGCAAGAGAACTAAAGAATGTGCCTCCTTAAATGAACTAACAGCTGCATGATTCTTTTTAGAAAGAGAAAGTTGGATTTGAGAGTAAGTACGATACAATGCATTATAGCACATTTTCAAGTACTTAATATGTCCATAGTATTCATAAATATATAATAGATCTGGCAGCAGGTATACTAAACCTTTTTATTGAGAGTATTTCAAACTAGTTTATAAATTTAAAATGCTTAGATTTTCAGACCATATTTAGATCTAAGTGCTTGCAGATTTAGAGTCAGCGTTTCTAAATGAAGGTAGTGGTTGACTGGCGGGGGATCTGAGAGAGCAAGTCAAGTGTTGTGCCCACCTTATTTGGGCAACTGAATATAACTTGAAATAGGAAACAATGAAGAAAGAACACGTTTCAGTTTTGGCTTTGAATTTGAAGGCGCAAGTGAGATATGCAAACGGAGCCGTTCAGAAAGCAGCTGCATATAGGAGTGCCCAGGGAAACTGTGGAGGCTCTTTGGGAGTCATCAGCATGTGGATGGCAAGAAAAGCCAAGAGAGCAGATGAGATTGCCCAGTGAGGGTGAGGAGAGAGAGAATCTTGAAGAGAGGGACTCTAAGAAAAAAGAGGAGGGCCAGGGGGATGAGAAGAAAGCCAGGAGAGAGCAGCATGGAGGAGTGAAGGGAAGAGAGTGCTTCCAGAAGGAAGGGGTGGCCAACAGGGTCAGCTGTTGCCCAGTCCAACAAGGTAATGATGACAAGAGGGATTTAGCAATGAGAAGTTCTTCAGTGACTTTGAGGTATTGGGAGGTATGGGAGCCAGGTTGCACTGGTAGAGGCATGAATAAAGGTCAGAAAAAGGAGGTAGCAAGTCAAGTTTGACAAGGAATGAGGACAGATGGGGGTAGCTAGAGGGGCAGTTAGGTTAGATGAGGGTTTCTTAATCCTGGCTGCACATTAGGATCACCTGGGGAGCTTTAAAAAATCTTGACACCTGAGCCCCACCCTGGCAATTCTGACTTAATAGTTATGAGGTGCAGCCTGGGCATCATAAATGGTTTAAACGGTCCCCAGGTGATTGAGGTCTAATGAGCAGCCAGAGCTGAGAAAAACTGGGATAGAAAAATAATTTGCCTTATGGGTGGGAGTGAGCTGAGCCTGCCTAAAGGCTAAAGATGGGAGCCACAGAGAAGGGGCAGCAGAGGGCACATGGATGCAGAGGGCTGGGGGGCGACGGGGGCCGGGGGGGATCTGGGTGGAGACCAGCATCCAGTCAGCGCCGCCAGGAGAGGACGAGCCTTACACGCAAGGAGAAGCGCTGCTTTTGTTACAGCCGGGAAAAGGGGAAACTGGAAGGAGGAAACTTTTCAGTGCATCTGTGTTCTCTGTGAACTAGAAGGAGAAAAGAGAGAGGGAGCAGGTGGCGAGATCAGCGTTTGGAGGAGAGTGGAGAGGACTTGGCAACGCTGCGGGCCTGGCTTAGGTTAGGGACCCGCCAACGTGTAGTGTCAGCAATATGTGAAGCTAATGGTTCTCAGCGGAACATTAATTAAGAAAAAAAAAAAGCACATCTTTCAGCATGAGGTTTACATTCTTCAAGTCATGTTAGGAGAATTCAGAGTTGAAAAAGTTAAGACCATGGGAAGCACCAGGCTGGCGGCCGTGCGAGATAGTTGCGAATTAACCACTAAAATACCTTGTGAAGAGTTAGATTCTCTCAATCCAAAACAAATGAACTAACAGAAACCTTTACTGATATCAGAACTTACATCCATAATAAAGTGACTGTCAACAGCATTCTATTTATTTTAAATGAGGAAACAGTAAGTTCTCTTTTTTAAAATCATATTTACTTCCTAAAAACGTGGCGGGATCACCCTCCCCTGTGTTTGCAGTGAGATGTTTACAAATCCATTTGCAGACTGATTTCCCACACTTCCCACATTCGGTCTTGTCCGATACTGCCTCTCTTGTTTTATAACCGGGTAACTGGTAACTGCATAGCTGCCATCTGAACATTTTGAAGTTGTGAAATAAAGAACATCTGGGCCGGGCGCGGTGGCTCGTGCCTGTAATCCTAGCACTCTGGGAGGCCGAGGCGGGTGGATCGCTCGAGGTCAGGAGTTCGAGACCAGCCTGAGCGAGACCCCGTCTCTACTAAAAATAGAAATAAATTATCTGGACAACTAAAAATATATATAGAAAAAATTAGCCGGGCATGGTGGCGCATGCCTGTAGTCCCAGCTACTCGGGAGGCTGAGGCAGTAGGATCGCTTGAGCCCAGGAGTTTGAGGTTGCTGTGAGCTAGGCTGACGCCACGGCACTCACTCTAGCCCGGGCAACACAGTGAGACTCTGTCTCAAAAAATAAATAAATAAATAAATAAATAAATAAATAAATAAATAAACAAAGAACATCTATGTGAATCCATGGCTACTTGAGTTTTCCAAAACACCACTCCAGGTAGGTGAAGACGGCAACCAACCATCCAGTTTTGCAAGGAACTGAGGAGCTTCCCAGACTTTCAGCACTAAAACCTAGAGAGACCCAGGCAAATAAGAAGTGTTGGTTACTCCACCATTTTCTCCCCCACAACAATCCCTAAGTCCCTTATTAGTGACAAAGTACTTGCTCTCACATGGCCTGTGAAACCAGCAGGAAAGGGAACCACGTCTGGTCTGTGTGCCAGGTTTGTGGTGGGAAGCCGATATAGTGAAAGGAGATGTAAAGAATGATGTGAAGAACACAACACTATTATTGATATCTTCCTTCTCTATTTGGCTTTACTGTGGTACAGAGGAGCACCCACACACATTTAATTCCTAAAATCTCTGCCCAGTTTTCTTCACCGCCACTGTCCTTTGAGGAGGCTGTTCTGGCATCTCTAGGCTCTGAAACACCTTTTGTTTGCCTTGAGGCTAGTATCCTAAGGCCTCTTCCCTTCCCAAGCCACCAGACCTTCACTTTCCTTTTCTGCTTTCATCCTCATATAGGATAAGCTAAGTCAAGTACCTACCTTAATTATCAGACCACAGCACTTCTTGATCAAAGAACCCTAAGCATCTCAATACACAAAGGATACTTTGCTCTTTAGAAATAGAGAACTCTCCAGGACCTCTTCTTCCTTTGGGCAATAGAGGTCAGATTTTTATCAGAAAGAAAGTCTGCTTTCTTCCTCATTCTAGGATGTGCTTTGCTTAGAGCCAATTTTAAAATGATCAACTGATGAAAAGTGACATTCTTGGGGAAGAAGAGAAAAACAGTTTGTACAATAGACTCAAGAAATGGGAGTTTCATCTGTATTAAATCCTCAATACATGTTTGTTGATTTGATGAATAAATGAAGACAAAGCAGATTTCTTTTCTTTAATAATTGAAAAATTTCTCCTCCCAGTCACCATTATTTTTTTCTGCCTTCACTATAATTTAGCAGGTGCTGCATACATATTGCAACACTAGATATAAAGCCCTGGATCAAATCTCATGGTGAACTAATACCTTTTGTAACAACCTGGATAGAACTGGAGACCATCCTTCTAAGTTAAATATTGCAAGAATGGAAAAACAAACTCCACATGTACTCACGATTATTAATAAATTAGAACTAATTGCTTGACACTCATGTGCACATATGGTAGTAAAATTCAATGGAAATCAAGCAGTTGGGAGCGAGGAGGAGAGGATGAGTAAATTCACACCTAACAGGTACAATGCACACTATCTTGGTGATGTGCACACTTATAACTTTGACTGATACTGTACAAAAGTAATTCATATAACTGAAACATTTGTACTGCCATAATATTCTGAAATTTAAAAAAACCCCACAAATCTATGGTGTATACAAAGACAGGTAAAGCAAGGCCTTTGCTATACTAATGAGCTATAATTAGTTTACAGATGTAGTAAGGGAAGGGAAGAAACTTACAGAGCAGAGATAAGATCAAAAGAACTGACTTCAGAATACCTTTTCCACAGTCACATAACAAGTCAATCCAATCATACAATAGAAAGTTATTAAGCATTTAGGTGGAGTACATAAGAGAAAAAAATGTGTAGTGAATAATTTTACAGATCCTGTGTAAAACACAGTAAGTTCCTCTTTCCAAGGAGAATATGATGGGTTCATATTTTGGTCATTTTTAAAAGTTTATTCCAGGTTTCATATGTGCCAGTCTCTGTGCAGAGTCACATTCAAAAGAAATGTGAATCTGTCTCTGAGAGCCTTGAAAATTAATGCATATCTTTACCCTTGGTGTTCCAGAAGAGGCAGACCAGATGCACGGCACCTTACAGAAAGCATCCCAGAAATCCTCATTGGCCATAGTTCTTTTCTCCGAAGCCCCTCATTCATGGCAGCCCCTAAAAATCTCTCCTGTTTCCTCTGATCCATGCAGTGGCCCCTCTTCTCCCGTTGCTTCACCCTTACTTTCCCAGCTGCAGGGCTCCTGCCCCTCCTTTCCTGTCCTGCCTGGCTGCCCTGGGATTCTGGGGAGCCCCTTATTCACCCCCAACCCTGTTTCTCCTTGCTTCCCACAGAGCAGCGTGTGTAGAGTGCTCTGGGAAGTGTTTCCAGTCCTCTGACTGTTGTGTGAAAAAAGACTGTGGAACATTTCTGGTAAATAAAATTCTTTACTCTGTTCTACATGCATCCCTGGTGGAGATCATTCTCTCTGGGGACAGCCTGGGTAGCTGGGGTGGGGCAAATGGAGCTCAACTTAGGTTAGATGTGAAATTGTGGGTGAGGGGTGAAGGGGACTTGTTTTCCTATGGGTCCATCCACTAGCGACAACTGTGTAGATTTGAATGGAAAGCCCCCATATTTATCTGTTAACAAGATTTAATCTTGTTGAATGGCAGCCTGAACAAATCTTGCTTTTTCCCCATGAGGCCTTCATGTTCAACTTAGTTCTTCTTGGCTTCCCGCCATCCCCGTTCTGATTGTGGGGCCCTACAGGATGTTGTCATTTCCCTTCACCTTTAACCTTGACAGAGTTGCCCCCAGGCTAGTCTGTGTGGCTGTACTCATAAGGGTGTTCACACACTTTGGCCCAGCATCTCCAATCCCAGGAATCTGTGCCAAAGAAATAATCAGAGATGTAAGTAAATATTTGTACCTAATATAGATATAATAGTGAAAAAATGGATATAGTCTAAATGTCCCCAAATCAAGAAATTGGTAAAAAATTTCGACAAAAGTTATATGATGAAATATACACCTATCAGAATTCTGACATTAAAGACTATTTAATGACAAAATGTTTCTTGTTTAGTTTTGAATAAAATCACAAATAAAAATTTTTTTCAAGCATGATATTCATTTTATGTATGTATATGTGTGTGTGGTTGCCCTCAGTGGTAAAAATATGGGTATTTATCTTTTTGCATTTTACTATGAAATATATTTATTTTACAATCATAAGTGAATAAATATTTTTATAAAATAAATTTAAAAAGAAAGTAATTCTTAGCACAGAGTAACTGATGTAGAAGGAGGATGGAAGCAATCTAAATGGTTAACAGTAGGGAAATGTTTAAATAAATTAAGGCGTATTCCTAGGGCCCATCCCCACTGAGGGCACAGCTCCTGCTCCTGAAAGTGCAGAATGCACCTGGTGACCCACTTCCTGGAATCACTCCTGGCCCCACTCATGATCCTACCACCTGTGCTGCTGTAACCATTGAACTCTTACTTATTTGGATGTGACTCTGCTGTCATTTCTTCCTTGTTCAGAGGACCCCACTGCTCTCACCATACAGTTCAGTGGAGCTGACCCTCCTGCACCCCACTAGATAAGGTCCCCAGGCACCAGCATTGCCAATCAGATACTCTTCACCCCCCTACCCCCATCACAGTGATAGGTTCAGCTGAGGCAATTGGAATCCTCCTTGGTAATTTTCTTCAGGAGCCATCAGAAAAAAATACCGTTTCTTCGCCTGGGATCAAGAGTTGTAAAGATGATATAAGCTGGAGAGTCATATGTTCAGCTTTGTTTCTATAAAATACCCATATTGTCCATATTGGGAGAGAATAATGACACCACAGATGAATAGAAATGAGAGATGACAAATAAGAAAGCCCTAAAGATAGTGTTTGAGCCTCCAGATTCAGCAGTGACAAAACCTTAGCTAGTAATTTTTTCCCTTTCCTTCCTCTCTTCCTCCCTTTCTTCTTTCCTTCTTATCTCTAAAATATTTTTTATTGTTGATTTTTTCTTAAGCTTGTTTGGGAAAGGGTTCTGTCAATTATGACTGAAGGAGTTCTGATTCAAACAGGTATCCTCCCTTGGATTTGGTGACCTGGGTTTTGGAAGAAACCACTTGGTTTTTGTATGCCAAGCAAGTCTGTCTGTTTCTAGGGAACCTCTTGACTTAGGGGGCATGGCTTATACAGACAGGCCTTCACCCTGTATTTATAGAAATTTTCTGCCCTTAATGGCTTAAAATTTCTTTCCTCCTTGCCAGTAAGGGAGTGAGATCAGACATACATCATTTAATATTTTACAGGCACTAAAAATTATATTTTGAAAGAATTTTTAATGATATAGGAAAATATTTATAATATATGACCTCAATTATTTTAAGTATATAATAGCTAATCATAAAAAAATACTAGAAAGAACTATATCAAAATATTATCAGTGGTTATATCTGAGCAATAAAACTAGGGATGATTTATATATCACATTTTCTAATTTTATAAATGGACTTAATTATTTTGTGTTTAGAAAATAAGAGTTATTAAATACATAACTTGTGGCATATTCATCTAAAGGACAATATTGTAGTCATTATAGAGAATGTTTTAAAGATATTTTCAGTGACATTGGAAAATGCTCATAATAGAAGTATTGAAAGGTAGTCAAAACTATTTATAGGACTGATTATAGATGTGCAAATATATATATAGAAAATGCCTTTAAAAATTGCTTAAAAATGCTGATAGAAATTATCTCTTGGTTGTGAGATCATGATTTTTTGTTTTCTTCTTTATATCTGTTTGTGTTTTCCAACTGTCATAATTGGAATTTTTCTTTTATAATCATAATTGTATTAGTGTTCTCTAGAGAAATAGAACCAATGGGCTATACACACAAATAAATTAATTAATTATGGACATTAACTCATGTGACTATAGTGTCTGAGAAATCTCACAATCCGTTGTCTGCAAGCTGGAGGCCCAGGAAAACTGGTGTAGTAGTTCCAGTGGAAGCCTGAATTCCTGAGAACCAGGGAAGCCAGTGGTATAAATCCTAGTTCAAATCTGAAGGCTCGAGCATCAGGAGTGCCAATATCTGAGGGCAGGAGAAGATGGATGTCCTGGTTGCAGAAGAGAGAACAAATTTGCCCATGCTCTGCCTTTTTGTTCTATGCAGGCTTTGATAAATTGGATAATGCCCACCTGCATTGGTAGCGCAATATTCTTTACTCAGTTTATTAATTCAAATGCTAATCTCACAGATACATCTAGAAATAATGTTTTACCAGCTATCTGGGCATCCCTTAGCCCAGTCAAGTTGACACATAAAATTAACTATTTAATATCCCAATAATAAAACAACAAAATGTTACTCTGGGGGAGAATAGGTTTGAGAAGACAATTCTTCCTCCTTCTCATCCTTTTGATAAAGGATGTTGGCCATCTTTTCTCCTTTCCCCAGGTCAGGAGCTGAAATCTCCTCTGTCTTTGCTGAAGGAAGTAGTGGATTGGGGTCACCTTTTACGCTGGCAGAGACTGTGGCCTTTTAAACTTCCACCAGGAATGACTGTCTCCTTGCAGCCAAGTTTACCCTGTTTTATCTCCCACTTTAGCTGCACACACACACACACACACACACACACACATTAATTTACAAATAATTAAAGCAGAATTTCTCAGAAAGGGAGAAGCTAAATCTGGGAATGTAGCAAAAGAAAAAAATATTTATATAACATAATGTGAATGCAAAGCATGTACCCTGCACTGTGCTATGTACTTTCTGTACATTTTCTCATTTAATCCTTCAAAAGTCTCTATGAAGTAAATATTATCATTTACCCTGATTTTTAGAACAGCAAAATGGGGTCTTAAAGAGATAAAATAACTTCCCCAACTTCATATGACAAATAAGTCATAGAAGTGGAATTTGAATTAAGGCGATCTTACTCAAGGGCCTATGTGTATATAATAAACTGTGGTAACATACACTGATTTTTGTATTACTTTCAGTGCTTTTTTAGTTGAGAATTGGTGAAACTTTTGCAAAGGGTGGCTAAGGGGAAAGTTTCAGTTCCTTTTCTTTTTTCAATATTTTTGATTCTGTACCATTTCTTGGTATTCATCTGTGTGACATTCATAAGTGATGTACAATAGAATAAAGGACTTCTTTGGGTAAAGGATTCAAAACATAATTGTAGAAAAAGCTTAACTAGGATTTAATACTTATGTGTGGTTTTAAATATTTCTGCTCCTGCTAGATGTTGTACAGATCCGTGTAATGAAGTCAAGGAAGTATATTCCCTAATGTCCTTGCTGTAAAGCACTGGATGCATTTTCCTGTTTCCTCTCACTTTATTCTGTGTGGCTCTGGTGTGAAGCAGTTTCAAGAGCACCTCAGCTTTTGTTGGTTAGGGTGCAACATTAAGCTTTATCTGAAAAAAAATCCCCATTTTGCCAAAATTATTGCCAGTATGACACTGCTTTTTGAGGCCTCTGATTGGAGTCAGCCACCAAGGTTTTACCTCTTGACCATTTCATATTCGCATGAGTTGTTGAATTTGCATGAGCAAACCCACCCCAAGAAGCAATGAGGGGCAGTGGAGTTAGAGCAAGGGCCAGAGAAGGAGCTGTCAGAGAGGTAGCAGGAGAACCAGGAGTTCCTCCAGGTTCACTGGAGAGGACAGAAGATAAACTTTTGGGAGGAAATATTGAGTGATGCTAAATGCTGATGACAGGTAAAGTGGTTTAAAATTGAGGAAAGAAGGTTGGCTTTGGCAATTTAGTTTGTCATTTCTGGAGCAGATTTAGAAGAGAGGTAGGAGTGAAATTCAGGTTGCAATATGGTAAGTTTGGAATGAAATGAGTGGGGAGTGAGTCTGAACAAACTCTCTTTGTCAGTGAAGGGCAGGTGGAAAGTTTAAGTGTGCAACAGCATTGAAAGTGTGCACATGCACTTGTGTGTGTGTGTGTTTATGTGTGTGCAAAAAATGAGAAAGCCAAGCAGGTTTATAAATTGAGAGCAGGAGGCAACACTTCAAGAGAGAAGAGACCTAGAGCCTCACATTATTTGTGTCATTTAGTGCTTACAGCAACTTTGTGAATCTTGTGAAGAAAGTGAGGTTCAGAGAAGGTAAGCAATTTGCCCAAGAGCACACAGCTATTGTTGTGGCAGATTAGATCTTTAGAATGTTTAGAATCTTTCTAATTCTATAGACCTTATAAGCTCTATGCATGGAAGAGAGGGAAAAAAGGAAAGGATTTTATTATAGAAAGGTCCTGGTGGTAGGGGGAGCAAGGGTTAGAGTTGGAATGAAAAATATGGGTTAGTAAGGCAGAGGGACATATTTTCCCCAGAGGCAAAGGAAGATGGAATCACAAAATACCGTAAAAGGGATTAGAACTTAATTTCATTTTATTTCCTGGGTGGAAATACAGTAGACTAGGCAGCTGGCGTAGGTGATCAGCTAGGTTCCTAGGAGACCATTGATGATTCTATTGACCCTACAGTGACAGAGCACATCCTCCTCTTTTTTGTGCCCTTATTTGTCTGGTTTTGATCATTTTCTCCTAAATGCCTCATAGAATGATTCGCAAATCATATACTGTGCCCTTTCACGACCGTGGACTTGTATACTGTGTTCCTCTTATCTGGAATTCCCTTCTTCATTTATTTGTGAGTATGGAGATGAATACTACCAGTTAATTAGAAAACCAAGTGAAATATAAATAATGGAATTGAATAAATCTCACTTAAGAATCTGGTCTATGATTTTTATTTAGTAGGTTGTTGTTAGATAACATTGCTGGGTGTGTGAAATAGAAGAATTTTAAAATAAAGAGCCCTAAAAGATGAGCAACAAATTACAGCTGGCTTTTGTATCACCGAAGCCATTCCAGCTGAAATTCGTGACCTACTTTATCTTACATTCTGTTGCCATAGTGCTTGGGTTAAATGTGTAATGAAAGAAAATTGATTTCCAGTGTAAATCTTAATTTTTATTGTGCCCTGCAGTGCTGCATGAATGATGCATGCGTGATAAGTCTCACATTTAGAAAATCGCAGGAGTTCTGAGATTTAAAGTATTATGGCATCTATCAGTGGTTATTAAGATAATACATTTTCTTTAGATACGTATCATTTTCTTAAAGAAGTAAATGACTTTATGATATCCTTAGGCACAAAGAAAACAGGCTTTTCTGAATGTTTCAGAAGCAGTCCCCAATTTACTTGGGTCACATCAGTATTTTCTAAAAAAGGAAAACAATATCTATCTTGGAAAGTATAAGCTTTAAGCTCAAAGATAAATTATTTTCCCCAAATGTTTTAATTCCTCATTTGGTTTAAAAATCAATTCCACAGTAAAGGATGCATTTTTAGAATTCCTGAACCCTTATCTTTACAAAAAATAACCCAGCTGGCAAACAACTCCTGTCAATGGTAGGGTACGTGTATGGGGTGGGGGTAGGGGGGTGCCTAACTAAAACTAAGGACCAGCTTTCCCCACATTTCCTTCTGAAATGGTAAGGCTTTTTTTATTATACCTTAATTTTTTTTATATTTTATGCATTTAAGTCTTCTTAAACCTGGGAGTGTATGGAGCAGATTAAACCCCAAACCTGTTGTATTTGGCCTACAGAATATTTGCTGTCGATTCTAGCTGTCTACCTAATCTATTTCAGTTTCAGTGCCTTTTGGAAAGGTGAGCTTTTCAGTTGTATTGACCTTGCTACCCTCTCGTGTATGTCCATACCTGGCACAATTTACTCACTGATGTTATTCACTTGCATTTGTAGGCATTTGATCTTGTTACCTTTACCTTAAATGCTTTGGGGAGGGGCGGTATATAAATGACAAAATAGGTTAAGTACAGTTATTCATCTAAATGTACATTTGTATATAGAACCCATGTTATTTATTTTAGTATATTCCAAATCTGTTTGGTTTTCATTCTTGAGATGAGTGTTTTAGCTTTATTGTAGGTAATGGGATCTCTTTCAGGCCTAGAGAGAGAAATGAGGAAGCCCTGAGACTCTGAGCATCTCTCTAATTTCTCTTTTTCTAATTTATGGCTGCTGGGGAGTTATGGTTTCTATCTCTTCTCAGTTTGCTTCCCATAAAGGTATTCAGAAATCTCTATGAACTGTCTATTTCTGGGTTTTATGTTCTAACTCCCTGAGACAGAGAATCCAGCGTGGAGAGCCCAGGCCTGCTCACTGAGGTTTGCCACTGAGGTAAGGTACAGGAGCCTATCTGGCCAAGAATGCATTGGCGAGAGCTATAGTGTGACATGACTCTTCATGGCAATTGATGCACAAGAAACTGTCTTTGGCTGCTTGCTCAAAATAGGGCTTTTGGGAGCAGGCACTTAGAGACTCCCTTGGTCCAGAGGAAACCAGAATTCATGTGTTGTTAAGAGCATACATCCTGGAATCATAATGGCTGGGTTCATGACTTTACCACTTACTGGCTGTGGGATCTAAGTGAGCTACTTCACTAATCTGAGTCTCAGTTTCTTCATCTGACCATGGGGATAATAATAACACATATTTCATGAGGTTGCTGTAAGGATTAAATCAGACAATACATGTGAAGGATCCAGCACAGAGCTGGACATATAACAAGAACTCAATAAATGTTGTTTATTATAATCATAATAATCATGATTGTGGTTTGGATATTTCCGTGGATCCAGCACAGTACTGTTCATGTAGTAGTTTCTCAATAAATATTTGCTGGATGGATACATGAACTAATGAATTAGTGACATACCAGTGTGTGAAACATGTAGTTTGGCTGAGTAAATCATCTTTCAGGTGTCACCTTAAAACATTATACCTAGAGACTAATATAAGTGTTCCATCTCTTCCTTGAAAATTATTTCCATAATGAGATTTGCATTGCAAATAGGCTTTGAAATAAAGGAACTTTTTTTTAACCCAGAGTAGGCCTGGATGATCCATTTGTTATTTTTTATAAGGTCCCAGTGAAAAGTTAGTGGTGGCTTTCTTTATTGACTTTTACAATACCCGCCACAAAAAGGTATAATTTTTAACTCACCAGATTTTCTTCCACAAAGCCATCATCAATGGATGAGAGAAATCTGTTATCCTTATACCTGACAGCAATAAATATTGCTTAATTTTTTCCCCAATCTGATAAATATAAAGTGGTATAATAGAAATGTTAAGCCTGAAATTCACAGATTAGAATGAGGGTGGTATAAAATCACATCCATCTTGTTCCTTCACAGAGTTGAACTATATTGAGATGTGCAAAATATATTGTACATCTTTGCTTGGATAGAATCTATTGTCCACCTCTCCTTCTGTTTTTTTAGGACATTGTCCAGTGTGCCATGGCTATAGATGTCATACGTAGATGATACTTAGCTCTTGCTGCTCTCAAAAAGAACTAGATAGTTTTGGTGCAAGAAAACACTGCTCCAGTACCTAAAATGTGCTACCTTCATGATTTTCATTGTTACTACCATTAACAAAAACTTTCTCTGTCATAAGCATCGTTGCCTATCATATTTTTCTAATTTTCCCCCAAGGAAAACACTTTAAATTCCTACTATTTTACATTGTCTTCTGTTTATCTTTAGTTTCACAAAATGTATTAATATTTCTCAGGTAGCTCCTTTGATTATTTCAATCATAACATTTGTATCTACTTAATATTTCAAACTTTAATCTTTCCTATTTTAATTGTTAAAATATTTTTCTCAGGCATAATTCTTTTTAACCTCACCATTATTGCTTCTTATTTCTTCTTTTTCTTTTAAATATCCTGATGGTTTTTGTTCCTTTTGATCTTATAGATTTTTTTATCTTCTATCTTCTTTTTATATCCTTGGTTTATAAATAGCCAGAAGGAAATCTAGATACTTTTTGTCTAGAGACAGATCCAAAACATTTTGTTCACTCATACACTGCTGGTGGGACTGGAAACTAGTGCAACCTCTGTGGAAAGCAATATGGAGATACCTTAAAGAGATACAAGTAGGTCTACTATTTGATCCAGCAATCCCATTACTGGGAATCTACCCAAAAGAACAAAAGACATTCTATAAAAAAGACATCTGCACTCAAATGTTTATAGCAGCACAATTCACAATTGCAAAGATTGGAAACAACCCAAGTGCCCATCAATACATGAGTGGATTAATAAAATGTGGTATATGTATACCATGGAGTACTATTCAGCTATAAGAAACAATGGTGACATAGCGCCTCTTGTATTTTCCTGGATAGAACTGGAACCCATTTTACTAAGTGAAATGTCCCAAGAATGGAAAAATAAGCACCACATGTACTCACCATCAAATTGGTTTCACTGATCAACACATAAGTGCACATATAGGAATAACATTTACCCGGCATTGGGCAGATGGGACAGGGGAGGAGGGGATAGGTATATACATACATAATGAGAGCGATGTGCACCATCTGGGGGATGGACACACTTGAAGCTCTGACTGGGGCGGGGAGGTGGGGCAAGAGCAATATACGTAACCTAAACATTTGTACCCCCATAATAAGTTGAAATAAAAAAAAGAAAAGAAAAAAACAAAACAAAAATGTTTTGTTTATGAATTGGTCATAGATGTAGAAGGAAAAAAAAATTAGTATTGAAATCTAGCATTTTAACCAGAGCAAATGGGTGAAAAAGGATGTGATTTACTGAGGTAGGGAAAACCAGGATAGGAGTATGTTGTAAGAGAAAATAGTTTCTTCTATCACTGTGTAATATAAGAAAGAGCATTTTAACAGAAAATATGGACATAAACCCAGATATTTTAAAAAGAATACTTTTGGTTTTCTGAAAAGTTCACTAGATGGTGTATTTTTTTCTTTTTCATTTTGCAGTGAATTGGTGAAAACTTCTTACATCTGAGAATACTTGCCATAGATAATGTAAGTGTTTATGTTTCAGGAAAATTCACTCTGGCATCTGTGTAGAGAATAGATTGAAAAAGATTGAAGTCAAAAAGTGCAATTAGGATGGAAAATCGATTACAATTTGGCTAAGGTGAAGAAGGGAAATCTGTTGATAGGGAAGCTGGAAAAGTTGTGCCTGATGTACTTGAGTGTTTTCAGTAACATAGAGGAAAGAAGCATTTTTTGAGAATCATGTGGTTGAATATTCTTTTTTAAAGAAAAAGTGATAATTTGATGAGTTAAAAATGGCATCTAGCTGTTTTAATAGGCATATTTAATCTTTCTGAGCTTCAGAAAAGGAGTCCTGCCCAACCAACCTGTTGTCTTTACTGAGTATCATGTTTTATTTAGAAAAGGCTTTGGAGCCCATGCTATTCTAAAGGTTTCGTTGAAATAAAATAAAATAGTAGTAATTTGTAAATGTATTAAACACGTTAAATATTACCTCCATCAGTGAGTTCATGAGTTTCTTAAAAGCAAGAGTGCCGTTTTCTTTTTTGTAGAGGTAGCCTGTTAATTCGGTGAGAAGCGGTCACACCTTGGAGATCAGCACTGCTTGTTTCCCACCCACCCTTAGGTTCTTCATCGGCAATGGGGGCAGTGATGTGTATGTCATACGATCCTTCAAGGTATTTAATGAAATAGTGGATGTGTAAAGGAGAAGGGATTGTAGACGTGTTAGCTGGATATTTCTCTTCTTTTTGCTCCAGTGCCCCTATGCTGAGTACACACCGAGGGTATTAACCATATATATTCGTTGAGTTAATGAATGCAAGACGCGGGGCGAGAAGAGCTTTTTATTTTAGAATTCTGAAGGTTTGGAGCACGTGAGGCTGTCAGCAGCTGAGACGTGGAACGTCAATAAAGTTTTGTTAATTTTTTTAAAAAAAGCACTCACTAAACTACAAAACCCTTCTCTCTCCTAGGCGTAGACGAGTCACGTGGCTGCCAGGACTCCGGAAGTCTGGCCCGCTCAGCCAATCACGCCAGGAAGCCTGAGCAACGGCGCCAGGCTGGCCAATCATGGGGAAGCTTGCTCCGGGCCGGGCCGGTCCCGCCTCTGCGCGGAGCGCTGACGGGTCGTTAGCGGATACGCAGCCCGTGGGGGCGGGACCGGAGGCCTTTGCCGGGTTTCGCGTCCGGCTCTTCCCTGCAGGTTCTCGGCGCCCGCTCCACCATGGCTCCCAAAGGCGGGTCCAAGCAGCAGTCCGAGGAGGACCTGCTCCTGCAAGATTTCAGCCGCAACCTCTCCGCCAAGTCTTCCGCGCTCTTCTTCGGGAACGCATTCATCGTGTCAGCCATCCCCATCTGTGAGTGCTGGGACCGAGGCGAGCGGGGAGGCCTCGGGCAGGTCGGGCTGGCTGTGCTGGGACGTGGCAGGGCCGGGCGGGCCGGCGGCCTCCACAGTTCTCCTGAGCTCGGGAAGGCACGTAGCCTCTTCTCGGCTGGGATTGTTGTGGGCGGCATTTCAGGGAAGTGACTTGTGGCGCTTTTTAAAAGTGCGCCCGTTCCTGGGTCCCACCTCCGGAGTGAGAGTCACTAGTTCTGGGATGGCGGCCCCAAATCTGTATTTAAAACAGACGCTGGAGTTAAGTACTTGTGTACTTAAGTACCTGCTGTCCTTTTCCATACAACTGGCGTTTGCCGTTATGAAATCTTAAGCTTACTATCTTGGAGAAACTAATGAATTAGGAGAGCCAGCCACCCAGTAACCCTCAGAATTATAAGTGTGTCTTTACGTGAACTGCCTCACACCAGTGAGCATCATTTTCCTAATTTGCAGAATGAGAGAGGTTGAAGCAATGGCAGGAGTCAGCAATCTACTTATTTAGACATTTTAATAAACCTACAAGACCAACTCTACAATTCTCGCCTTGTTGGGAAGCTGTCTGCACACTTAGTCAAGATTATTTTTAGATCTCAGGGTTCCCGAATTTGAATCTCGTGTTTTTCACACTGCTGCACTGTTGTTGGTCAGTCAAATCCAAATGTGTGTTCTCTTTTGTTCTTATAAAACCCAGTGTGGCAGTAAACGTGGTGTGAAGCTTTATGGCTCACTGACCCGACAAAGCACTGCCTTGATTTGAGATAACAGCCACGTCAGCAAGTAAACTATGGTTTGGGACTGCACGTGGCTGTTTTGGAATGGCCTGTATTTAACATAGTAGTACCCTGATGAATGAAATTTGAAGTCTGAATTGTGATTTTGTTGAGCCAGTTCTCATTTTAGAAGAAGCAGAAATCTCGTCTGGACTAATAGGAACGTTATGTTTTTTCAAGTGCTCTGTACTGGGAAAGAAAGGTTGAGACTGTAACTGTTTTTACTGGCTGTCTCACCTCTGACGATCTTGAGATATACTGTATTGGTCTCCCTAACCCCAAATGTATTTTATCAGGCTTAGCTATAATTAATTTAGCAGGATTTTGTTATGGGGTAGTAATAGTTTGTTTCTTTTTATACCCTTCTCCCATCTTAATTCAGGGTTATATTGGCGAATATGGCATATGGATCTTATTCAGTCTGCTGTTCTGTATAGTGTGATGACCCTAGTAAGCACATATTTGGTAGCCTTTGCATACAAGAATGTAAAATTTGTTCTCAAGCACAAGTAAGTACATTTTGCAAGTGCATTTTTGTATATATAATGGGATGTTTCCTTAAAGATCATTTGTATGTGTGTTGGTTTCAATAAGCATTTGAGATCTATGTGTGTGTATATAGTTGAGGGGGCAGGCACATTGATGCTAGGAAGAATTGTTAACTCATTGAAGCAGAGACAGTGATCAGTCTGACACTACTATGAAAGTAGGTTTTGATGGTGGAATTAGAACACTTAAGCACTACCTTTAATATGAGATTCATCAGAAAAACAACCCCATCAAGTAAATTAACATTTCAGAAGCCAAGTGGAATTCTTTCTGGAAAGAATTGTTCTGGGCTCTTCATGTACTGTTTTTGCAAGTGAAAGAAATGGTCTTTTAAAATTAAACCCTGACATTTTCAAGGCTAATTACTTTTTTGTTACAAGTGTATAAAATGTAAAGGATAACTCTATTTCTTCTATTTTAAGATCACATGTATTATAAAATATATAATTATTTTAGCAGTAGCTTTTGGAGAGGAAAATACAAGCCTTACCACAATAAATTTGTACATTAATTATTAATATAAGCAATTATATACTCTGGTTTCATAAAAATTAAAATGTGGGGGAAGTCTAGACTTAGGAAAGATGGTAGGTAACTTTTATTATTTCTGAGTGTCATGGTCATCATTGGAAGTAGGTATAAATTATTGTTTAATTGTAAAAGGCACCCTTTGAAGTTGCTTTCATGCACTTTTTGTTACTTGATTAGGGGATAGCAGGATATTCCTGCTTCCTCAATGGGGCCTTCTAGATGCTATATTTCTTTGGAAATAATTTCTTAAAGACAGTTGGAATTTTGCTGAGACTTCAAGTGCCAGCATACTTTGTATGTTCTGTATCTTTTCATTTCCATAGTTCCCACTCTAGTTTGGACACTTTTTATTTGGATTGCTGTGGCAGTCTCCATCTGGTCTCTTAAAAATTTTAAGGACTGCCTTGCCATGCACTATATAAAGCATGTTACTCTATGTAATCCTTACATCTTCCATATAAAGCGCAAATATTATCCTTGTTTTATGGGATAAAAAGTCTGTATCCCTCGTCATTTGATGTCATTTTTTATCATATCATTCTCTTAACTCATTATGGCCATCTTTTTCCAGTGCATTAAAGGCAAATTCTTCCAGACCCTTGGAATGCAGGTCATCTTTCTGCTTTCTAGGAGTCTATCCTCATCTTTTAGATTTGGATCTTAAGCTTTCTGACTCAGCCTTTGTGTCATCCTTTGAATGTGACTTGTACCTGCCCCCATTTAGGAGTATTTTCCTTCCTTTCCATTCTTACATGTCTGTTATTTCAAAACCTCTAGGAATCTTTTCCAAAGAAATCCTTCCTGACTTTGATCATTCTTTTGCCTTTTTGAGCTTTGTTGTCCCCATGTTAGACTCTTTCTGGGATGGAGGGATAAAAACCTATTGAGATGATCTCAGTTAACAGGAGTTTATTGTAAGAAATGGCCAGAAGTGGTCTCAGTGGCTGAAAGTGGCCATGGTATTTTCACCACTATCATTCTGGACACACAGGGGCTCAGGTTTTGTGGCTGCAGTTATGATAGACCAGGAGAATAATTGGGTCATCTTTGTCATCTTTCTGCTTGGCAGCTTCTCCATAACTGCCATTTTGAGATTCAGCCATCTTGGCCTCTGCTTTTGTGGACTGTGTTTCTTTGAGGCATGGCCATCTGTGGATAGAGAAGCCCTCAGAAGTGGGCATCTTGTATGACCCATCCTTTGGGATCTCCTTGGAACTCAGTCCCTTTGAGAGTTGGCATTTTTCACTTGTTCATGTATCATTTTTCATTCACCTCGTTGGAATCAAAATCATGTTCTTTTTACTTTCTCATTTCTACTTTAGGCTTCTTGAGGACAACTGCCGTATATTTTGTTTTATATCCCTTACGACAGTTAATGGTACATTTAGTTCAGTAAAATTTTAATGACTTACTGACTTAATAGACTCTCTCAGAGTAGAATTTTTTTTTTAGTCATAGTTTTGGTTTAGTATTAAATATTGCTACTGACATGGAAACTCCTACACATTTGCAAGATGGTTAAGGCTCAAAGATCCAGCGAGATGTTGAGTGTGGGTAGGTGTTAGTAGTAGAGGGAAGATGGCAACAAGAGTTGACAATCTGGATTCCAGCCCAAGCTCTGCTACTCTTAAAAGTGTGGCCTTGGGTGTATATTTTACCTATGTAGACTTCAGATTCCTGAGCTATGAAATAGAGATACTAATGGTGCCTCAGATGCTGGTGAGGATTAAAAATGATCATGTGTGACATGTTAAGCGTAGTGTCTGGCACATAATAATGCATGGTTGGAGAGGTTGAGGGTAAGAGAGCCCTTAGGAATTTTTATAAAAAGGTAGCATAATTTAAACAATGTTTGCAAAAATGTGTTTATTTTAAAAAATTAAGTATTAATACTTGTTTTTATTCTGGAAAGGTTCTGATATACTGATGTAAAAGAAGGAAAATATCATTGATTTTCTGGATTATTTCAGTTCACTATGTGCTAGGTCACTAGAGTGACCTCTATCTTGTTTTAGAGCATTCAGCACTGAGTGAGGTTTATTTTCTAAGAGCCGTAAGACAGAGGAGGGGGGCCTTCTTCAGTTACAGTAAAGCTACAGTGTGTTTGTTATGCCTCTGGTAGTTGAGTATAGAATTCTAGACCTAGAAGAGAAATTATTTAGTTATCTGGTTTAGTATTTTCAGAAAGATTTGTCCTGCGAACAGTTAGTTGACTATTTGTCCCAAAGATGCATGGAGATAACCAGTCCTTTTGAAAATATAGTAGTTTATTCCTGTGTCCTAACACTATGACAGTTTGGTGGGGGGA
The DNA here is from genome assembly GCF_020740605.2 of Lemur catta. Taxonomy (NCBI): domain Eukaryota; kingdom Metazoa; phylum Chordata; class Mammalia; order Primates; family Lemuridae; genus Lemur; species Lemur catta. Next base: position 185,949,393 of record NC_059128.1, on the reverse strand, counting down.
GGTGTATATGTGTATTTTTTATATTCAGCTAAGACGGTTTCCTTCTGTAAACCACGTCCATTTCATTTCAGTTGGTCTTTTGTAGGAAAAAGTGGTCTGATGTTAAGTTCAAGGAACACTTAACTTAGTGCCTGGTCTGCTTGAGAAAAGAATCTCAGCCTTTGGAACCTAGTGTCTCAGGAATGAAAGAAACATCTGAAAAGATGGTTTCTACATGATGTATGAGTCAGGTGAATTTGGATCTTCAGAGTAAAAAGTACACTGTAGTGTCCTAAAATATCTCTTAAAAAGGTAGCTTGCTGCCCCCTTAGCTGCCATTTCATTAGGTTTCCGAATTTATTTCCTCTTATCTGTTTTTTTTTAGAGCAACCAGTTTTCCTCCCTCCAGTTATCAATTTGTGTGGGGTAACAAAATTAAAAAGTAAGTTTGTAAGCCTTTAAAAAAATGCAGTAGTTTTCTTCTTAACAATGTCAATTCTGACTCAGTTCTTGAGTGAACTAGAGATAGAGACATAGGTAAAATCAGCTACAGTTCGTGCTTAACTTGTATCACAGAAACTCTTGCGGTTGAAGAAAGATTGAAAACTGTTGCCTTGAATGATACTGGGCTTTCTTTGCTGGGATCCTGATTTCTCCTCAGTTTTCTTCAGGTACACTGACTAGAACTACATACAGCATAGTAACGAAGGGTTGATTGCTTTCCTGTAGAGTGAACAGGTTTCTATCTCTGTGTTCTATATCCTGTTGGGATATTGTGTTGAATGCTGTCATAATGGGACTGTTTAGGTAATTGTTAAATTTTGCTTGTGGTCAGTTATTACTTTTTTATATTTATGGCTAACCAGTTTCTCTTATATTATGAAAAATATACCATGTTGATTTAAGTGTCATGGTGTATGGGAAGCTTTTTGTATTTCATCCTAGTTTAAATTTTATCCTCTTTCGCTAGCAACCATATCTGATAAAATTCATCTATAGATTCTTTTGATGAGTATAAATTTAGTTTTTTTGCTTCATCTGACCTGAATTTTTTCCTTCATCCTTCACTGAATATTTCAATCTGAGTTCTTGAGTAACACTTTCAATCTTTTCTGACTGATTCCATTATTAACTTTTGGTGCAGCCCACCAACCAGTGGTTAATTTAACAAAGTGCTGTGGACAGTCCCTGACCACGTGATACTATTTCTTTATAGTGAAATTGTCCTTTGGAGTGGAGTTAAAGCATTATTTTAAGATATTTCAGCTATTATTTCCTTTGTTTATTAAGCCTAGTTTTCTCTCCTGTTATGTACTTGGAGTTGAAATCATATCATTTGCTAATGCCTTTCAAAATTTATTTGTTGAATAGTTAAATTATAGGGTAAAACAAAATGGAACTACTCATAACTAAATTACACTAATAGCATTTGACTTTTATATCCATGTTAAATCCCTAAACTTTGGAAAATTCTCCTTTTAAGAGAATTAAGAAATAAAAACATGTAACTTATAAACCACATCTTGGAAGTTTCTTGAACAACTTTTTTTTTGGCTAGTACAGTAATAAAGTTGGAACTTCCTGTCCAGCTTACTTTCTTATTTTCAGTTGCTAATACAATATATGAGTACAGAGTGTTTCTGAGAGAGTGTGATGTTCACTCATAGCACGTGAAAACTTTTTTCTTTTTTTCTTTTCTTTCCAGAGTAGCACAGAAGAGGGAGGACGCTGTTTCGAAAGAAGTGACTCGAAAACTTTCTGAAGCTGATAATAGAAAGATGTCTCGGAAGGAAAAAGATGAAAGGTTTGACTCCTTATTTAAAGTGTTTGAAATCAAAAAAGGGGGTACTTTGGAGAAAGTAAGATTTTGATTTCTGATTAGAGAATGTGGATATTAGAATTATTTGAGGTAAATTTTGGAATTGTAGAAGTTGCAGTAATAGGAGTGGTAATAGCTGACTTTGGGAGTTTTTATTACTACCAGATACTTCTCTCTGTGCTAAACAATATTTGATTTATTCCTCTAAAGGGCCATAAGAGGTAGGTACTGTTGTTATCTCGATTTTACACTGGAGGAAACTAAGGTACAGAAAGCTTGGGTAACTTGCCCAAGGTCCTAGATTAAGAACACAGCAGCCTGCCTTGAGAACTTATACCTATAGTTGCTCTGCTGGAATTTAGGAGACAGCAGAGCTTTGTCCAGTGCTAGCTTTGCCTGTTGTTAGCTGTGGGACCTTGAGTTTATCACCTAACCCCTCTGGGTCTGAAAGGTTTTATGGTGTGTTATGTGTTAGCCTGCCTAGGTGGTAATATTTCTGTTCCTGAGCTTCCTGAGGGACATCTAGTACTTGGTTATCTGCATTGGCTAGGAAAAAGGGAAGAACTGGGTTTCTCTTTTTTTGTCCAGTTCTCTGCCATATTTGTTAGCCCCACTCCCATTTTTTCCTGTCAGCTGCTCTTAGAAGGCTTGTTGAACAGTTTAACATCTGAGTAGCAGAAGTCCCTGAATGACTGAGTAAACTTGTGCTGCAGAGTTGTCAGATAGTTTTATAGAGTCAAGAGTCAGGTGATTTTCATGGATCTTTAGTTTTAGTATCAACAGGATGCTTTGTGGAACAGAATTTTTACCCCACTTTGCTCCAGAAAGACTTTTGGGAACTTGTAAATATTAAAGTACATATAATATATTTATTATGTTTAATACAATTTTCTCAAAGTGCATATAAAACAAACAATACAATTTTAAAAGACCAGAAACCATTTTAAAAGAAGAAAAGGTGGATGAACAAGGACTTTAAAGTTAGTTACAGCATTTGAACCCCAAACATAATTCTGAGTTTCCAAGTGCTGGAGGAAGCATCTGAGGTCACATAGCTTTCATTGTCTGAAGAGAGGCAGCGTGCAAGTCCTTCTGAAAAGAAACTTTCCTGGCACAGAGTCTTGGAAAGACTTTATCAAGTGGATCCTTATTTAAGGGACACTGAGTAACTTAATGAACAATGTCTTCTGCAGTGGTTTTGGAAAGGCACCAAAACATTATTGAAATAATTATCTCCTATGGATCCTTTATGAAACTGAAGGCACAGTATTAAAATTATGACAATAAAGGCCTTTTTGCAGGGAACAGCTTTAATGAGGTCTGGCTGCATATTTTTGCACAGGGATAGAGGTTAGAGAATCTAGCTTACTTTAAAAAAAACCTTTATTGAATTATATTCATTAGAACAGTTTCTTAAACTGGGATGCGCATCATAGTTACCCAAATTCAAATTGCTTATTACAGCTTATTTAGTTCTTCTACAGCCAAGCTTGTTGACTTTGGATTAGAACACTTGGTGCATAAAATGTGTCAGTCGCCAATAACATTAGTCATAGTATTGTCCTTAGGATTGAGGAGGGGTGTCACCTGGCTGTTGAGTTATCTTTTTGGGGGACAAAATGTTTACAATAGTGGCTTTCAACCTTTTTGATAATGACCCACAGTAAAAAATATATCTTACCTTTTGACCAAATATACATGCACCCATGAAGATGTTTCACAAAACAGTATTTATCCTACTGTGTACAATACACTCTTGATGTTTTTCTATTCCTTCCTATTTCATTTGAAAAAAATTCTGGTCTCAACCCACTCAGTTAATTTCACTGGGCATTTGATCCACTCGATTGAATTCACATCCCACTAATGGGTCACAACCTACCCTTTTAAAAACTACTTTACAAAGTTAATTAATCAGGAGGAATAAAGGCTCCCTTATTCACAGGCACCATGGAACTTCCTTTTGCCTGTGTGAAGGGGGTAAAAGAAAAGATTGATAAAGTACTGGTAAATTAATAAGACAAAATATCAAAACCAGTAAAATAAATAACAAGTGAAAGCATTTTGCAAATGTTAGAAAAAATCTTCCTAATGATCAAGCACATTCTTTGTTTGAAGTAAATAAAAATAGCTGACAGTAGTCTGCTTCTGTGAGACCACAGCTGGTATTTGTCCTGCGGATTGTGTTCTGAAGGTGTGATGTTACTGAAGGCTGTAGAGAGCCTCAATCCCAGGGTATAGCCAAGGAAGCCCCATCAGGCTGCTGACGATCAAGTTTGTGTTTTAGGTGAGGGTCCAGAGAAAGATAACTTGTTTGAGCTGCTGAGGAAACCATGCCAATTGTAATTAATCAGTCCCTTCTTCCGTAGCCCTGGCTGCCTGGGAAAAATGATAACATAACCAATGACTGTTTTCTTCAGCAGCAATAATGAGTGTGAAATATTTTTTTCAGTGGAGGAAAGGGGACAATTCTGACTAAATTTAATATTAAAAACACATTGTCACTCTAGAACACTTAAGGAAAAACTTGTCTTAAAATGATCTAGAGCCACATGGTATTTAGAGTTTTTAATCGTATTTATAAACTTGTTTGACTTGTTTCCTTGACTCCAGAATCTTGTGGAAGAAAAATGAAGTTGCTGACTATGAAGCTACGACATTTTCCATCTTCTATAACAACACTCTGTTCCTGGTCTTGGTCATTGTTGCTTCCTTCTTCATATTGAAGAACTTCAACCCCACAGTGTATCCTTTTAAAGGTTGATTATCTTTTTTAGAAGTCTAGAAACAGTAGTTCGTTTTGGTTTCAACTTGTCTGGGTATTTTAGTGGAAAGAAAAATTGCTCTGGGAGTCAGTGTATTAAATAGCACTGACTTCAAGCAAGTTTCTGGACATTTAAAATAACAGCTTTTGGTGTGATTTAAAGTTCTTTTAAGTTTATGCATTGTGACTTATAATAAATAATAAGTATTATGCAGCAGTCTTCTATAGTGATTACGTATACTTGCCTACTTAAAAGTTCCAAAGAGCCAAAGCAAGCTTGCCTTCTTTGATAGCTTTTGGAATAAGCCTCTGTTTCCGCTTTTATTTTTGGGCTTTGGAGTTGGGTAGATGGCCAGTGCAATTAAACAGGTACCATGATACCTTGGCAGTCTTTCAAGCTACTCTCAAATTGAGCTTTTGAGTAAGAATCAGTCTTCTCTAATTAAGGTAATTTATTAAAGGTGTTATCCAGGAATGTGCAGCCAAACTTATAACAATTGGAGATCATGATGTAATAAAACATCAGACACCCTCCAGCTTGTATTTTCTGGGAATACAGGAGTGGTTTGCTGAAAATAGCATAGTTCTGACCCTGGAAGTAGCTACAAGCTTTCAGAATCTCCTTGCTATTACAAGCCAACTGCAGCAAAACTACTTGACAGGGGAGATTAATTTTTGCTTTGTTCTTGGGGGAGAGGGAGGGGAAGGAAAACAAGTCTCTCTTTCCTCCCCATGTTCTTTGATCAGGTCCTCTCTCATGAAGGTTAAATGGAATTCACATGTGTTCTTCGTGATCATGTGTTCTAGATTTCTGTCTCAAGAGTTTTCTTTTTAAAATTGGAACACATTTCCTGTGAATGTTTTTCATTTTTTATGGTCTTCTGTCTTGCAAATTGTGTTTGCATTCAATGGGGCTTCATATCATTATGATTATACCAAGTATCAGGAATGAAACAGTACATTCCAAAGAGATGGGCTTTATTTTATTTAAAAACGAATTTTGGGTTCTCAATTTTTCTTTAACATTAAATTCCTACAGGAACTACATTTTGTCCATAAGTGCTTCATCAGGACTCATCGCCCTCCTGTCTACTGGCTCCAAGTAGACCATGGCAGCTTTACCCCTGGCTTTGTATCTATGGGTGGCCTGTGGTTTATGGAAAAGTAGCAGGGTGGTCGGGGTGGGAGACACACAAGATGTTTTTACAGTCTGGAGTTTGAGGGTTTAAAAACCCCAACAGAATGTAATTCAGTATTTGTATATTGGCTTTTTTTGATATGTTGTTGAAATTAAATGAAAGGGAAACTCAGTACCAGGACATTTATTAAAAGGCGAAAAGTGTCTTGCAATGTGCTGTAATCACAAGAGGAGAAAATAACTTGTTTCCTTGATCTGTCAGAGGTCACAGTGACCTGGGCTGAGCTGTTATTTAAAATAGTAGCAAGAAGTTAATAACTGGTTCTCTGTGTTCCAAGCACAGTATTACAACTTTTTTTGAACCATAAATATCATAATGAATCTTCTTCCCAGAGGATTGAACCAGAAGCTTTATGTTTACAAGTCTCTGAATTTGTGATTTGAAATAACACAAAGTTTAAAACATGATTTCTCCGACTTGGGGAAGAGAAACTTGTGGAAAAGGTTATTTTTGTTTCTCGGGGTTTTTTTTTTGGTCAAAAAAAAAAAAAGCAGCCAAAGTAGTAACCTAAAAATAGTGCACCAGGCGTATGAGAGTTGTCCTATGGAGTTAAAGCACATACTGTTCAGCTGTATGGCTTTGGCCCTGAGTGGCCAGGGAGGTCAACTTGACCCTGCCATGTTCGTTTGACTTATTAAGACACAGGGATCATTGTTTCCGTTGACCAAGGTCTCATACCCCGGAAAGAATGTGAAGAGAGAACACCTCTTTCCTGAATATTGACATGTAAAAGACCGAAGTAATTTTTGTGATCTTAGTTCTGGAATTTTAACAACTCTCTAAGGAATTTATGGTGGTTTTAGTGCTTGTCAGCATTTTTCCCAATTTTCCCTTCAGTTCACAGGTCCCATCAGTTGTGAACAAAATATTGATCTCTTCAGCCCTTGGGGGTCCAGCTGAGAGCAGTCTCTTGGTATTTTTAACCAGTATGTGTACAGATACCATCATTTTCTATGTGTGCCATGACTTAAAAAACTTCAGGTAGTTTTTTAACCTGTGTCACTTAAACAGAGAATCACAGGTGAAAACAGTTTCATATTCCTATTAGCTTTTGACCACATCCAGTAATCTTATACAAGCAGTACCTCTGGGAAATATATTCCTAATCTTTAATTTCTACTTCTAAATTTAACATGAATGTTATAAATGTTATTAGTTTTACTTATAACTTGAAGAGAGTCACTGCAAGGTACAATTAGGGTAACACATAAGAGGTTTCTTTTTTTTTTTTAACTTTACTCTTGATAAAAAGCCAGTCAGTAGTTTGGTGGCATGGAGTTTATGTAGCAAATGCATTTGCTTATTTGACAAAATGATTTTTTGATTGACTATCAGTGTCTACGATTTGTTATTAGAGCTGGGGCAATAGCACTGTAAATTGCTGGTGAAAACGTGCCACTAGATGGCAGTGCCTGTAGAGATGGGGAAAAAATTGCCACCATTCTTGGTATAATCCAGGTTAGATGGGTTGGTGAAATAGGGATAGCTCAATAGAATTTCTCTTGAGTTAGTAAACTGAAAATTTGTAGGAGAATGAGTAAGCAAAATTTGTTTTCTGTCCTGAATTTTTCCTAGAGCACTCTGTTTTTAATCCTGATAATGTTTTCTAACTTCCTATACTGCTAGATAAATTTCTGTGCATAAGATGATAAGGCGTATACTCACAGTTCAACAGTTTTCATTAAGGATTTACTGTACCAGTACTTTACTCTCAAGAATTGCAGAACCTTTTCCCCTGTACTCTCCCCATCGTCTACAACAGCTATGTGGCACATAGAATTATGATGTGGTCAGTCTGATTTAAATAGTAAAAATCTGCTGTAGAATTTTTATCTTAAAAAGACCTCATACCCAACTGCGGAAAAGAAGAGATTCTGTTGTAATTGCGATTCAAGGCAATTTCCTTTTTTCACACTCGTGATAAGCAGAAGCTTACTGTTACAACATTTTCCTTTAACCTATTTTTAATTTCCTCATTTACAACTTAATAAAAGTCTTGGATTGAAATTCTTTTTAGCCAGTAAAAATTCACTGGTTGTCGTACTTGGTGTTATTGCAACCTGGAAAGGATAATTTGAAACAAGTTTCAAAGTTAACTGAAATATGAAGGTTGAATTATACTCAAAATTCTTGTGAAAGTTCTTGCTTAATAAGTATGATTAAACTTGGCTTTTGAAAATTCCCTGGACTCCTTTATAAGAATTGTGAATAAGTACATCATCTTTATTACATTATTTCACATTAACCATGATTTTAATTTCCCACACATGTAAATACTGGTCAGATAGATGTCTATGAGGCATTGACAGGCATAGAGCAGTTACATTAAAGAGCAGCCATCAGGCCTCTGCCTGTGTGTGCCTGCTGTGCCTTCCTGCCTGCCCTGTTTCTTCATTTCCAGTGTGTATGCCGGTCACTGCTGTTCTGGAGACAGAAAGGATACATATATGTGTACATGTATGGAGAAAACTAATTTACAGATATATCTACTGGGGCTGTAAGGGATTACTCTCACCACCTTGGACTCCCAAGTAGGTGAGAATTGAAGATTAGGAGGGTCTTTTGAGTGGTTGATGTAGATTTTCAGGGAGATGGTTAAAGACTAACTTCTTGGTCTTCATTGCATCTCTTCTCTGACTTTTCTTGTCTGATTTCTTAATTTAGGTTCACACCTAAACTTTTTTAACTTAAAAATTCTCACAATTAACTTTTTAAGCTTAAAAAGAAGAAAAAGCTTTTCCTTAAAGGAGCACTGGACTGGAACACGAAATACTTGGGTTCTGCCATTAACTAGCAGTGTGAGTTTGGGCAAGTTTTTTCATCTATCCAGGCCCACTTTCTTCATTTGCCAAAGAGTGGCAGCTTTGCAGATGGCTAAGGTTCCTTCAAGCTCTGACTTCTGCCTCTTGATGTTGGCACTTTCTTCATGAAGAAGTGACCGTCCTTACTGTGGAAAGCCAGCCACAGGATTTCTAGTTTGCGTTTCTCCTATCTGAGATTTTAGTATAGAAATGGCTGCTACCCAGGTTACCATTCAGAATGATACATTCTTTGCCAGGGAATTCTTTCCAGAGGAGGAAAGACACAATGAGAGTGCATGGAAATTTTTCTTAAGGATATAAGTGTGAAACATTATCTAGCATATTTACCATGGCAGATGATTTGCATATAAAAAACAGGCTGTTCCCACAGCAAAGCAATAATGTTTATATTTGGTTTTGATTTGCAGGTTTTTTAAAGGAAGTTTGAGAACCTTTAACCTTAGTACAGAGTATTCTAAAACCCAATGAGAAATACCTTTAGTAGCTAATCATATTCTCCATTAATAAGAGCAAAAAGTTTGGATTCCAATCTAAGTCTCAGTCTTTTGATCACTGCTATTTGTGTTGGCTATTTAGTGCAGCTTAGCTACCAACATAATTTTTACTTAGATTATTGCCCGTTTTATGGCCTCATGTATTTTGTATCTGTATATTTTATATATATGAAAAAATATACATATCTTTTATAGTGAAAGATCAGATAAAAGCTATTATGAAATTGAATGCACAAAATGTTTTTATTACTCTAAGCAAATAAGTTAAATTGCATTTTCCATTAGACAGTACCTCAGCTCATTTATACATACAGTAGTTCACTGGTTTGAGTACACAATGAACAACTGAAAAAATGATCCATTTCCATCATTAATCTGATACTCTTGGGCAAAAAAGTCCAAACTCCCTATTAGAATACAGGTGGTAGTAATCAAAAAGAATTTTTTGATACCTCCCACTAACATTTTAAGATTAGAACTTAACCTTGAAATACATTCTGGACATAGTAACAAATAGTGACAGAAAATGGCATTTTAAAATGGTATCATATTTCTTCTGTAAATCTCAAAGTGATTTCTGTATGGGGAACCTGCTGACCAGAAAATTAAATTAGAATTTTGTACATCCTCAGATGTCCAAATACAGTTAAAGGACCATCCCCATCCCCCAAAAGAAAGAGAAGCATGTTTTCTCCCTTTTTACAGATATCAACACACATGGTATGTTCTCACAATTTTTATGAAGTGAGATAGTAACGAGGGTAAGTAGCCAGTAGTGGCAGGGCTAGATATACCTCAGATTCTGAGTGCAACAAGGCTAAGCCCCTTTAATCCATGCAAAGAACTTTCATGCATATGGTTTAGTGCATATAATATGATTATAGAATCAGGAAGTTCTTTAACATTTTGCTCTTTACTGGGCAAGTTAATTCACCCAGCATATTCTGAGTAGTGACAGCATTTTTTACGAAGCCTATGATTTGCTTTCATGTTAATAATTCCTCAAAAACACTAAGCATTATATTGTAAAGTCCCAGTGCTAAAAATGGGACATTTGCCTTTTCTAGATATTTTACAGGTTTACTTACAAAACTGAGCACGTGTATATTTATTTTTAAAGCTCAAATATTGACACTTGCAGAAGTTATGCCTATAAGCAGTTGAACGTATAAAGCAGGTTTTAATAAAATGTAAAAAAAAAGACACTTCATTGCAGATACATTGCATTTTATTCAAAGCTAAGTTCCCATAGCAGTGTAATCCTCTTTCATAAATTAGCCATAATGTCTCTAGTTTGTGATTAGGGTATTCATCCCTTTACCCCCTTTATATGTAAATGGATAACATTAGAATCCTAATAGACACACTGGATAAAGTGTTGTACAGGGCCATTTTGGGGCCAAGCAACAGTAAATATTTGACAGGTAAAGCAAATACCTAGAAATTTTAGTTTTGTTGAATGACTGAAACAAAACTTGCTAATGTGAATGTGAAGATAGGAAAAAAATGTAAAATTGTTTCTGCTTATTCTCCCAAGCAAGACTTCTCAGTGATATCTTACTCTGTTTCTTATGCATTCAAATTCATCTGTGGATTTTGTTCTTTTGAAAAAATATATCTGTACAGCCTTCTTTAAGTTACCAAATTCCTGAAAGTAATACATCTTTCCCCCTCATATTCTCTCCATTGCATAAGCATGAGGTGTACAGAGCAATGCAAGAATAGGTGATTCTAGTCCAAGGTAAGAAAATAGAACGGATTTTCTTGGTTGTGAGTTTTCAGATGTGCACAGTGGTAGCAACAGTAGATACCTCAGAGAATCCAGGGACACTAGAGGTTGAGCAGCAGGCTGCTAAGTGATTCAAAAGACTGGTTAGTAACACTGTTCTGTACTGGGTGCAGGCCGCTATTTTAACCATGCAGCTTCTGTGGCTCATGCATTGCCTTATGATCTGTAGTCCTTTTTGCTGTAGGGCTTGTTGCGTAATATGTTATCAATCTCATTTACCACATGTGATGTCATCTTTGGGAGAACCTGAAAGCAAGAGGAGAAGTACAAAGGATGTGGTTAGTACTGTTGGTCATTTGTTGTTGGTTTGTGATCTATATTAAGCAAAGTCATCTAGACTTGTATACGTTCATAAACCACAGCTGGAATGAATGTAAGCTCCTTGAGGTCAGGAGCCTTGTTTGCTGACTGCGTAAATTAAGGCATAAGGTATAACTGAAGGCTCATAGAAATATAATACAAGCCACATTTGGAATTTTAAATTTTCCAGTGGCTACCTTAAAGAGGTAAAAGGAAACAGGTGAAATGAATACATGTTTTTACTCATTATATCCAAAGCATCATTTCAACATGTAATCAGTATAGAAAATGAGATCCTTTATATATTCTTTTGTACTAGGCTTTCAAATCTTATGAGCATTTTATACTTCACATTTCCATTTAGACTAACCACCTTTTATGCACTCAGTAGCAACATGTGCACAAAGATGCATGAAGACTAGAAGCTACGTTGTAGACAGCACAGGTCTAGAGACGAAGTAGAGATTCATTCTGACTGGTGGTCAGAACTCCATTGAAGGATGGTCAGGGTTTGACAGGCATTCCAGGTAGATGGAATAGCATGAAAAAGTGAAATGAAGTGACATACAAGTATAGAGCAAGTAGTGGAGCTGTGGGGATGGTAGGAACAGGGGTAGGGAAATTGGGGTAAAGAGTGGAAAGTCTTCGTGATCATGGTATCTCCCCTGCCGGGTGAGTGTAAGAATGGAAAGTCCTGAATGCCATTTTATGGAGTTGGAACTTTATTCTGTAGGTGTGGGGAACCTCTCAGGACTTCTGATCTGGGAGTAAAACCATCAGACACCTGGAGGTAATTTGAGGGATGAGTTGGAGGAGGTTGGGGAACACAGATGTTAGATGTGTATTGCAATCTAAGCCAGAGACAAAAAGGGCCTTAACTAGGCTAGAAGCAATGGAGTAGGAAAGGAGAGTAGATCTGGGAGACATTTGGGAGGATGTTGGTGGTTTCAAGACTGAGTGGCTAGAAGGATATTGGTGTAAATTATTGAGATTGGAAACTAAAGGAGAAGTAATTTGGGGGATAAGAAATTTGGAGTGGGGTGTGTTGCATGTAACACATTAACTGCTACATGAGTTGTATTTAACTCACCCTAGTTTTGAGCCCAGGGCCTCATAAACCATTTGTAACTCAACATCTCTTCACCTTGGGAGCCACGAGAACTACCTTTCAAGTTGCATATAACTCATGCACAGAAAACAAAAATAAAAAATTTTTCATTAAATTAGAAAGGATCATTTTGTTTTTGAAGTTTTTATTCTATTTTTATAATAAAACACCGTGGCCCCCAGCAAAAATTTTTTGCCTAGTGTGGCAGTCCATATGTTAAGGTGCCTATAGGATACCCATGTAGAAATGACTTGTCGGCGCTGAAGTGCAGCTGTGGACTTTAGCAGTTGCAGGAAGACTGGAGTTGAGGATTTTTGAGTAATTTCCAGGAACACGCTAATTGAAGCTCCCGGGAAAAGATGAGCTCATCCAGGGCTAGTTCTGAGAAGTGGGCCAAGGGCACACATTACACCGTGAGACAAGGGACAAAGGCAGACGTTCATGCTGGAATAGTCTAACCCTATGTGGAGACTGTGGTGAAATACAATTCTGACGACCAGTTCTGAGGTTTCAGCCTCACCCTTCCTTTGCTGCAGTCGTGTTGGCCAAAGTGACCTTGTCTCCACTCAGCTGCTATCCTCAGAAGCCTTAGGCATTGGCAGAACAGTAGAGCTACTCAGCCTGGGAAACTTTTGCCTGGTTAACATTTTTTTATCCGAAGCTAAAGGAGGAATTTGATTTCCCACTAGTTCTGGAGTCTCAGGGTTTAAACGGCTCATGTGTTATTTAAAGTGAGATTGTGACAATGAGATTGAAATCTAGAAATTGGAATTGTTGGAGGTTTTGTATCTAAAATGCACTGGGTTATCTATGTAAGGAGAAAAATTCTTCATTCTTTATACCAAAATAAATTTATTATAGAAAAGAGATTTAAACATTAAAATGATGAAACCATAAAGTACTCGAATAAAAAAATAGTGTTGCAAGACCAAAATTTTCAAGAGAAGCTATACTTCTAGAATTTTATATGAAATCACCCAGTTTTTTAATGTTGACAACTATTTTAAAACATTTTAAGCTACTACAGATTAAGAAAACACTCCACAGGCTACCCAGTTTTGCAAACTTGGTGTTATATTGCCTGGAATAATTGGTGGGGTAAGGGGCATCTGGCTAGCGTTGCTGGGGCTGGCAGGGTATTAAGGAAGTCCTTCTGGGATGGGGTCACTATTGATCTAGACTTTGGGGACAGTAGGATTTTGCCAGCCTGGGGTGGTGGTCACTTTGCAGGTAGAAGACCACTGTGACATCTGGAGATCTGAGTGTGTGTGGTGGCTGGAGATTAGGGTTCTGGGAGGGGGGGTTGGGACTGTGAGGCCTGGATGTGGAGGGCCTGACTGCTGAGGAGCCTGGACTTTCCTGAGTGGGTGACAGGGAGCCTCAGAAAGGGGTTAAGGCTGATGGTAGGGGGAGGCAATTCTGTCCACCTTTTAGGCAGAAGTGAGGAACATGGGGACCTGTGTGGGCGATGGTGGGCTGCCAACAGCTGTGGTTTCTCCTCTGTAGTCTCTCCCACCTGTTGAGTCTCTGATTTATACACACTCTGATGTTTGCACACCGAGGCACACTGCATCCCTTGGAGCAGCTGCCTTCGCAGCCTACTAGAAATTTCGTTTTTTTATACCAGCGGGAACTCCATGCTTTCCATCCTTCTGCAGACAATCCCACCACTGCTGGGCACTTCCAGCCACCCAGTCTGCTTTTAGCCACATCACGGGGCCCAACCATAGCTTGTCTAGGGCGGACTTTTCAGTGCTGGGTGTGGAGTAGAAAGGGGGAGGGTTGGCAAGCCCCCGTGGTAGCAGCCTTGCTGCTTGGATAGTATTCCTTTTAGGGTGGATAACAGCCCCGTCCTGCTACCAGCTAGAGCCTTGTTAGGGAGGAAATGCTTGGCGAAGAAAACTGACTAAAGAGCTTTCCTCTGAAATGTGTCCCCTTCTCCCTCAGCTGCCTGGCCTACTCCCATGGTCTTTAAAGCTCAGCCCAGGAGTTACCTGTTTATGCCGTCCCCAGGCAGTCTGACCTCCTCCTGGGATGGCAGTGAGCTCCCTGTATTAATACAGTAGGAATCCTTAATTCCTCCCTCTTCCTGCCAAACCATGTTGTCTCTCTCTTCCAAACCGTGGAATCCATCCTGTTCTCCCCACCTCCCAGGCCACCACCCTAGTCGAAGCCACCATCACCTCTCGCCTGGACCACTGCCCTTGCCCTTCATTCTACTTTCCACACGGCAGCCACAGTGATCTTTAAACATCCAAATAGGAGCATGGTATGGCCCTCCTCCTAAAATCCTGCAAAGGATTCCTCACACGTAGAGTAAAGCCTGACCCCTGTGGTGTCCTGTGAGATCTGGCCCCTGCCTGCCTCTCCACTCCAATGCATCTGCTGTCCCCTTTGCTCACCACATGTTGGCGACACTGGCCCGAGGCTGGGAGTTCCTTCTGCTCTCGGGGCCTTTGCACTGCTCTTCCCTGTGCCTGGCATGTGCTTTCCTTCTTCCCACGCTGTGTGAAGGCACATGAATAATTGTGAAGGCCTCGGAATAAACATACTCCAGGGGGCCCTTTTGCAAAGATGTTATTTAAAATAGGCCCACCCATTCTCAATTAGTCTATTACAACATCCTATTAATTTTCTCAATAGCCCTTTTCAAAATCTGAAATTATTTTGTATGTTTGTTTATCTTTCTCCTACTGAAATGTAAACCCCTTGAAGGTTGGAAAATGTCTTTCTTGTTTCCTGTGGTATCTCCAGTGCCTGGTACATAGTTGGCACTCAGAGATCTGAACGAATTAAGGGACAGAGTTCTTCATTCACTTTTTCTCAGCCAGCCCATGAGCTCTTTAAAGGCAGGGTCCTGTTCTTACTCATCTTAGTACTTCCACTGCCTAGCATGGTGCAGCCATGGGATAGGGCTCCGTAAATATTGGTGGAATTGAAATCATTGGATTGAATTTCAGTTCTTTTGTGTACCAACTCTTCCCTCTCTCCTCATCATTACTGTGTAGACTTATCTTTTCCCAGAGCATAAGTGAAACTAAGAGAAAGTGGGGTGGCATTCATAAAAGGGGCTTGGCACACAGTAGGTTGGCAATCCACATTTGTGGAAAGAAAAAGTGAATAAACGACGTATGTGTATTGTCCAAAGACTATTACATTTCATGCAAGTTATTAAGCAGGCATTTACGGTCAGGATGGGGAAGTCAGTTGCCAGGTGTAACACTGGAATGCACTGTCCCACAGAAACAAATCGTCCTGAGAAGTGAGCTCTGGGAACATCGCCTGTTAATATCTGGATCCATCTACTGTGAAAGTTTTCTGTTGCTTCTTAGGCTTTTGTTCTCCCTCCCTTCACACCCATCCTGAAGGATAGAGGTGGGGAGAGATGGGGCACTGCTTGGAGATATCTTCAAAGGCACCACGACATTCCCTGGAGTTTGTTGGAAAGGGCTGCAGTACTTGCCTGAATGGCACCAAGGTTTTCAATGAGCTGTTCAGGAGTGGATGATCCCAGGAGCACGGAACTCACACCTTCGTTTCTCAGGCACCACGCTGGGAAGAAAGAACACTGGGTCAGGGTGTCAAAGCACTTCTCATTATTGATTAGCTTCTAAACACCAGCTACAGCTGTTTGTTGCAGCCGAAGTTTTTTAACTCTTTGTGGAGGATGCAGTGTTTTCTAGGATTAAAAACCTGAGCAGCGCCCCCTATTGTGTAAAAGATTTCATAGCATCTGTGCATTTGAATTGTGGGCTTAGGGTACATCCAGTCAAAGCCTATATTTTGTAAAGATTTCCCCTCCAGAAAGACAATGTTATTCTGTCTCTTTCAGAGCTAAATTTAATACTAATTTTCATGTTACCACCTAAAACCTATATTTATGACTGTGCAGAACGTGGGTTTCTCTGTGCATATTACTCTGACCACATGCTCTGGGTAAGAGTGGACAGAATTTCAGGTCTGGCATGTGTAATTCTTTGCAGAAACATCATTATCATCATTGTTGTCGTTACCACTTACTGCTCACTTACTCTTAATGCTTTACATATGTAATTTCCTTTTACCCAACAAGTTTGTAAGATATGTATTATTAGACCCATTTTACAGATGAAACAATTGTTATGAGATTAAGTAACTTGCCTATGGCCAAATAGCTATGTTTTACTGTGCTTGTTAAAGCTGTAGGGATGCTATTAATAATCACATTAAATATATTCTTTGATTTTTTTTCTGAAGAAAGGATTAAAGTGACAGTCAGACACATACTTAGGTACATGACATTTCCCCCCTCTAAAACCACCTTCCATCTCCATCATTTCTGTTACTGTTAATTGCAACTGACATTTCCTTGCCTTCCAACCTCAGAAGGCTCAAGCCACCAACAAATATTCTATTAAATTATTTTATTTGCATAGACTTTCTCTTGAGCTTTTTATATCATGGGTTTACTGTATCTGATATGTCCCAATTCTTGCTATTTCTTAATCCTGAGGAATTTTTTTCTAGAATCAGCACACATTTTATTCCTTTCTCACAGCTACCACATGAATTCTTTTATCTTCAGTTTCTTCATTTATAAGTGGAGATAGTAATAGCAAATCCCCCATTAACACCTGTAAGATAGGGCTAGTAACAGGACACACTTCATAGGATTGTTTCGATCAAGGAGACACGACCATGAGCATGGAGTGCCTATCACAGAGGCTGGAAAATATCCCGGCAAGGGAACTGAGAGTCTAAATGCTTTTCTGTCCTATATGTAGCCTCTGGCCACATGTGGCTATTGAGCATGCAAGGTGTATCTAGCCTGAATTGACATGTGCTGTACAGTAAAATATATCCTGGATTTTGAAGACTTAGTAGAAAGAAAAAGAGGGTAAAATATCTCAATAATTTTTCATATTTATTACATTGTTTGAAGTTATATTTTGGCCATATTGGGTTAAATAAAATCCATTCTTAAAATTAATTTCACCTGTTTTAAATTTTTTTTTTAATGTGGCCACTAGAAAATTTAAAATTAAGTACAGTTATGTGTTGCTTAATGACAGGGATACATTCTGAAAAATGCATTGTTAGGTGATTTCGTCATTGTGTGAACATCATAGAGTGTACTGACACAAACCGAGCCTACTGTACGTCTAGGTTCTATTGCTCCTGGGCCATCATCCTGGACAGTGTTACTGTACTGAATGCTGCAGGCAGTTGTAATACATGGTATTTGTGATTTAAACATATAGTTAAACATAAAAACGGTGCAGTAAAAATATGGTATAAAAGACAAAAAATAGCACACCTGTAGAGGGCACTCACCATGAATGGAGCTTGCAGGACTGGAAGTTGTTCTGGGTGAGTCAGTGAGTGAGTGGTGAGTGGATGTGAAGGCCTAGCACATTACTGTGCACTATTCTAGACTTTATAAACACTGTATACTTAGGCTATACTAAATTTATAAAAAAAATTTTTTCTTCTATAATAAATTAACCTTGGCTTACTGTAACTTTTTGGCTTTATAAACTTTTGAATTTTTAAAAAATGTTTTGGCTCTTGTAATAACACTTAGCTTAAAACAACAACCGCATTGTACAACTATATAAAAATTTTTCTTTATATCCTTATTCTATAAACATTTTCCTATTTTTAAAAGTTTTTTTAAACTTTTAAAACTTTTTTGTTAAAAACTAGGACACAAACGCACACATTAGCCCAGGTCTGCACAGAATCAGGATCACCGATATCACTGCCTTCCGCCTCCACATCCTGTCCCACTAGGAGTTCTTCAGGCGTAATGACATGTATGGAGCTGCCATCTCCTATGATCCCAATCCCTTCTGGAATACCCCTTGAAGGACCTGCCTGAGCCTGTTTTACAGTTAACTTTTTTTTAATAAGTAGGAGTACACTCTAAAATAATGACGAAAAGTATAGTAAATACATAAACCAGTAACATGGTTGTTTATTATCATTGTCAAGTATTATGAACTATATGTAATTGTATGTGCTAGACTTTTATATGACTGGCAGTGCATTAGGTTTTTTTACACCAGCATTACCACAAACGTGTGAGTAATGCGTTGTGCTAGGACTTTAGTATGACCGCAGCGTCACTAGGCAACAGGAATTTTTCAGCTGCATTACAATTTTAGGGAGCCTCCAACGTATATGTGGTCCATCATTGCCTGAAAGTTCATTATGTAGCCCATGACTGTATGTGGTTCACACCATCTCTCTCCCCAACAGTGTGGTGCATGTAGTTTTCATTTGTTACCGGTGACCATGAGCTTTGGACTCCACAACATTAGAGGAGCAAGTTTTATGGCCCTCATGAAGCTTCAGGGTGAAGTGGTTCCTCTAGGATGGACTTTCTGGATGGCTGTAGCCTTGGGCCTCTGTTACGGCCCTTTATCTCAGCCTCTCACCAACCCTGGCTTAGCTTTAACACAGACAGAAACTTGAGCCAGAAGAAATGGATGTCCCTATACAATTCACCCCTGGCACTTGTGAGGGTGTGTGCATTATCACTGAAATGTTCTCATTTGAACTGTTTTAAGAGAGAAGAGAAGGAAGTAAGAAAAGTCTTTTAGCATGTAAAAAATTCTGGGGAACCACGAATAATTCACTTTATATAGTATGTACCAGAAATTTATGCTTCAGAGATCACTCTACCCCCACAATAGACATTTTATCATGATAGGGGTGTGGGTCAGCAATAGAAAACTATATTTCTGTGATCTCAGCAGAAGTTCCCCCTCCCCTTCCCTTAGTAATTTCCTTACCAACGGCTAGCTGAGGTAGTGTGCATCCCAGACGCTCAGCAATTGGGGAAAGGTCTTTTAGCTTGTTTTGCTGTTTTCTCCCTTCTTCGCTTACAATTCTTTCCTTCAACCACTGGTAGCACTAGGGATAAGAATAACATTTAAATGTTAATGTCTTGTAAAGGTTTGATGTTAAAGATTGTTAATTCAATAAAATATGCGAACCTCATGGTGAATTCCTGAATCTTCTTGACTTTGACCTTACGTGTTGCAGTGATAAGATGCCTATGTCATCATGCAAAGAAATGTTCCCCGTGGTCTCCCTCCTTATTTATTGGCTCAAAACATATTGATTTTGCCTAATATTCACCATTTAAAGTGATCAACATGCACAACAGTTGTTAAAACCCAGACTCTGACATACAAGCAAGCAATTATATCTTAGTCTTCCAAGTGGAGGAAATGAGATTGATTATTGGGGTAGCCCAATTTTAGAATGTAGAAAAAAAAAAAGCGTTTACATCTACCAAGGTCTATTATGTTTCCTTTTGTTGAGAAAGCTGGGTGCCAAGTTTTCTGCTCAAAGAAAACCATTATCTTACATTCTTGTTATAACTATCTCTCTCCCTCTTGCCTTCAATTCACTCCTCATCTCTTATTCTTCTTATAATGGGGCTTCATTGTTAGCTTCCTCAGCCCTTTCCTAGAAGCAGACATGCTATAACTGATAGGTACCGAATACATTTTTTAAATTTTAGAGTGGGTAAAGACTTTCCCAAATGTGTATTATCTATTGTACAGCTATTGAAACTTAAAAAAGTAAGGAGACTCAAAACAGGAAACTATTCTCTAGAACCTATGCAAAGAGACCGACCTTGATCTGTAGACTATGAAGTGAGACTAATTTCCTAAATATAAAGAGAAAAATCTTTAATAACTTCTCAATGGCCTACTTTCCAGAAGTACATATGTTACTATGAAACATGGAACAATAGACTCTTCCGTACAAAGCAAGTACTAAGCAGCAACACCCAAAGGAAAAGAATATTTGTAAGAATGTTAGTCTGTGTTAGTGAAAATAATAAAAAAACATAGCACTGTGTGGCAATGCAGATTTTCTCTGCTGCGTGTATTTGCGACATAATTGCCATCACAGATCTTTTTCTTCACAAAGGCCGTAGAAAGCCTGGCAATGGTCAGTCTCGGCCATAGACACTCCACCCACATGATTTCAATAGGCTGCTTGCCTTTGTTTTTGAGTATTTTTTCCATCATTCTAAGACAATATTTCCAAGAAAAGGGTAACCACATTATGTTTTATTGTGATTTCTGGAATGATTTTTGCAGATGTGAAAAAGAGAAGGGCAAGCCGTCCCAGTTCTGTTTGCCTCCTAGATCTCAAAGGCTTGTGGTCTGGCTCTTAATTTGGGAGTTTGCTTGGGCAAATGGCCAAGAGTTTTCCCAGCCTCAGCTCCAGGAAGCCTCGTCTTCTTCCAGAGGAAGAGTGGCCTGGAACATCTCTCCAGGTGTCCGTGCCAGTTATGAACAACAAACACTGCCATCGGGGCCCAGGCAGCTCTCCTGGACCAGGGTGCTGGCTATGTCAGAGAGTCCCTGAACTTACTTTTCTGTCCTCAATGGAAAAACCATCACCAACCCTCACTTAAGTTTTATAACATCTTTCAGGGGACCAATATCTCTCAACGTTATTCAAACAAACAAAGATTGAAAACTAATAGCCAACTGCTTTTTGAACAACTGCTTCTCCTTATAACTTAAAGAGTTTCTGACATTTCAGTATATACCACATACGTAAAGAATGGATGATTTATTTGTCAATCTTATGAAACTCCTTCATTTTTGAAATCTTATGTGCAAGATTCTTTTTCTTAGGATTGGGTTACCAGTTACGTGTGTATATGTATATATGTGTGTGTGTTACAGACACACACACACCATAATGAGAGACTTCTGTAAGTAAAAAACATCAAGCATTCATTTATTGAGTTTCTCTCTCTGTACCCTCAACACCGTAAATCTCAATGTCACTTTAATCATTGGAAAATACAAGTAGGTTAGGGTTTTTTAAAAGTATATGCATCATTTTTATACTGCTTTCCTCACACCAAAGGAAACAAACATGTTTTGGTAATAAACAGCTTTAACTGCTTTGCAAATGGAAAAATGTTAGCACAGGGAGGAGATGAGGCTTAATTAAAATATTAATTAAATATGGAAGCAAACCAGTGTTTTTGTAAGAAGGTTGGTGATGGGTGTGGTTGTGGCAATAATAAACCCAGCTTGCTGACTGGGTGGTAATCCGTGAATCAAAAGATGAAATCTCTTCCACCCTTATTCTATCGCCTACCCCACTGCACTGTGATGATTTGATTACATGTTGGTCTTCCTTTCTAAACTGAGCAGATGGAAAGCAGGGACGGCTTGTTGTATGTCACCATCTCCAGTCCTGACACTTGTGGCTGGCAGAGGGGCTCAGCTTATATGGTGGTGAGGGAGGAGTCGGGGAAACCAGAGTTCCAAAGGGTCAGAATAAATCTCTTCAGTTTTTCAGATTGGTGATGACACCCTTCCTCAATGCAGTCTGACTTTGCCAGCAGTTCTGTGAGACCCCACAGAACTTGTGGATTCCATATTATTTCATAATTCACCCCATTCACACATCTGTGTCTCTTTTATAAGTCCTTGAGCTACTCTGTGAGGGTTAAGACTGTCCCATTCATCCCTGTATTCTCACACCCAGCACAAAGTCTGAGTGTACTCAGTAAATATTTGTTAAAGGCACAATTGAATGAACTTTTCCCCACAGATTAGTGGGCTATTGGTTTTATATACGTTACAAAATTCTCCAAAATTTCCTAAAGCCTATTTCCTTGCCCTTCTCCAAAGCAATGACCATTATCTATGTGTCCCCATTTTATAGGCAATGATATTGGGGTGGGAATAGTCTGTGAGACTTGTCCCAAGGCCACTCACTGTCTATTAGTTAATCCTGGATTAGAACTCAGGCAGAAACTGGAGCCATGGACAGAATCAGTCACATTTCACCTCTGGACCTTGTCTAGAATAATTTAGCATCAAGACCATTGATTATTTCTACTTAAACCACAAAGTCTTTGACTCAAAATAACAACAAAGACTTTGCTATTGAGGTGGAAATCTCTAGGTAAAATAGTAGAGTTAAAAAATTGCCTTCTAAAATTTCAGCATAATGTGCAATATCCTTATTTTCTTTCTTTTTTTAAAAATTTCAGAATATTATGGGGGTATAAATGCTTTGGTTACATGAATTACTTTTGTACAGTTTGAGTCAAAGTTATAAGTGTTCCCATTACCCAGATAGTGTGCACTGTACCCGTTAGGTATGAATTCACCTATCCCCTCCTCCCCATTCCCACCTGTTTGATTTCTGATGAGGGTTACTTCCATATGTGCATGTAAGTGTTGATTGATTGGTTCCAATTTAATGGTGAGTACATGTGGTGTTTGTTTTTCCATTCTTGCAATACTTCACTTAGAATGGTCTCCAGTTCCATCCACGTTATATAAGAGATATTAGTTCACCATTTTTGCATGGCTGAGTAGTACTTCATGGTATACCTATACCACATTTTATTAATCCACTCATGTACTGATGACCACTTGGGTTGTTTCCAAATCTTTTCAATTGTGAATTGTGCTGCTATAAATATTCTAGTGCAAGTGTCCTTTTTATAATATGTCTTTTTTTCCTTTGGATAAATACCCAGTAAGGGGATTGCTAGATCAAATGGTAGGTCTACTTTTAGTTCTTTGAGGTATCCCCATACTACTTTCTGTAGAGGTTGAATTAATTTTCAGTCTCACCAACAGTGTATAAGCATTCATTTCTCTCTGCATCCATGCCAGCATCTGTTGTTTTGAGACTTTTTGATACAAGCCATTCTCACTGAAGTTAGGTAATATCTCATTTTGGTTTTGATTTGCATTTTCCTGATGATTAGAGATGTTGAGCATTTTTCATATGCTTATTGACCATTAGTATATCTTATTTTGAGAAGCTTCTGTTCATATCTTTTGCATAATTTTTAATGGGGTTGTTTGATGTTTTCTTGCTGATTTTCTTGAGTTCTTTGTAGATTCTCATTATTAGCCCTTAATTGGGTATATAACATGCAAATATTTTCTCCCATTCTGTAAGTTGTCTATTCACTCTATTGATTGTGTCCTTGGCTGTGCAGAAGACTTTTAATTTAATCAGGTCTCATTTATTTTTGTTGTTGCTGTGATTGCCTTTGGGGTCTTCTTCATAAATTCTTTGCCTAGGCCAATATCTACAAGACTTTTTCTAGCCTCTTCTTCTAGAACTTTTATGGTTTCATATTTTAGATTTAAGTCTGTTGTCTACCATGATTTATGGGTTAGTCTTTTATCTCATCATGAGTGGTGAGAGTTGAGGATCCTGTCTTAGTCTTCTACATGTGGGTATCTAATTTTTCCAGCACCATTTATTGAATAGGGATTCTTTTCCCCTGTGTATGTTGTCTTCTTTGTCAAAGATCAGATGGCAATATGAGGATGGTTTTATATCTGAGTTCTCTGTTCTGATCCATTGGGCTATGTCTCTGTTCTCATGCCAGTACCATGCTGTTTTAGTTACTATAACCTTGTAGCATAGCTTCAAGTCTGGTAAAGTGATGCCTCCCAATTTGTTCTTTTTGCTTAAGGTTGCTTTGGTTATTCAGGATCTTTTCTGGTTCCATACAAAGCATAGAATTATTTTTTCTAGATCTGTGTAAAATGACATTGGTATTTTATTGGGGACTGCATTGAGTCTGTAAATCACGTTGGGTAGTATAGTCATTTTAACAATGTTGATTCTGCCAATTCTTGAGCATGATATGTTTTCCATTTGTTTACATCCTCTGCAATTTCCTTCCTCAGTGATTTTTAGTTCTCCTTGTAGGTCTTTCGCCCTTTGGTTAAATTTATTCCTAGATATTTTATTTTCTTTGTTGCTATTGTGAAAGGCATTGAGTCTTTGATTTGATTCTCAGCTTGACTGTTGGTATATAGGAATGCTACTGATTTGTGTACATTGTTTTTGTAACCTGAGACTTTGCTGAATTTATTTATCAAATCCAGGAGTCTCTTGGCAGAATGTATGGGGTTTTCTAGCTATAAGATCATATCATCAGCAAAGAATGATAGTTTGACTTCTTTCCCTAGATGGATACCCTTGACTTCCTCCTCTTGCCTGATTTCTCTGGCTAGCACTTCCAGCACTATGTTGAACAGAAGTGGTGACAGTGAGCAACTTTGTCTGGTTCAAGTTCTAAGCAAGAATGCTTTCAATTTTTCCCCGTTCAGTATGATGTTGGCTGTGGATTTGTCACATATGGCTTTTATAATATTGAGCTAATTTCCATCTATGCCTGTTTTCTTAAAAGTTCTTATCATAAAAGAAGAAGAAAGGCCTGAGCCCCAGTGTCTGTGGAAGCCTCAGTGTGGTGGCTCAATTGTCTCTCTCAATTCCATGGGTGAGAGAGGGGAAGAGGAGGAAAGAAGTTTGTTTGGAGGAGTGCTAGCACTCTGGTAGTCTCCAACCCTCTCTCCAGGAGGCAGTCCATCCAGAATGTCCAGGCTCTGGAGTCACATAGATCACCCAGGACCCACTGGGCCAGAGTTGGGAAATGTCTGCGTGGGAATGAGAGGGTGAAACCTGAGGAGTTCAAACCCCCCTGGGAAAGACAAAGGTGCATGGTGGGTAGAGAAGCAATATGGTACCTGCCATCCTGCCTTGAGTCTGTGGGGGTGGGAAGTGCCCCAGGGGCTAAGAACTTGCTGCCCTGTCCACAAGAAGTTCCCAGCTCAATGGTGGCAGCAGCCTCTGGATTTGTGTGGGCAGAAAGTCTCTCCAGCAGCTTGGGAACTCACCGACTATCAGAGATGTGAGAGAGGGAGAAACAAACTGCTCTACCTACCCTTCTCACTGGACTCCAAGCCTCTCGGGGGTTGATCTTTGCTGATACCTTGCTCCTTGTTCTGCACTGCAACTTCTTCCCATGGAGTCTCCCAAAGGCTCTAGCACCATTCCTTCAGACCCACGTCTGATCCATGTTTGTCTGTTTGTTTTTTCTCTTTCATCTACAACTTCTTCTTCTTACTGAGACACTCTGGCAGCTGGTGTCTCTGGTCAGCCATCTTGCCCAGAACCATCCAACATCCTTATTTTCTTAATGTGAACACTTGGAGTACTTGGACCACCCCTCTCCCCCAACTTTGGTTCACCAAGGTGTGCATGCTTCTTATTTTCCTTTGACAGAGGGGTACATATTTTTATAATTTTTCTAGAAAGCATTTTTCTAACAACAGGGAAGAGCTGTGAGTACATTTTATTGCACTATTCATTTCTACTTAAAATTTCTGATTAAAAATTACACACCTGGTCTCTCAATCAGACTTCACTAATCTTTTTTTATGGCTCATTGAATTCATTCAACTAACATTTACTGAATACCTATTATGTTTCAGGCTCTGTGATGAGTTAGATGAGAAAGTTTCAGTTTCTGTCTTGGAGGTATTCACCAATCATTATGTAGTAACTGGAGAAGTGTTTTGTAATTGGAGTGCCTCCCCCTTCAGTGATTTCATCACAAGCCACGTTTGTACTGCCATCTTATGGAAAATACCCAAACAAAGTGGTGCATGGCCTGAGGGGAGCATAGTACCTCAAACTTTTGGTCACTGTCATTGGTCTAATGGGTCAGTGCATGACCCACAGTTAGCCAACCTTTTCTGGATTGAAGCTGGTAAAGAAAAGATCTCTTTTCTCTCAGGTTACATGCCTTTAAGAATGTAGGCCTGCAACCACCAGTTTTCCTGCTTCTGGTCTCATAGAGAAGACTCATTTTAGTAGAAGAAAGTGATGCCCACATGCAGAGAGAAATAGAGGAGATGGATGGTCCTGACAATGTTCAATTCCAAGGATGGAGTCGCTACAGAGGCCAGCCCCACTCCATCCTTCCCAAGGATTGTCTATGTGAACCAGTAGAGTCCCCCTTCTTTGATTAGATTAGTTTCATTGAGTTCTGTTACTTGTAACCAGAGAATTCTAAGACTCTATAAGAAGTGTTTATGGAACAATAGAGAAGCTGCCAAAACTCAGTTTTATAAAGTTAGGGAAGTCTTCACAGAGGTGAAGACAACCAAGCTTTGTCTTTAGAGATGAGGCGGAGGATGAAAAGGAGGATGAAAAGAAGGATGTTTCCAGGAGGCAAAGGAGAGTACAGTGCATTTGGGTAGAAAATGAAGTAGTATGATATGGAGAGAGACAAGAATGGAAAAGGTGGCACAGCTTAAATCCCAAGGGGATTTCCTTGAATGCTTTGTTGTGGAGTTTGGGCTTTGTCCTATAAGCATGATTGGGAAATCATTAAAGGATTTTAATCAAGGTTATGATATGGTCAGATTAATATTTTATAAAGGTAATTGGTTCACAATGGGGGTTACCGAGAAAAGGGAAGGAAATCAGAGAGTCCAGATAGGAGGCTACTGCAGTAAACCTGGCAAGAAACGATGAAGATGGGCCGGGCGCAGTGGCTCACGCCTGTAATCCTAGCACTCTGGGGGGCCGAGGCGGGTGGATCGTTGGAGGTCAGGAGTTTGAGACCATCCTGAGCAAGAGCGAGACCTCGTCTCTACTAAAAAAAAAAAATAGAAAGAAATTATCTGGCCAACTAAAAATATATATAGAAAAAAATTCGCTGGGCATGGTGGCACATGCCTGTAGTCTCAGCTACTCGGGAGGCTGAGGCAGTAGGATCGCTTAAGCCCAGGAGTTTGAGGTTGCTGTGAGCTAGGCTGACGCCATGGCACTCACTCTAGCCCAGGCAACAGAGCGAGACTCTGTCTCAAAAAAAAAAAAAAAAAAAAGAAATGATGAAGATGTAAATAAGGGCTCTGAGGGGATGGACCTTAGAGTCAAGATGTGGTCTGGAGGATTTGGTGCCTTGTACAGGAGAGGAAGGAAAGGAGGCAGTGGGAGAAAATGCCTTGGCTTCTGACTGAGATGACCAGATGGATGGGTGAGGCACGGTTAACCAAGAATGAAGGGCAGTTTCTGGGGGTGAGGATAGATTCCATGAGTATGACTGATGTCCATGGGACATCTGCTTGGGGATGTCTAATAGTGGTGGTGTGCTGCTCAGCAGTGAAGTCAGAGCTGATGATACAAATTTGTAAGTCATTGTGAGAATGGTGAGGCCAGATGAGGAGGCCCAGAAAATTCCTGGGGTAGTATCACTTCCTAAAAGAGCCCCAGATAAGTATTTTTCATACTGAGTTAATTTATCCACCAATTGCAGTATAATACTTAGAATAAACATAAAATATCAGCATCTTAATTTTATTGGTATAACAACAGCCAATGCAAAACACAAACTACATTCTATTTTAGGGGAAGGTGAACATTGCCAACTCATTTATCTGCTTGCCCAGCTATCTATCTTTTTTATTATTATTTTTAGTAGCATCCTCATTCACTTCTAAGGTTGCATTGATATTTGCCTCCTTTATTTTTTATTTTTTGCTCTGCTAACTCTACTTAAGTGGCTTTCCTAAGTGCATATATATTTCTCCAAAAACACTCAGGTGGATAATTTAGAGCCTTGAGAGTCTGCAGAACTCTAAAGAAGCATGCCTTGTGATCAGTTGAGAGCTCTTTCATCTGTTGAGGGCTCTTAATGTTTTTTGTTAAGGATGTTCCAGTAGATACTGAGTTGACTTTATAAAAATCAACAATAGAAATATTTCCCAAGCTGCTTTTCTGCTTTTGGGCTGAGCCATCTTCAATTTGTGTGTGTATGTCTTTCTCTCTCTCTCTTTCTCTCCCCCTCCTTTTCCTAGTGGATTTGTGAAAGCTTTTTTCAGCTGTTTACAAGCTTTTTCTAGTGATGGAGGTTAGACAATCATACACTCCAACTATAAGCATAGCTACTTCTTCCTCCTTTAAAAACCTGGGTTTGAAGGGAAATATATGTGTCTTTGGGAGAGATAATTAGCTGAGAGCCAGGAGACTTGTGTGCTAATATCAACTTTATTTTTTATGAGTTTATAATTTTGTATTATTATTTAACGTCTTTGTGCTTTAGTTTTTGCATCTGGAAAACGTCTACCCTCTTATAAGGTTAGTGTGAGAACAAACACCCAGCATATATGGAAGTGCTTTGCATTTTTCAGCAAGCCTCTGAAAGAATATATGGCAATATGCTTAGCTACAACTGACTAAAAGCCACTTGTATCCATTTCTCTTTGTGAGGCTAAAAAAAAAAAAAAAAATGAGATAAATGAAAACATTTAGCCCAGTGCTTGGCTCATAGTGGGTGCTCAGTAAAACTGCAATTCTCTGTGCTTCCGTTACTCTATCTCTTCCTTCCTCACTCCCTTCTTGCCTTCCTTCCTTTATACCTTCTTCCTTTAAAATGCTTTTAGTTTGTTTTTGCTGACTTGTTTAGACTTGGTTCAGAACAATTTTCAGGAGCAAGACCTTATTTAATATTCTGGAATAACTGATTTTTTGTGATAATACAAAACCAGATATAGGACCATGTCAACATGCTTTAGGGGATATTTATGTTGATTATTCTAGAGAACAAACAAGCTAACAGCTCAACTATTACAGGCAAAAAGCAAAGTGAAAACCCTAAACCCTTGAGAAGATTCTGAGTAGGGAAGCTCATGATAGTTCCAGCCACACTGATTAAAGTGTTGGTGGTTCGGACTTAAGCTATTTTCCTGATAACTTAGTGCTGATGGAGACAAGAGGCTGTGTCAGACTTATGCTTCCTCTTAAGAGGACTTTGGCTTGTCTGAATTTTTTAAAATGCCTGTATCCTCTCTCCCTTGACATTGCAGAGTAATTTATAATTCTAATGTTATTACCATTCTCTCAATTTTTTTTTTTTTTTTTGAGACAGAGTCTCACTCTGTTGTCCGGGCTAGAGTGAGTGCCGTCTCTCAAGTTTTTAAAAACAGGCATGTTGTTATTAGTAAGGAGAGATGTTTGGAGTACTCTCCGATAAATTAGTCATCAAGATGTCCTGAATGGAGGTAACTTCGTGGATGTCTTCAATATCTTTCTGCTTTAGAGCAGAATTTAAACTATAAAACTTAGGCCAGAGTTGATCTCTACAAACGCCAGTCATAGAGCCCTAGTGATAGAGGCTTTGCTGTGTACCTGTGTATGTGTCTCCTGAGGCCCTCCCCCCTCCCCCCCCCGCCCCAACACACACCAAAAAGTGTCAATCAACCTCAAGCCACGCCCAGCTACAACTGTTTGCCTCATATGGATTAAGCCTCTCTGGCTTAAATTTTGTTTTGTCAAGAAAAGGAAAATTAGATTCTCTTATACAGAAAAGGATTTTACATTTTGTCAGTTTCAAACGAAGGATGGAATTCTTTCTTTAATATAAGAATAAATGGCAGTGTAGAGAGTTGAGCCCTATAAGTCCAACCAAGTCATTGGGCGCTTTCCCCCCAGTCCCCGGGGGAAGAGAATTTTCTACACAGGCAGGTTATGAAGGGCTGACTGATGCGTGGCTAGGAACAGAGACCTGCAGAAGGCTCCGGGGAGCCTGCCAGAGGCCACTGGCCCGGCCAAGGCGCTGTCTGCCTGAGCCGGGAAGCCCCATCCTGCTGCAGGGCTGTTCTAGTCAATCTTCCTCCCTTTCTCCCACCCCCAGACTTTTTTCTAGAGATTGAGGAAAATACCTTCAGTGAAGCCCTGGAACTTTCAGGCACCCCGTTTCCATATTTTCCTGAGATGATTCCACAGGCAAGTGGAGACCATGTCATTGCGCCAACCCCTACAGGAGAAAATATCTTGAAAGTTGCTTGTGCAAATTGGGATCAAAAGTGTGAGGGCGGCGGTGGTGTTTAAATGGAATTTGGTTAGTTATAGGGAAAAGCTGGCCAGATAAATGAGTTAATACCAGCATACATCTTTCCATTACAACTTAGGGGCTTACAAATTGTGTTTCATTCTTTTATTAACCAGTTAAATATGCACTGTCATTTCTTGGGAGTGGGACATATAAAGAAGCCTGAAAATGTGGCTTATTCATGATTTTTTGATGCCCAAAATTCATGCTTTTTTTTTTTATGCTCCTGTACTTGCACAAAAATTCACGGCTTTGCTTATCTGTTCATTTCCTAACGTGGTGTCTGGCACACAGCAGGAGCACATGCCTAGTACATAATAAACACTCAATGCGTGGTAGCAATAATAACAATTACTATTATTGTTGAATTTTTATCTTTTCCTCCTTTACCAGCATATTCTTACTCATGTTTCACAGGAAGAAAATTATCTCTGGAAACTTTTGATAAATAAACTTGAAAATGTGGCTTATTCGTGTTTTTCTACCACCCAAATTTCTAATGTACACGTTGTATATATATTTTTTCTCTCTGAAAGCATTAGTTTTACATACACAAAACAGGCAGTGCCCAGTTTGTTAGTTATTGTTGAATTTCCCATATCTAACTCAGTGCCAGGCCCAGACTAGGAGATATAGATGTATATATCCATGATTTTTTGAAAAGGCTGTCATAGTTCACTCAAAGATGCATGCTTTGGCTAGAGCAAGCACCTATGAAAAATTAGTTTATTAACTGATTCTTCCCTTCATTTTGCGTGCATTTGTTGAACATCTGCTGAGTATAGCTTATATATCAGTTATAACTTACAACTCTTCTTGGCTTTCATCAGTGATATCTGCAGGCTAAATACACACACATTTAATTCTGCTACAGTCTCTGGAATTCCGAGTTCTTATAATCCCTGTGTTAATTATGGCCATTTAGGAAAGCATTTCAGTAACACCTTTTTCAGAATCAATGATTCTCTTATTGTTAAAAATACTCAGTAGATTTGATTTTGAAGATTACCTATTTTATGGTAGAGCTCTGGCAGCTGGACCTCCACCTTCTCTCTCTGGAAAAGATGGTACTCAGCTTGTTCACAGACTGGTGGGATCATATTGAACTGTCTTGCTACAGAATAGGCTTCCTAGGGAGAAACGAGATTGCAACTGAATTTATACTGATGAGAAATAAGCAACACTGTGATTTGTACCCATGCAAAATATTCCCTTTAGTGAAATCAGTACAAACCAGGAAACGTGTAGGATGCCAAATAATAAGCAAAGTTGTGACCACCAATTTTGCTAAAAGCAATACCAAATATGGGAAATACTTATTATTCTTTAGGAGGATTTGGACTGAGTAAAGTCCAGAGCAAATTAGTCAAAGTGTGAATTATGGACTATGATAAAGAAAATGTGGTTTGACTATTTTTAGGTTCCTAAAGAAATAACACTTAGACTAACATGTAAAAGTGATGTGTAATTATCATGTTATAAACAGTATAGTTATTAGTTAATACAATTTTTTATAAGAAAACTAGAGTCCTCTGTTCATATATCTCATTAGCTGTGAAATTCACTTTACCCTCTTGCCATCAAAGGACATGCTAAAACATTATTCCTGTTAGGGACCTGCACACTCCCTGTTGTATTCCGAACTGATGAGCTCCAGCTCCAATATCCATCTCTACAATGATGAATTGATCATAGAATTCCAGTGTCACAGTGATTGTGAGGAAGGTTTGCAAAAGATTTTGCAATTTGTGCATGACATCTTAAAAACAATAATAAGGTACTCAATAGGCATTTTAAAATAGAAATTAAATTACCATGATCTCCATAGCGCTCCACCTTGACGTGCCCCAGTACATTGCCATGCCTTGGTTTATCACATGTGTCATGGCTCGAACAATTTCTATGGAAGGCCAAATAGACAGCATTTTGTGAGTTACTTTAGTTTTCAGAATTATATATTTTTCCCCTCTTCCCAAAACTTAGAAGTTTAATGCAATTATATGCTTGATTAATATAATTACTTTGACATTGGTGACAACATACTAGTCTAACATGAAATATTGATGGTTTGGAGGCTGGTGGTACTTTTGGGTAAACTGACATTCCATTTTCAATTTGCAACAAAAATACTAAATGATATTAAAACCATAATGACCACTTTAAGTTCTTCTTTTACTTTTACCACTTGATGGTTCCTGGCCTGATCAAGAATACATGATTAACCGCTTTCAGAACTTGGGCACGTGGCTCACCACAGTGAGAAGGAAGAGAAAGCATTTGTTTGGATTTTGTAGAATGTAAGGTCATTGAGGGTGGAAGGGTCTTTGCATGTTGGATTTGCAGAGCTGGCCCTCACACAGAGTGGCTGTCTAACAGAGGCGACTCAATAACAATGTGTTTAGCAGAAAGACAAACACATTAAATGCTGAACAGACAGCCGAAACCCCAGTGGCTCACAGCCTGCTAATGACACACCCTATCCCTGATCACTTTGAATAAAATTTTGTCCTAAGACACCCATGTAATTGATTTCCCTGGGCCTGCTCAGGGTCCCACCCAGTGTGCTCATCAGCCTCTTGCAGCTTGACATCACATTTCCTAAACAGGAAAATGAACTGAGCTAATCTTGGCACCAGCTAGAGGTGATGCACAACCAGAGACCATGGAGAGAGAGCCTCAAGTTCAATTTAGCGAATATTCACAGACAGGGCTGGATTTCTCCTGCAGAGCAGGTCAGCTGAGCACCCAGGATGTCCGGTCTTCTCACATTTTCAAGGCGTCACAGGCCTCGGGCTTCTACCTGTCCGTTAAGTGTCCTTCAGAAGGACCAAATCTTTTCTCAAAGCACAGTTGAGGTAGATGTATTCTTATTTCTCATGAGCAGGCACTGTCTACATTGATAGGGGACAGGATCTGGAATGAGATGGCCAGGGTTAGGGCCTTAGCTTCTTTTCTTATTTGGCTTACATAGCTATTGTAAATTGCCCTTGATTTCTGTTTACAGCTGCTGTTCCCAGCCCCTGGGCTGCAGCCCAGTACGGTCTGTGGCCTGTTAGGAAAATAGGGCTGCACATCACCGCCTGAATTACCCCCCAGGGCCCCACGCCAGACACCCCCCTCCCCACCCTCCCCATTTGTGGAAAAATTGTCTTTCATGAAACTGGTCCCTGGTGCCAAAAAGGTTGGGAATCGCTCGGAAGATGGGAACACTTTCATTCACCATTGTCTGTTCGATAGAGGTACAATTTGGTTTATAAGCAAAATATTTTTCTTTCTTGGAGAAAGACTCCCAAATTTCAAATTATTACTCAACAACTAAAACTATGAAGTTGATTCTCTTTTTATAAAACAAATATGATTTTTAAAAAGTTATGAGGAACTGTTTTTCTTCTCTTTTGTTATACAAATGGAGATGAGTGCCTATGATAAACCTTTCTGGAAGTTGAAGACAATTCTCTGAATCTCTGCCCCAGATGCCTTCTCTACTTGGCCATCCCACCATTTACCACTTCCTTCCTTTCTCTTCACACCCTTTTCTTTCACACCTGGGCGGCCATCCAATAGGCTGTGTTTCTTAGGTGTCTACTGTTCTGGGTGCTGGAGATATTGGGGTGAATCAAGCATGTCTGTAAACGCCGAAGAGGTGAACAGAGAATAAATTGAACCTGGACATTATCTCTGTCTCTGCAATCAAGTAAGATGAGCACAGAATACTTTCTGGTGGCTTGGCCACGGGGAGTCCCTGAAGGCCTTGACAGGGGCAATTCAGGCAGGTTGTGCCTCCTCCTGCACATGCATTCATGTGCCACACATGTACATGCACCACACATGTATTAGAAGCTTAATATTTGCCAGGCACTGTGCCAGTTGCTGGGTTCATCTGTGAGGAAAACAGACACAAAGTTCCTAGACTCGGGGAGTTTAGAATTGAGTGGGGAAGATGGAGAAGTAAACAAGTGAATAATTACAAAATGTAAAGTATTACGAAGAAAACAAACAGGAAGCTGAGATAGGAAGTGAAAGAGAAGACCTATTTAGTTAGAGCAAGGAAGGTCTCACCGAGGAGTAATGTTTAGGCATAAAAAAACAAAAAAAAGAGCCAGGCCAGTGAAGAACATCAGACGAGCATTATACACAGATGGCACAGCACGTGCAAAGGCCTTGAGGCAGGGCAGAGCTCAGTGAGTTCCAGCAATCAGCCTCCTCCATTGTGGCAGAAGCCTAGTAAGGACGGAGGACAGGGGTAGAGGATGAAGTTGGCAGAGGGTAAACCACGTTATTTGTGTGTTATTCAAAGTTTAATGGGGTCATTAACTTTTTTTTAGGTAAGAGGATGATAGGATATCGTTTACATTTCAGAACACTATCTCTGCCTGTGCTGTGGAGAATCGGCAGTGAGAGGGAGGACTGGGGGGAGCAGAAGGTCTTTAGGAAGGCATTGCAGTATTCCAAGCAGGAGACCAGGGTGACCTGGAATGGGGTTGTGGTAGCAAAGATAGAAAGACATGGATATATGGAAAATATATAACATATTTTGGAGGTAGAATGCGCAGTACTTCCAGATGAACTGAGCGTGGCAAGTAAGGGAAAGGGAGGAGTCAAGGCTGTCTCCCAGATACCTGGCCATTTACAGAGACGAGGGAGGCTATTTTGGGGGAGGAAAATCAAGGGCCCTTCTTTGGACATGCAAAAAATGGAGATGCATGGGGGTTGCTAAAGGGGAGATGTTGAGTTGATATAGTTGGATAAATGAGATGGTGAGTGATCTGGGCTGAAGGTGTTGCATTTATTAATTACCAGTCTGTTGATTGTATTTAAATTCATGAAAACGGATAAGCCCATGTAAGAAAAGTCTATAGAGAGAAAAGAGAAAAGGTTCTAATTGCTGGCACAGGATTGGAGAGTGAACCCTATGCAGGGTGCTGGGTGGCCAGTGGCAGGAAGCCAGTGGGGAGGGATGTGCGGAACCAAGAGCAGAGGATGCTTCGAGAAGGAGCTGCGCCCACAGGGTGGGACACTGGGAACATTCATGCCAGAGGGGCACAACATGGTCTCCACTGGATCTGGCCACATGTAAGGCGGTCACTGCAGACCATGAGAAGAGCAGTTTCAGTGTCGGCGGTGTGACGGGACCAAGGCCAGGCTGGAGCCGGTGGAGGATTGGGAGGTGTGTGGGGCGTGCTTTAGAGACAACCTGGGTAGGTGACTCTTTCAACACGTTTGGAAGTGAATGGAGCAGAGAAATAGGACAGTGGCTGAAGGGGATTCAGGATCCAAGGAGAATTTTAATTTAAAGATGGCAGATGTAGGGAAATGCTGTATGTTATTGGGAATGATCTAGAAAGAGAGTAATTGCTGATACAGACTAGGGGGTAGGGAAGGAAGGGGGAGAGAGGCTTGATACAGTGGATAGTGTGAGGAGACACTTGGAGCAGGAAGGACACTTCTATCGAGATGGTGGGACCCAGATAGGTTTGCAGAACTCATGGTGGAAAGACAGGGGAGCTCAGGTTTGATGAATTCTATTCTCAATATACTATGACTCAAGTGACAAAGAGATGGGTGTGAGAAGGGAGGAGAGCCTCTGCAAGACACTCCAGTGCCCCAGGTCCCTTAGTTGCTGGTAATTTCTTTCTCACTGATTTGTTGGGCCTTTGACGCTGGAGACAAGGGCTCGGTGGACCAGGGAAAGGAGAACTCCAGGAGTTCCAGTCCTTGGAGGAGGCTGCAACACCAAACACAGGGAGAAACTGCAGGAGAACTGAGAGGCCAAAGTTGGAGATTCATGTTGCCACAAATTAAAATTTAATTCATATTGAATTGTTTTTTTAATGTCAGAGAAAAATTCCTCAAGTTTCTTAGTTATCAAATAATAACCATATTGATGGCTGAGGTGGGTTTTTACATGATTCGAGTGTGTAAGGACACTAGAGGGCAGCATTGTTAAAAGAAAAAAGCCAACTGAACTCTAGATACTATTGTTTTACGTGAGGATCATGGGCATGCGTTTTAAAAGCATCCTAGGCACAGCAAGGATTCTGAGTGGGGGAAAGGGCGTTACAAAGATCATTTAGTGCATTGCATTCACCTGCCTCTGGGAAAGCACACTCATATAAATGTGATTGAATCTGATGACCCAGGACTGAATGTGACTCCCCAGCCCACACTTCTTCCCTAATTTTTCAGAAACCTCAGCCCAGTGGTTCTCATCCCTGACTGCATGTTAGGGGCTTTAAAAACTACCCATGTCTGGGTTCCACTGAAGATCTATTATATGAGAATCTTGGGG
This sequence comes from Lemur catta, assembly GCF_020740605.2. Lineage (NCBI taxonomy): Eukaryota > Metazoa > Chordata > Mammalia > Primates > Lemuridae > Lemur > Lemur catta. The sequence continues at coordinate 185,913,138 of NC_059128.1, read as the reverse complement.
TGGTGAGGCCCCAGCATTGATGACATTTTAAAAACTCATCCTAGATGATTCCAGTGTGCAGCCAGGGTTAGAACCAACACGCTTGTCTACACCAATGGTCTCAAAGTGTAGACCCTGAAACAGCAGCATCAGCTGCACCTGGGAGCTTGTTATAAATGCAAATCCTCGGGCCTCACCCCAGATCTAGTAAATTACGTGTTTTGGGAATGGGCAGCCCAGCAGTTTGTTTTAAGCAGCCCTCCAAGGAATGCTGATGCACACTAACGTTTGAGAACCACTGCTTTCTACCATTCCCAAGTAAGCCATTTCAGTGGGTATAAACTTCCTCCCTCATTTCCTCCTCTGGTCTTTCATCTAATCGAAATGCTTCATGCTGTAACATTTACTGTAGTTATTTGCCTTAGTACCTATGCAAACAGATAGTTGCTATGATATGCACGTGTGCACACACACACACTTTGGTATACATCCGAAGAATCTCCAGGGAATTTGATGAAAATACAGAGGTCCAGGTCCTAGCCTTCTTCAATGAGCCAGAGCCTTTGTATTTTTTATTAGCTCTCAAATCACAAAGTTTGAGAAAAACTGTCTGAACTGTCAAAAGACTTTGTTTATCCTCCCTCTGTGCTCCTTTCCAGCTTGAAATGATCATTATTCTTTAAGCTGGTGATGCCTCCCCAGGGCTCACAGGCCAGAGGCAGCTCGTTGGCTTATTCCCTCACTCTTAGCACAAAGATGGTGCTCTAAAAATGCTGCAAGTCTGTTTTGCTTCCTGGAGTATTTTATTCCCACCTACAAAGTGACGCTAATATTGATCTTGTGGAATTCTTTCAAAGGTTGACATGGGATAATGCATGTAGGCTAACTTGTGAACCTGAAAGAGTAACCCCAACTGAGTAACAAGTAATCAGAATGTGGCCCTGGTTCTTTCCTCTTAAACAGGCCCAGCTTCTAACATTGTAGTGACATTTTTCTTTCAGTAATGTAGGTCATTTATATTTTAAAATGTACATTTTATACCAAAGGAATTCATAAAACTATTCTTTTGAGTGAAAAAAAATTTTGTTGATTAACATTTAAAGTTTTTCAATTGGACCTCATGCCAAAAAATGATAGCTCACACTAAACCCTTTTTCATGGGAAATGTTCCTTAGAACTTTGAACGTTGTAAGCAAATAGTTACCCTTCATGAACAATAAACCACTATAAAATAAAACACTAGAAATTAGTGTTTTGATCAAATAAAATGTACACAAATAAAATTAATCTGTTTATAGAGAAAAAAATGATATAACCAAAAAAACTTTGGAGATAGTTTAATGCAGTTTCCTCTTACTCTGGATGAGGAATTGTTTTAAGGTATAATTAAAAGCTTGCGTATTATTAGCAATTATAAATATTTCAAATGTTTGCAAAGTGCTGCAAATGAACACACAAAATAATAATTGTATTATGTAGTGGAATTATTTGTAATTTTGTTCTAAATTTTCCAAGTTTCCTGTAAATATGTGATTCTACTTTTATAACATGAAAAAGAAAGAAGATTAACAAAGCACCACTTTAAACACTAAAATGTTATAGGTTTAACCAAATTAAATTGCTGTTTTTAGAGGCCAAAAATGGTTGAATATTGGCAATGTCATAGGGTTCCACCTAACTGATATCAGATCCTTTTTATTTTTTTATTTTGGAAGAGGCAAGGATCAGGGAGGAGGCTGGGATGCTGGTATAATACAGGAACTTGGTTCATCAAAGGAGTTGTTGTAAACACTAACAAAAGATAGGTCTACACCTGGCCATGATTTTTACTTCAAGCCAGCTGTTTGTTATTTGTTTACCTCCAGTTTATTTACTTATTTAACTGCAGAAGGTTGTGATGGTGGTGGTTTATAATTGTGCCTCTTTGCACATAGAGGTTTCCTCTTGTATCTTTACCACCAGAATTCAGGAGACATTGGGTTTTTTTCCCCTGTAATGGTCACTAACTTTGGACACATCTCCTGACCTTGCTGGATCTCAATTTCTTCAATGCAAATGAGCAGACTGATATTAATTGAGTACATACATAATATTTACAATAACTGGTTAGGTGGCTTATATTTTAATCCCCAATGTACTGGTGAAGAACCTGAGACTCAGAAAGATAAAGTCACTTGGGCAAGGTCTCAGCAGATAGTGTGTAAGGCCACATTCAGCTTTGAAGTTCTGTGATTGGTCATTTTGGGAGATTTTGTGTACAGTAGATTGAGGAAGAAGGTGGTTTAGAGATAGAAAAATAGCAGGACATTTACTTAATTGACCCCATTGTGTATTTGTGAACACATGATGCCTTGTATATGTTTATATGTATCCATCTCTTCGCATGTAATATGCTTATGGCTATAGTTCATGATATGTATAAATGAGCCGGGAAATATGAACTATCTTTTGCTTCCTTGAAGAAAGACTTCAAATCTTATGATTCATTTAAAACAGAGCCAAAAAGGGCTTATGTCTGCATCTGACCTGTCAAAGCTTAGAGAAAGAGTGGTCTTCACAAGATAGTTTACAGAGAATAGACTCTCTGCATCAGGGCATTGGCCAAAATGATTTGGAATCAGACCAGAACAGATTTAAGAGGCCAGAAAGGAATTCATGCATTGAGCCAAGTCAGTGAAACCTCTCCTAGCTGGAGAAGTTGAACCTGTCCAAAGTTTTGACCCAAGAATGGACCTCTATATCTCCAAGTGCAAAGCACAGTTCTGTACTCTGCAGCTACTCTGAAAAAATCCCTCCTAAAGAGCACATGGTCCTTAATCTCTCTGTTCTGTCACACACTGTTTTTTCCCTAATCCTAGGCAGTTTGAAATGACCTGTTGATAGTGCCCAAATATGATTTCAGAACCTTACTCTGAAATGTGAAATAGGTTATTGAAATGGGACCATTTTAGTCTCACTTTTCGCTAAAGTCCAAAGACCCCAAACAAAAAAAGTTGTTGGTAAGTACTACTAAGTTCCAAAGTGAAGTTCTAGACCATATATGTAGGACACCATAGTGAAAAAAATTTGGCCATCTTTAGCCCAACACCCACCTTGAAAGACTAAATGAATGGAAAAAACTTTTAGAACTAATAAACAAATTCAGTAAGTTGCAGGATCCAAAATCAACATACAAAAATCAGTAGCACGTCTATATACAAATAATAAAGTAGCTGAAAAGAACTAAAAAAGCAATCCCATTTAAAATAGCCACAAAAAAATAAAACACCTAGGAATACATTTAACTAAGGAGGTAAAAGATCTTTACAATGAAAATTATAAAACTGATGAAAGAAATTGAAGACACAAAAAATAGAAGACATCCCATGATCACGGATTGAAAAAATTATTATTGTTAAAATGATCGTACTACCCAAAGTGATCTATGAGTTCAATGCAATACCTATCAAAATACCCATGACATTATTCACAGAAATAGAGAAAAAAATCCTAAAATTCATGTGGAACCACAAAAGATCCTAAATAGCTAAAGCGATATTGAGCAAAAAGAACAAAGCTAGAGGCATGACATTATCTGACTGTAAAATATACTACAAAGCTATAGTAACTACAACAGGATGGTACTGGCATAAAATCAGACACACAGACCAATGAAGTAGACTAGAGAACCCAGAAATAAAAGTACATGTATTTACAGCCAACTGATTTTTGACAAAGGTGCCGAGAACACTCATTGGGGAAAGGACAATTTCTTCAATAAATGGTGCTGGGAAAACTGGATATCCATATTCAGAAGAATGAAACTAGATCTCTATTTCTCACTGTATACAAAAATTAACTCAAAATGGATTCAACACATAAATGTAAGACCTGAAACTATGAAACTACTAGAAGAAAACATAGGGAAAATGCTTTAGGACATTGATCTGAGCAAATATTTTACGGAGAAGACCTCGAAAGTACGGGCAACAAAAGCAAAAATAGACAAATGGGATTATATCAAACTGAAAAGCTTCTGCATAGCAAAAGAAATGATCAACAGAATGAAGAAACAATCTACAGAATGGGAGAAAATATTTATGAACTATTCATCTGACAAGGAATTAATTTCCAGAATATATAAGGAATTCAAGCAACTCAGCAACAAAACCCCAAATAATCCAATTAAAAATGAGCAAATTATCTGAACAGACATTTCTCAAAAGAAGACATATAATTGGCCAAGTGTATGAAAAAATGCTCAATATCACTAATCATCAGGAAAATGCAAATGAAAACCATAATGAGATAGCATCTGACTCCAGTTAGAATGGCTTATGAAAAGGACAAAAAATAATAAATATTGGCAAGAATGCTGAGAATTGTTGGTGGGAATATAAATTAGTATAGCTGTTAGGTAGACAGTGAGGGATTCTGGGTCTCCTAGGGATGAAAGTGGGTGCTGTGGCCCTCATCTTAGTCCTGCCCCACCCTAATCTCCCAAGCAACTGCCATACTTGGGGGAGGTGGGAATACCCTATGAATCTGCCAATCAGAACTTGGTGCACCAGCTGCAAAAGAATGCAGAGGACTCTCTAGCCCACAGGCCAAGCGACATAGGTACCATAGAGTCTGGAAAGTGACCTAGAACACCCTACATACACAGTAAGACTCAGGGCATGCAGCTCCCAACTGTCCAATCAAAGGGGTTTCATGGTGATGTCTGAACCATGAGGGAGGTCCCTATCTGAGCACTATAAAACAAGATGCAGACCATAACCAACTCCCTTTTTTTGTGCCCTTCTGTTTGCTTTCCCTTTGCTGTGACAGTGAGTCTGGTCATCATCTGTGGCATATGCATCATGTTCTGTAAACCTATATCTTGCTCTTGCCCTATAATCCTATCTTTCTCTCCTCAATAAACCTCATTTTCATGCTTGCCTAACTTTGGTGCATCTGGTCATTCTTTGGCCATGATTGTGCCAAGAACTGACATTTCAGACTAAAACCTGACATAGGCATTATGGAAAACAGTATGGAGGTTTCTCAGAAAACTAAAAATATAACTACCCCATGATTCAGCAATTCTACTACTGAGTATATAGCCACAGGAAAGGAAATCAGTAAGTTGAAGAGATATCTGCATTCCCAAGTTTATTGCAGACTATTCACTATGACCAAGATATGGAATCATCCTGAGTGTCCATCAACAGATGAATGATAAAGAAAATGTGGTATGTATACACAATGGCATACAATTTAGTCATAAAAGAATGAAATTCTGTCATTTGTAGCAACATGGATGGGCCTGGAGGCCATTATGTTAAGTGAAATAAGCTGGGAACAGAAAGATAAATACTGCATGTTCTCACTCATATTTGGAAGCTAAATAAGTAGATTTCTTAGAAGTAGACAATAGTGGTAACCAGAGGCTGCAAGGGTAGAGGGTAGAAGGGTAGGGAAAGGTTGGTTAATAAATACAAAATTACAGCTAGATAGGAAGAATAGGTTCTAGTGTTCTATAGTACTGTACGGTTAATATAGTGAACAATTATTTATTCTATATTTTCAAATAGCTAAAAGAGAGGGTTTTGAATGTTCCCAACACAAAGTTATGATAAATGTCGGAGGTGATGGATATGTTCATTAACCTTTCTTCTTTTCTTCCCGCCAGTGGCTCTCAGTCTTTTCCTAAATAAATCCACTGGCTGTTTTGGCTTCCCAGGCTCTTTTTCTCACACACACCCCCCTCCCTCCATACATAATAAAGTCCAGGCTCAGAAAGATGAAAACTTGATGAAGCCAGTGTTGAATTTTCCCTTTAAAACCAGCTGCACCCATCAAACCTCATGCTCAAACAAAATGAAGCAAAATATCTTTTTCCCTTTCTCTTCATCCACGTTCGTATTTTATGCCCACGCTTTTGCTTATGCTATTTGAAGCACAGGAAGGGTTAAGAATGTCTGTATTAAGTGAACAAACAAGCCTTTGAGCATGTAAAACAGAAATGTATTAGATGAAATACTCACTAAAGAACAGTTTTCCAAATGTTCATTGAGTTGCTAAAATATAAATTTAAACAAACCCTACCAGCTCTACATGGCATCTGATTCTTCTATATTCATTATCAGTCAAACAGTTATTTTTATACTTGGAAGATTTATACATCTGACATTGCACTGCAGATATCTCATTCAAGTCTTAAATTTCTGATCTTTTCAATTGTATGAATGTCATCCTCATTGGTCAAACAGATAGATGTGAAATCTTGACACATAGCTTCTTATTCTGTTATCCTGTCTAGGGCTTTTTATTTATGTACTATCTTCTTGGAACAGGCTTTTAACTTTATTTTAAGAGGAATTCCATGTTGTGAATAAAAGAACAAAGCAAACAACTTGGCAGAGGATTGATAAGAGTAAAAAAATATTTACCCTAATGAGATTTTCTACTGGTAAATCCAGTTTCATGCTGTAACAGGAAGCAATCTTTATTGCTCCTTTAATAGTGTAGAGCTGGCCTTCCTTCCTGGTTCTGCCACGAGAGATGTCTGGAAGGAGATACTGTCTTACTCTTAATGATATTAAAACGTCTACTTGGCCAGTGCATCTCCCTGGCAGTCCCGATCCATTTTGGCTCTGAAGTGCTTATTTATATTTGTGAGATATCTGGTAACTAACTAAAAGGCAACTTTTAAACTTGACCTGGTGGAGTGGAATGATTTTCTCACCTTTTCAACAGTGAACTACCTGGTAAAAAGGAGCTTAACATTTTAAATATTAATGAATATTTTAAAACAAACCATCTGTTGCTCTATATGTTACACTGTGAGGCTGGCCCGCTAGTGGCTGGGCAACTGTCACTGCAAGAGCCATTACAGGGGAGGCTGGCCTGTCTCCGTGGGTCTGTCCTAGGTTGCCCCATGCTCTTTTCCTTGTGCCTGTGTCACCTTTCCACACACTGTCTGCTTGTATCTGGAGCCCTTAGTCTCTTTCTTTGGGGCTTTCCTCCTTGTTTTTAAGGCTCTTCCTCATTCCCCATCCAATTATGTCTATTTTCTCTTATTTTCTTCATTAGAATTTTCTGCTAAGAAGGGATTTAGCAAGATTTTTCATGGTAAGACATGTTTCTACTACATGACCCATGAAAGTGGCCACAAAAACAAATGGTAGTAGACAGCTTTGGGTTTGTCATAAAAATTTATGCAAACTTTGTGTTCTATACTGTAATGAAGAATTTGCTTTAAAACAAGAATAAAATATTTCTTTATAAATCTTTGAGTAAAACTGACATGGAAGGAAAATGTCTCATGTTTACTCTGTGGCTTATCCAACTCCCCTCTCCGCTTCCACACACATGAATCCATCTCCTTGTGCTTCGGGGGAAACACAAGCCAGCCTGGTTGTAAGGCAAAGGGAAGCAGGAAGGGGTCAGTGACAGAAAAGGTATAACATATTGTCCTTCTTGGGGACGGGGCTTTCATCAGGCACAGAATCCTGGTTCAACCTAACCCTTAATGGCCTGAACTTTTGTACACCTTCATGACACATTTTGTGTCACATTAATATGAAGGGTCTTCTATCTTCTGGGCTATTAAAAATAACAGTTAACATTATATAACACTCATGTTCAATGTTCAAACCACTTTACATATATTAACTAATTTATTCCTTAAAACAATCTTATCAAATAGGTTTATTATTGTTATTCTTATTTTGCATATAAGGAATCTAAGGCCTAATGAAGGTAAATAAATTGTTCAAGGTTACCCAGCTAATAAGTGATGGACAGGCTGTTTGTCCCTAGTCTGCTCTTGTCCACAGAGGATACTTCAGCAAGTTAGAGACTGGCAGACTTGCACGTATCCAGCAGAGTAGACCAGGAAGTCCAAATACAGCATAACAGGTTACGTTGAAGGAATGAAATGTTAACTGTAGAACTCCTTGGAAAACCTACAAGAACCATATTCTATGAGGTAACTTCATATAGGTGGCTGCCCAGTGTGTGTGTGACCACATGGCACTCCTCTGAGACAGGGCAATGTGGACAGGCCCTCAGCCCTACTTGGCCTTCATTGCTTTGCAGCTTTCACACATGAACCTCTTTCAATGTAAGAAGTCAACAGGACAGATACAGAATGGTGGAGAAAGAGGCCATTAGTTCCCAAGTTGGCTTTCACTCCTGAACTACTGTCTACAACATAAGGCAGGAAAAGGTAAGTGCTGAGTAGAGGAAGAGGCACCATACTGAACAGGTGAGAAAGAAGGAGTGTTTAATTTCCAACTAAGATGATCAGGAAACACCACAGACCTAAGAGCAATGCTCTTCTAAACTTTTTATTATGCTTCCCAGTCAGTCAAAAAACAACAGCAACAAATGGCCAGTTGGGAATAATCATAGCAAGAAAATAATGCTAATGATGAATTATAAATCACAGAATTGCTGAGTTCATGTTGATATAAATGAATGAGGGAGGAGGAAAAGCTCTCCCTTACTGTAGGAGGCCAACCAAAGAAAAAAGTAAAAAGTATGATGAAAATAGAAAATAACCTTGGCAGACACCACAGTGCTTGTTTGAGGCAGGAATCACTGATGAATTCTAAAGTTAAGCAGGCAAACTTGTGAAGAGAAATAGGATATTTGCATATTTTCAAAGTATCTCCCCCAAAAATACTTATTAATTACTAAAGGAAAAAATAGTAACTTTACAGTGGAGAAAGATGGCAAGCATCACCTTAAAACCAAGTGATCAAAGTTAACATCAGAAATAACGGGAAGAATAGACATTGTGCACTCCCTGGTATGGTATACTGAGGACTCCACGTTATTTCTGTGGTCCTCCTGCCAAAAGCACCTAACCTGAATTTAACCACAAGGAAATATCTTAAAAACTCCAACTGAAAGACATTCTACAAAGTAACTAGCCAACAGTCTTCTAAAGTTTCAAAGTTATGAAAGAAAAGACAGACTGAGGAACTGGTCAAGTTTGTAGGAGACTAGAGACACAGGAGGACTAACTGCAACGTGTAACCTTGACCAGGAAAGGATATTAGTGAGACAGCTGGAGAAACATGAATAAGGACCACAGGTAATACAACATTATTGTGTCAATGTTAATATCCAGGTTTTGTTAATTGTACAATGATTATCGAAGATGTTAACATTTGGGGAATCTGGGTGCGAGGTAATAGGAATTTTTGTTCTAATTTTGCTGCTTTTTGTGTCTGAAATTATATAAGTGGAAAGATTAATAATAGACAAACAAAATATATACAATAAATAGAAACTTATGAAGGATGATATAAAATAAATAGAAATAGTAATGTTGCCTTCCCATCCTGCCATGTATTATCTGGCACAGCCCACATGGCGGGCACTAAGGGGAGGAGTCTGGCTCAGCACAGCTTGTTTGGGACGAGGTGGGTAGGGCTCAGGCGCTGGTATGTTTCTGGAGGGATCTGGTGAGAGGTGGGTTGGCATCTGATCATGGAATCGGGGCTAGGAAACCTAGCACTGGTTGTGTGTTTCTAAACCCAAAGGACTATGTTTGGACTTTGACAGTTGCGATCATATTTAATACTGACCACTCAATACCACTGGCACTTTTATCCCATTTGTGTGGTTATTGTTTTAATCTTCAGCTCTGTTGAAGTAATACATGCACATTTTTTTAAAGAGTCAATGCTAAAAGGCTTGTAACAAAAGCAGCAGTCCCTTGAACTCTTTGCCTGTACCCCAGAGGTAACCACTTCTGACATAGGTAGCTGTGTACTCTGGTATTAATCTGTGTATCTCTCAAAAATATTTATGTATCACTCTCTTGGTTCAGCTTTTTGAGACATTATCTATTGGGCTTCCCTGTAGGTGAGGGTTTTAGCTCCCTCTCTTACACCCTTTGACCCTCGCTATCTTGCTAATATATTTATATGTTGGTTTTGGGTTAAATTCATATTTTGTGTTTTTATTTTTCTTAGTGGCTTAAACAACATTTTATTGCTCAAAGTTTGGGTGTTGATGGGCTCAGTTGGTTGTTCTTGCTTGGCTCCTGGTGAAGTTGCAGTCACATGGTGGCTGAGATGGGAATATTTGAGTTTCTTCACTAATGTATCTGGTGCCTAGGCTGGGACAGCTGGAGCAGCTGAGTATTAGAAGTGGAAACTGCCAGCTTTTTAAGCCTAGGCCCTGAAACTAATACAACATCCTTCTGTCTTATCGTTTTGGTCAAAGTCATCACAGAGCTTGACCAGATTCAAGGGGAGGAGCTTGCACTTCAGAATGATGAGTTAAAAGAAGTAACTAAATTTTTAGGGCCTTTATCTTCTTTTTTATCTTTTATAGCACTTAGCATGGTCCTGGGTATATTATAGGTGAGAAACAAATACTTGATTTGCTTTTATTTCTTGAAATGGAATATATCCATCATCAACCAAATTAGAGGTGGCATAGTTAGGATCCATTAACATACATTTTTGTAGGTGCAGTAGGGCTAGGAATCAGAAGAACTGGATAGTAGTTCTAGCTCCTCCAGTAATTAGCTAAGGGTCCTTAAACAAGTGACTTACATTCTTGTGTGTGTGTCTTGATATTTCAAAAGAGGATGGTGTGAAGTTAGCCAAATTAAGTTCCAGAACTGAACAATTTCTCAGATACTATGCAGTGCTAGTCAGGACTCTGAGAGTTCTCTATCTGATTCTGTTCTTTTTATGACCTGTTAGTTTTATCACCTCCTAATTTTTTCCAATAAAGAGAATAATATTAGATAGCTAGCATGTGTTAAATACTCATTATTCATAGAGTACTGTGGTTCCACAAGAGGAGCAAGAAACAGAAGACTTCCAAAGTCAGATAAAGGCAATATGAGAAAAGAAAATTATAGTCTCATTTTGTTTATGAATGCAGACATAAAATTCCTAAATTAAATATTAGCTTACTGGAGCCAGCAGGATATTTAAAATCCAGTAGACTATATCATGAGCAAGTCAAGTTTATCACAGGAATGCAAATATGATTCATTGTGTTTTCGTTTTTATGACTAAGTGCTTAGTGTCCACTGCTGAGCAAAGTAGTCTACAAGGATTGCATTTCCTCTTTTGTATACATTTCTGTTTTTCCTTTGGATCATTAACTTAGTTTGGTTTGGAGCTACAGCCAAGTCTTCCCATACTTCTCATACTTCCCATACTTCCCAGTACAGTTCTCCCCATGGTCAAGCTTGTAAGACACTCAGTTCCTTTATGTTTTCTTGGCAACCTCCCACATTAGTTGCTGTTTGTGTCCACTTGCACGGCTGTCCTTCCCTTCCCATCACCTGGGAAATTCTCCTCTTTACTTTAAGAAGTTGGATCCCATGGCTTTTCCCCTTTGTGACTTTACTCTCTCCTTTTGGTGGTGCATATTTTCCAGTAGTTTTTGAGAAATTGTGTTTGGGAGACAGGAAAGTCAAAATGGCATTATCTACTTGTCCTTGGTTAGGAATGTGCCCATGATGTTTTTGCTTAGAATTTTTAAGGCCTGCTCCACGGTGTTGCTGTTCAGAATCCCTGGGCGATCGCTTTTTTTTTTTTTTTTGATATTTCATGTGTGTATTCTCCTAAATCTCTGAAATATTTCAGGATGCTTTTCTTTATTTTTTCAGTTGTGAGATTTCACGATAATATTTCTTTGTTTAGGTCTCCGTTTGTTGTGCTGGGGGCTCAGTGGGAACTTTCAATCTGGAGACTCATGTTCTTCAGATCTAGACATTTTCTTGTGATAACTACCTACCTCTCCTCCATTTTATCTGTTCTCTCTCTAGAGATCCTTGAAAAGATGTTGGGCTTCCTGTGCAAAACTTAGTTTTCTTATCTTTTCACTCCTATTGTCCATTCCTTTTTTTTTTTTTCTTTTACTTTCTGGAACATTTCCTCAACTTTAATGTCCAACATCTTTATTGACTTTTTAAAAATTTAGCCATTATATTTTTATTCTCTAAAACCTAGTTCCATGTTGTTGTTCTTCTCTCTTTCATCTTGTTCCTGTCCCATTGATGCAATACCTTCTGTTGTATCACCAAGTATATTAGTTATAGTTTCTTTGAACATTTCTATAGCTCTCATTTCTATATTAGTGTTTTATTTTCCTCTGTTTATTTGAGTTATTTTTTTCATGTTGGAGACCTTCTCCGAATGTCAAGTGATCCTTGGGTTTCTGTTCATGTTTAAGAATAAGGCACTAAAATTGTGCTTGGACTGCACTTGTCAACTACTGCCATTCACTGGGGGAACAATTAGGGAACTTGCCATTTTTCCCCAATGAGGTTTTCTTCCACTACAATGCCAGTATCTATTAGAATTTTTCCTGGAAGAGTTAATTTTCTCTCAAGAAATATTTTTCTAAATTCTGAGTGGGGAAAGTATGACCTTGCTACTGGTGACCTGGACATGAATGACAGGAGAGTTCTGGGGTCTCAAGCTTCATAATCTTTTTTAAATTTTTTATTTTTGAAGCCTTGCTTCACCTTACTCTGTGTCTGGTATCCCTCAGATTAGAGTCTGTTCACTCACCTTCTCCAGTTAATGCAACTTCTTCATTGGTGGATAAAGGCAGGACATGGACTGCAGACCTCGGGACATGGAACTTTGATACCTCTGTAACTTCTTTTAAATACCTACTTTGTTCCCAGCTCCTGCTTCACCCCATCTTCTGTGATATTGGTGTCTCTAATACCTGAGCCATCCGGAAGTTGTGTGGTACATATTAACTTGTTTCTCATATGTAGGCACTTAAGAAAAAATCTTTCTTTAGTTCTGCTAAGTCTTTTATGACTCCCTCATGCCTCTTCTACTTCTATATATATATTGGTCCAGGTTTTCGGTTCTCTGCTACATTCATGAGAAATGAATCTTCTATTTCTGTTCCTTGCCCTCTATGTTATTTATTGGGTGATTTTTTTTTTATTATTTTTTTAAAAGGAAGGGGTAGAAGTATTTTTACTTTTTCATGTTAAAATCCAGATGTTTCCTCACTTTTTTCTAAATGGGTAAACTGAGACTCAGTGATTAAGTGTCTTTCACACCCTCACCCACTCCCTAGTCCACCCGCACTGCTCTTGTCAAGTATCTTAATGATCTCCACATTAGTAACACAGATGGACAATCCTCAGTCTTCATCTCAATTGACCCATCAGTAGCATTTGATATTGTTGACCATTTCTTCCTCCTTGATGTGCTTTCTTCATTTCTTCCTTGGGCACCACACTCTTCTCCCCCTTCTCTCAACCTTCTAATGTTGGAGAGCCCCAGAACTCAGACTTTGGTCCTTTTCTTCTATGTCTTTTTTTCTTTCTTTCTATTTTTACTCCCTGTGTGATTTCATCAATTCTCAAGACTTTAAATACCATTCACATACAGACAACTCCCAAATTTATGTCTCCACCATAGGCCTGTCTCCTGAGTTTCAGATTCAGTGTCCATCTGCCTACTCAGCATCTCCACTTGGATGACTAAGAATGAATGTCTCAAACTGAAGGTGACTAAATTCTGGCCCCCTGAGCTTCATCCACAAACCAGCTCCACCTGGTGGTCTCCGTATCAGTTGATGGCAACTCCATCTTTTTGGTGACTCAGGCCTAAACCTTGGAGTTATTTTTCCTGCTTCTCTTTCTGTCACATCCATATCTAATCCATCAGGAACTTCTGTTGACTCTACCTTCAGCATTTATCCAAATTCAACCTCTGTTGCACTTCCATGGCTAGCAACCTCATCTGAGCCATCACCATCTCACCTAGATTGCTGCAATCATTTTTTAGCAAGCCTCTATGCTCCTACATTTGCCCCCTACAATTTATTTTCAAACAAAGGAGGAGGAATTCTTTCAAATGTAAGTCAAATCACATCATTCTTCTGTCGAAAATTCAGAGGGCCCCAGAAGATCTGGCCTCTATTATCTCTCTAAGCTCATCTCCCTCTGCACCCTCTTCCTTACTCTGCTGCAGCCACACTGGTGTCCCTGATGCTCCTTCCTTAGCACCTATAGGCTGCTCCCACAGCAGGGCCTGTGGACTGCTCTGCTGCCAGAAGCAATCTCCTTAGCTCTTTCCTGGTCACTCACTGACTCCCTCAAGTCTTTGCTCAAACCTTACCTTCTCGATGGCCACCCCCAACTTCCTGCACATTCCCATCCTCATTACCTTATTTTAGCTTTCCTTTTTTTCCCCCATAATATCTATCACCTTCTAATATTCTATATAATTTAACTTTTTTTTGTTTTACTATTTGCTTCCTATCTCTCCTGCTGGATCGAATGTGCCCAACAAGGGTGGAGGATCTGTGTCTATTTTGTTCTCTTGTGTATCCCATGCATGCTATGATACACAGCAGGCACTCACTAAATATGAGTTGAATTTGAATAAATGAATGAGCCAGGTTTTGGACTTGAGTGTTTTTATTATGCCATATCTTTCTCTGGACCATCTGAGTGTTATTTGGGGATATTTAAAATATATTCTGCAGGTTTTTTGAGAAAGGGTCTTATAAGATTTGATCTGTGCTCAGGAAGAGAACAGTGAAAATGGATGGGAGAAACAAAATTTTCTTTTCTTTTGTTTTCTTTTTTTTTTCTTCCTTCCTACATTTTTCTTTTTGGTTTACTTATCTCCCATTTTTGCTTTCTGTTAAGTTTTATGTGAATCCTTACGTGAGATGGGTTTTTCTCTTGTTTCATTATATAAAAGCATTCATTTTTAGGTGGTAACTGGGTTTGTTTTATTATCAAATATGCTTTCAGTTTCAAAGCCAATGATACAGTGCTTTCCATATTGGTAATGTTAACCTTTCTTTCACTTCCTACTTCTTCCCTGTACACATCTCTTCTATCCACTTGCTCTTAAAAAAAAAAATCTGAACTGGTTTTCTTGTATAAGTAAATTCTGGGCTGATTATATTTGGATTTTAAAGAGTTAAGCCTAAAAGTATTTAATTATCATTAATTTTGTATGATTGACTTCATTAAAGCTAGTCACAACACAAGGTCTCCTTTCAAAATTGAAAACTAATAAACAAAAACTTAACATAGGGATACATCTAGAAAGGATGGATAAATCCCAAACTGCAGAAGTTGAGCTTTTATGGCATATAATGTTTTCTAGTATTTGAACATTGATAAAAACTCAGGCTGGTCCCACAGTTTTTCTGCCTACTCTAGGGTAATACACAGTCTTGAGGTCATTTTAAGTCATAAGCACACCCTCCATTGATCTCAGTGAAAACTTCAAATGCAAATTTTTCTGCTTTTCCCAAGCTGGGACCAGTTTAGGCTAGAAGCCTGCAGTAGTATTGAGTATGGTGGGTTTCTCTATTTCTCTATTTTCTGTATCTCCCCCAAACAACTATCCTCTTGGCTCCAGCCTCCACCATCTCCAGGAGGCCCTGGAGAACAGGACCTAAGATGACTCCATACAGGAGACATTCACAGGTACCCTCCCTGTCACCCCCAGGAGGGCAGCACTCTCCCAGCTGTGCCACCAAGACAGACAGTCATCCCTCCCTTTCACCCCTAGGCTTTCCAAGCATGAGTCTGCTCCTAGGCCAGTATGCTCCCCAGCCATGGAGGTCACATTGTAAATCATCTGAGTGGCCTCGAGATCCCCACCCCAACCAAGGTTGCAGTGAAGGGGCAGCCATCTCCCATGCTAGGGGAGGATGGGGCTCACAGCACAGTTTTCTTCAGACATGCCCTTCTCACTAGATCCTCTCTCTTCTCCTCTCTCAACTTTCATATTTCTGAAGCCAATGAGGGGACTCCAGAGTCACTGAACTAAAAGTGGAGGAGGAGGAGAAGGAAAAGCTCCTCATCACAGGAGAATGCCAACTTGTAAAGAAAGAAGAGTTGATGGAGTGAGGAAATCACCACCACCTCACAACCCCCCTTGTAATAACGGAGGCAGGCAGGAATTCTTAGTGGATCCTCAAATGAGGGCTGGGGGACAAGCTATTCACATGGTCTCAAAGAATCACAGCTCCAGGCTATTCATTAATCACAAAGCCGAAGAGGTGCCATCACAGTGGAGAAACCTGGCAGACGTCACCCCAATTGAGTGATCAACCTGAACAGGACCAGGACCAATAATGGGCCACAGCAACCGTCCTGGGCCCTCGGAAGGAGACACCAAGAAGGACCAACATCGCCTGTGTAGTCTTCCCACCCAGAATGCTTAATCTTAGCCTAATCATGAGAAAACAATCTGACAAATCCAGAGTGAAACATGCTTCAAAACAAATGGCCTGGAGTTTTTAAAAGTGTCAATGTCATTAAAGACAAAAAAGGTGGAGGAACTGTTTTAGATTAAAAGAGATTAAAAAGCCATGACAACTAAATGTACTGTAGGATTCTTAATTAAATCATGGACCTATCTCCTCCTCCAAAAAAAATCACAAATAAATTCTATAAAGGACATTTTATGAAATTCGAACATGGTTTACATATTAGATAATAGTGGTGTATCAATGTTAAATTTTTTGATTGTGATGATTGTGTTATGGTCATATGAATAATGCCTTGTTCTCAGGAGGTACTGAAGAAAATATTTATCAATGAAATGTCACGATGAGAGAGAAAACAACAGAGGGAAAAGTAAAGGCAAAATATAGCATAGTTTGGTAAATGTAGGTGAAGAGTATTGGGTGTTTATTCTTTCAACTTTTCTATAGGTTTTTAATTTCTCAAAAGAAAAAGTAGAGTGAAGAAAGAGTCATGGAACCAGCTCTTGGTCACTTCCTTGGAAAGCACAAATGGAGATTTGGTGTCTCACTCCGAAATTTCATTTCAATTGTGTCTCAGAATGTGGTTGAGACTTCAATTATTATTAATATATCTTACTATGCATATATATTCCAAAAAGTATAAACATATGTAACAACAACCACCTCAAAATATTTGTGCAGGGCATTACAATGTATAAAACATTTCCACTTATATTACTGCATTTTGTCTTCACAACAGTCTTGGAAATAGCTAGTGAATATAATATTTTTATTCTTCTCATTTTACAAATGAAAAATTGAGCAGCAGAAGGTCTGAGCAACTCAGCCAAGTTCACACCTAAGGTGCTAGTGCACCCTCATCCTCTGATTGCAGACCCTCTTATTTTTTCAGTACACATATTAAATACCCAGAAGGGGGCTTACAAAACCACTTAATCTCTTATTATTTTGTTTTATACAGAAAGTAAGAGAGAGATGTGAGGGTGTTTGTTTATCTTCACTGCCTGAGAATTTTAGATTAGCCATGAAATAGGTGGCTGTGCTCACCCCATTAAATCAGCATGCTAAGAAACCCTAGAGTGCGAGGCTGCTAAATAATGTCAGTCCCCAAGTCCTCCGCATTGCATTGCAGATCGGCTGCAGCACAATGAGGATCTTATAGAAATGAATTCCCCTGAGACTGAGTCAACATCCCCTCAGAATATGAGTTAAATCTTGTCACAACTCCAGATATCTTTCAGGGAAATGACAACTCACAGAAGGAAGTGCACATGAGTCACAAACCCACAGCCCAGAATACTAAGCAGCTCTGGTTTTCACCTGACAGCTGGGGTGAGCAGAAGCAGTCTCCATTCTCTCTCTCCCTCCCTTTTTTCTTAACTAAAAAAAAAAAAAACAACATAGGAAAAAAGAAGAAGAAGAAAGAAGTGTTTCTGAACTTAGTGAGGTTCCACAAGCTTGTTATGAGGAGGTACAAGAGGCCCCCAGGCACATGGCCCACCTTGTTTCTCCTTTTGCATCTTACTAATGATAGGGGTTGTATCTCCTCTGCCTTCACTGTTGAGTGAAGATGTGAAGAAAGAAAAAAAAGGGGGAGGAGGAGAGAAAATAAAAGAAGTAGCTGAATTATATAGAATATAAGCATGTTCTTCTCTAGGATCCTTCCTTCCAACCAGGATTTTACGGAATGAGGTTGGGAATATTTGATTTCCAAAGAAAACACAAAATAAAGCACCAGAGGACTATAAATTGTTTTTTTGGAGTACAGTTTTCTTTAAAGTCATCTCTATTTTCTGCAGCCTTGGCAATCTCAACTTCTCAGTATGTTCTAGGAGAGGTAATTTTTCTAAAGTGCCTGTGGAACCCAGTTGGAAAAGATAATTTGTTAACTAAGGCTCTGTTCCTGATAGATGCATGTCAGAGTGATCCACACTCAGAATTTTCTGGGCCTCTGTTAATGCTGGAAAATTTTCAACAGTCCTAGAGAACTCTTCAAACCTGAGGCAGCATGTCAATAACTAAGAGTGGGGAATTCTGAAATATGCCTTTGCTTGTTACTTCAGATTATTCAGTTCTGCTCAGGAAAGTAAGAGAAACAAACAAAGAAGATAAATGAAACTGGATGGAGAAGCAAGTAGTTTGGGAGACATAGGCAGAATTTATATAATGTGCATGGTAAAGCTAAATGGATTAGTAACCCCTGAGTCATGGTGGCCATAAACAAAGTAGAGAATGTGTGTGCAGAACATTGAGAGGGAGAAATGGAAAGATGTGATTTTCACAAACATCCATGTGCATATAACACCAAACATTTGAAAGTAGACTAAATATACATAAAGCATATGAGGACTTAAATAAGGTCTTAAATCAGCCATCCATTGGTGGCCCCCATTCTAGCCTCAGAAGTCCTCTGTACAAGAAATGCAAATACTCCTTAGCTAGATGGCCAGAGGCACTGTTCCCCAACAGAGCAAGAGTGCTGCTGACCAGGCACCTTCTATCTGCTGAACCCCTTCGCTCAAACCTCAAACCTGACCCTTATAATCACACCACCATGGGGAAGGTCAATGTGGCAGAGAGAGAGAGAACAGGTCACATGAGCACTGCTTGTATTCTATCGAATTGTTTGAACTGTCCCTATTTCTTCCCCTTTTCTCCTCACATTGCATTTTAATTGATTTAGTAAACCATGTGATTCATACATCTTAATTTGTTGTGTGAGTCTTTCTTTTTTGAGAGACCTCTAGGATAACCTGGTAGTAGACTTGGGGTCAACCATTGCATCAAGGTAATATCCTACATGAAACATTTACAGCAGTAACATGCAAACAATAACAATAACAAAAGTGATAGCTCTAAATTTTGAGTATTTACTAGGCAACAGCCTAAGAATTTTCTGTATATTATCTCAAATAACCCTCACATAACCCTATGGAGTAGATATTATTACCTGCATTTTACACATAAAGAAATGAAGACAAGAGAGATTCAGAACTTGCCTAAGATCAATTAGCTTGTAACAGAAAGAGGATTTGAATTAGGGTGTGTCTGGTTCTAAAGCCATACCTTTTCTATTTTTGGAGAGGCCAAGCTATTCACCCCATTTTCTCCTCAGATCTTCCTTGGTCATCCTATCTAAAACCCACCCCCCCATAACTTCCTATCCCTCTCCCAGGATTAATTTTTTTCTCCATTCTATCATCACCATCTAATGTAAGTTCCTTACTGACTTGTTGTCTGTCTCCCCAACAAGAATGCGATTTCTATAAGGGTAGAATTTTTGTCTAAGTTTTTAACTTCTGCTTTTCCCAGTGCCTAGAATGGTACTTGGCACCTAGTAGGTATTCAGTGAATAGCAGTTGAATGAATGCGTTAATCCCATTACAGAGTTTTTTTCTGGAGATACTTTTGAAAATAAAGTCATATGCACAAGATTACCTTTCAGGATGAATAGATTAACCCTGGAAAATTTATGACTAAATTAATTTAAAGGGTGTGAAGGATTTCAGAACAAAATTCTAAGGAGAAAAAATGGTCTAGAAGAAAATTCCATTGCCAGCTCCATGGTTTGATTCTTACATGATCTCACCATGGACCCTGGTTGACCCTGCAGCTTGGCTACCTTTATTTGATTTTTGTCATATTGTAATTTCAAGGCCTTGGACTTCTCCTATGGTTACCTCTGAGAAGAGATCCAGACGAAGGGGAGTTTTATATACATATGTGTTATACAGTACATGCTAGAAATGGGGCTTTTGTTTGTCTGCCTCTGCTATGAGTAAGGTGCTATACCCACACTGTTAACTTATTCAGATGATACTTTATGTCTTACCTCCATTTTCAAGTAAGGAAACTGAGCCTTAGTGAGGATAGTGGCTTGCCCCAGGTATACAATCTGACAGGTAGCAAAGCCAGAATTCAAAGCTGTGTCCATCTAATCCCCCTGTCCACTCTGCAGAAATATTATTCCAGTGAGGAAGCCCACAGTGAACAGAAACATGAGATTTTCTAAAAAGCTGAACCAGAGACCAAAAGAACCCAAAGGCAACTCAAACATTCCCAGTTGTGATTTCTTAGGATGAATGAAATGAATTTCTTATTTTATGATATGACTTATTCTGTAAAGGATAAAACATCAGCTGAATAGGTCTAAAGTATCAGTAACATTTTTGGTGAATTAACAGTTAAAATGGAAATAAAATTGCTTTTGTAAAATTGGAACACAATTTTTTGCTACAAAAAATTGGCTCATCTTCTTGGATGTGAAAATAATTTTCTCTAAATTAATTTCTTGAAAACTCAGCTGTCTCAGCCTCTCAAGCCAGAAGTTTAAATTGATCTGATGTACACCAGAGGCCCTTGGGAGCACCCTGACCAGGGTCATAAATGAAATGTGTTAAATAATTTTAATTTGATATAGTAATCTTCAGGGGCAACTGTACTGCCAAAGAATCATACCTCCATTCATTTCTGTTCACTTCGGTATTAACCATATTTCTAGAGATAGATGCAACATCTGGTTGCTACTCTTACTGCAGGTGAAGAGAAAAAGGATGTAAGAGTGTCCTGGGGTTGTTTGTCAACAATCTCTCCTTAACATCACCTTGAAATATGTTGAACTAGACCAGGTACCAGAATGTTTATAGATGTTAGGAAACTGAACTAGGTTTTCAAGTTGAGAAAAATGCGATTGGATTTAACTTTAGAGCTTCATTTATTCAATCACTCAAATGCTTGTTCACTCATTTATCCATCAACCATCCATCCAATAAATATACATTAAGCACCTACTACGTGCCCAGGGCTCTGTTAGGCTGGAAATAGAGTTTATAGACCTGTGTGGTCAAATACAATAGCTATTAAATACTAGCCACATATGGGTATTGAGCACTTGAAATGTGCTGGTCCAAATTAAGATGTACACAACAGATTTCAAAGACTTAGTAGAAAAAAAAGAATTTAAAATATTTCATTAGTAATTTTTGTATGATTACATGTTTAAATGGTAATTTATTGATATATTGAGTTAAATAAAATTATTATTAATCTTATACTTAATCTTACTTGTTTCTTTTTAATTTTTTTTTTTATTTCAGCTCATCATGGGGGTACAAAAGCTCAGGTTATATACATTGTCCATGTCCCACCCATCCCCCTGAGTCAGAGCCTCAAGCGTGTCCATTCTCCAGACAGTGCGCCTGGCACTCACCATGTAGTCATACCTCCATCCCCTCCCCCACCCCCCCACCTCCCTGAGTCAGCACCTTCAAGCATGGCCATTCCCCAGACAGTGCGTAATGCACTCATCATGTAGGCATACACTCATCACCTCCCCCCCCACCCCCGTCTCACTCTGATATCCAATTGGTATCCTTCCCCGATGTGCATTTAGGTGATGATCAGGGAAACCAATTTTCTGGTGAGTACATGTGATGCTTGTTTTTCCATTCTTTGGATACTTCACTTAATATAATGGGTTCCAACTCTCTCCAGGAGAACCAAAGAGATGTCGTATCATCGTTATTTCTTATAGCTGAGTAATACTCCATGGTACACATATACCACAGTTTACTAATCCATTCGTGGATTGATGGGCATTTGGGTTGTTTCCACATCTTTGCAATTGTGAATTGTGCTGCTATAAACATTCGGGTACAGATGTCTTTGTTATAGAATGACTTTTGTTCCTTTGGGTAGATGCCCAATAATGGGATTGCTGGATCGAATGGTAGGTCTACTTGAATCTGTTTAAGGTATCTCCATAATGCTTTCCACAGGGGTTGCACTAGTTTGAAGTCCCACCAGCAGTGTATGAGTGTTCCTATCTCTCCGCATCCACGCCAACATGTGTTGTTTTGGGACTTTTTGATAAAGGCCATTCTCACTGGAGTTAAGTGATATCTCATTGTGGTTTTGATTTGCATTTCCCTGATGATTAGGGATGTTGAGCGTTTTTTCATATGTTTGTTAGACATTCTTATATCTTCTTTTGAAAAATTTCTATTCATGTCATTTGCCCACTTTTTGATAGGGTTGTTTGATTTTTTCTTGCTGATTTTCCTGAGTTCTAAATAGATTCTTGTTATCAGTCCTTTATCTGATGTGTAGTATGTGAAAATTTTTTCCCATTCTGTAGGCTGTCTGTTTATTTTCGTGACTGTTTCTTTGGCTGTGCAGAAGGTTTTTAATTTAATCAGGTCCCATTCGTTTATTTTTGTTGTTGCTGTGATTGCCTTAGGGGTCTTCTTCATAAATTCTTTGCCTAGACCAATGTCTGTAAGAGTCTTTCCTACATTTTCTTCTAGAATTCTAATCATTTCCCATTTAAGGTTTAAATCTGTTATCCACTGTGATTTGATTTTCGTGAGAGGTGAAATCTGTGGGTCCTGTTTCAGTCTTCTACATGTGGCTATCCAGTTTTCCCAGCACCATTTATTGAATAGGGATTCTTGTCCCCAGAGTATGTTTTTGTCTATTTTGTCAAAGATTAGATGGCTATATGAGGATGGTTTTATATTTGGATTTTCTGTTCTGTTCCACTGGTCTGTGTCCCTGCACTTGTGCCAATACCAGGCAGTTTTAAGAACCACAGCTTTGTAGTATAGTTTGAAGTCTGGCAAATTAATACCTCCCATTTTGTTTTTATTGCTTAAAATTGCTTTTGCTATACGGGGTCTTCTCTGATTCCATACAAAGTGTATAATTATTTTTTCTAAATCTGTGAAAAATGATGTTGGTAATTTAATAGGGATTGCATTGAATCTGTAGATTGCTTTGGGTAGTATAGACATTTAATAGAAAATTCAAATTACATATGTGGCTATTTCCAAAAGATTTATTTCTGCTATTATTATTTTTTTAGGGTAGATTAAAGGTAACTTTCAGGGAAGATAATAAAAGATAGAGGTAGAAGTGTTGATCTATTGTGGTTAAATGATAATTCTAGATTTTAAGTGGTTAAATTTTTGTTCTGAAAACTTTTCTTTACTTTGGAAGTTAAATATCTATGTCCTGTATTTTGGAATTGATAAAATGTACAAAACTTAGGATGCTGCAATGTTTTCTGCTTTCTGGCATTTTCCTAGTTGTCACTGGACATCTCGATTGCTGAATATCCATAGATTCCTGCTTGCACATAACAACACCAGAAAAGATGGCTTAGAAAGAAGTAAATACTTATTAAACGGGTTATTTGACATGATGATATTATGGGAATCAGGTGAAGCTAACTTTGGTCTTGTTTCTTATTTGAAGTTAAGACATCTGGGTTGTTTTATGTTTGCACTGACCTACTAGCAGAAAATAAATAATTTGAACTATAATCAGGATGGGGATAATATTTAATGACTCAGGAATTCCACGATAGTAACTAGTTTTGGCAACAAGCTCTAAATGAAAAGAAGACTAGATTCCAAGTGTTTTTTAAATTTAAAAATAATTTAAAAATTATCATATTCTCAGATCAACAAGTTGGTGGGCTTTTTTCTTTCCTTTTTAAAAAGCTATGCAAGCTAAAATGTGTCCCTTCTTTTTGCTGTTGTTCAAAAGTTGTACAGGCTTACAGCCTCCTTTCACAACCACAGTCATGCTTAATCACTTTTTCCTAGAGCAGTGAGGAGTAAAGACAGAGATATTAGCCTGATGTTTGGGAATGACAGAATACCAAACCAAAAAGAAAACTCCTGGTACAGGTCCTCAGATACACGAATGCTCTGTATTCATCCATGTCCAGCCCGAGTCATGTTGGCCTGAACTTTCTCTTGTCTAATGAGCTCAAGAGAAGATTCTGAAATACACATTAGGGATTATGAAAGTGAGAGAGTTAAGAATATGAATTTCATAGAGCACAAGAAGCTTTCAGTGACTCTACTGGGAGGAACACAGCCTCCTGAGAAAGAAGAAATGGGATGTGGGGCTGATTTTTTTCTAGGATTGGAAAACTTGTCATTGTTGCCAGATATTGTAGCAGAGACAGATGGCATGGCAGATGCTGTGAAAGAAAAATGACTTACTACTAGGTGAACCAGAAAAAATAAACAAGAAGGACAGACGAAAAAGTACACAAGTTCCCCTCTGCTGTCAGGAACATCTTCCCAGAGCCCTAAAATGTGTAACTGTTCCATAGAGGTGCAGATTGCAAGTGAAGTGTCTCTCACCCTTTTCTCCTTTGATTGCACATTTGGAATTTGTAGCCATTCTTTTGAGAGATCTCACTTTTAGTCGATTGATTTTCTAAGGAAGAAGGGATGGCAACAACTAATTGGATATATGATGCCAATATATTATAAAGAAGATGCCATAGTTAATTTTTTTCGGGCTCCATTGGTTGTTATTCGATATGTAGAAACTGGATGAAACTCATCTTGGTTTATTTTTAAAATGCTCTCAATTAACATTCTTTTATAGTACAAATCACATGAATGCATTTGAAATTTTAATAACATTTAAATGGAAGTTATTTAAAATGTTTCTTAGAGATACCCACTAGAGGAACACACAGGACCCTTAACATATGCGTGGCTTATGTCTGGAGACTCTCCAGTGTCTCCAGGTTCTTGAACTCCACTCTACTTAGTAACCAGTGATGGAGAAGAGCTAGCACTGGGATGGGCTGGGCACTCTCATTTGGAAGGTGCTCAGGTCCCCTGGGTTTAAAAAGGCGCCTCAGCAAAAGCGTAAGTTAGTGTGTGTTGTGGCCCGATGGAGTTGACAAGAGATGAGGAAACCAATAAAAATGATCTACAAATGCAAAAGGTTTGTGGTTTTAATATATGTAGATTTAGTTTATGAAAATCCAACCATATATGCTTGGCAATCACTGTTGTGTCACTTATATTAAACAGAAATGGATGCAGTGGAGCCTAAATAGCCAATATGAGTTGTTGAAACAAGAAAAGCATGTAAATAATATTAAGGATTTCCTGCCATTACCAAAAAAAAAAAGACTGGGCAACTACCAAAGGATGGTTTCTTTTCCACTATATTTGGGGAAGAAATTGAATAATTAAATCCTATAGAGTAACGTTCACTAACAAAGAGTTAATGAAGGATTTTCAAGGGTAATTTGATTATATATAACATTTACCTTATGTATTATTTTTAGAAACACTAACAGCCCACCTAAGGTAGACCTCATTGTATATGTACAACTTTTATGACACATATGATCTGTAAAATCACTGAGAAAGTGAACCTTAACAGGGAATCGAGAAAGAGCTCAGACACCATTCCCTGCCCCCCCTTTTTAGAGAAGTAAATGCACCCAAGTCCACCTGGAAATCCTTGTCTTTTTATTTTGTATTTCTTCTATTTCCCAGATCAGTACTTGCTCCTGTTACAGTAAAGCAGAAAAGACGAAATGTATGGTATGTGCTTCCAGAGACTAATATCAAACTCTGGCCTTTCCATTGGCTCACCTTGGAACACATGTGTATACTAGGTTTGAGGATAAACATTTTATTTTCTTTCTTTCTTTTTTTTATGTATATATACTTCTATGAGGATAAATATTTTGCGAAATATCCTTGCGAAAGCTAGGAAAAACTCATATGGAAACTGTTTCAATCTGGAAGAAGTCCTATATGAGAAACTGCCTGTGGGTCATCCCTGCTAAGTCCTCTGAGAAAAATAAGCCTCAAATAGAAGAAATAAGTTCTAATGTTTTATAGCAGAGTAGGGGGGCTATGGTTTTCAAAATAGCCAGAAGAGAAAACGTGAAATGTACCCAACATATAGAAATGATAAATACTTGGGTGATGGATCCCCTAAATGCCCCGACTTGATCATTACACATCCTACACATGTAACAAAATTTCACATGTACTCCATAAACGTGTATACTGTAACAACAAAAAAACAAACCTCAGAGCTTGATGGACTTGCTAAGGGTGGGGACTTGAGAGGCAAGGGAGAACAGGCTACCTTCCAGCATAAAGTGGTTGGTTGCGGCTGAGCTACATAATGCCATGTTCCTTGACCTTATCAATAAGTGTCAAATCTCCATTGTCTAACACTCTTCATTATGTTTTTGAACTTGGGCATTGACTCATGATAAAATAGCTTCCTGTTCTGTTTTGTGGAATTTTATATAAAAACCTTAGGGAAAATTTAAATTTTCCAAACACTGTAGTTACAAACTGCATCTGGCAGCAGCAATCTTTTTATTTTTTTTAATACTTTGAAGTTCCTTTTCAATACATTTCAATACATAACCAATATCAATAGGAGACATCATTTACCTTGTTAATATCACATAGTTTAGCCCCTACTTGAGAATTTTCCCCTTCTTCTATAGATACAATGCAAATTATGTTTTCTGCCTGTAAAACTCCTACAATATGTTCCTAAGATTAAAAGTAGGGGATAGGACAGGAAAAAAAATTCCTTAAAAATCTCAGGTGTTCTGTTATCCTGTATATGGTGTAATTGCAAAGAACATGGTGTAATTCCGAAGAGGAAAATAATCACGAGGCACTTAAAATGGGAAGTAATTTCAGTCTTTCACAGACCCCATAAAATGGCATTTTATTTGACACTTTTGCTGACTAAATAGCTTTAGTGCTCTGTTTTGATGTGTCATTGAGAATTGTATGAAATCATATTGTCCTTCCAATAGATACTTCTTATACTAATAAAACATTTATTATTTGCTTTATCAAACACCTAATATTTTTTGACAAAAATATGTATTTTTATGTCATTTCCATGGGTAATTTCCAACACTGATACTTCTTTATAGTAAATTCCTAGTTTATCAAGAATTAAGAAGGCAGGAAACTCTAGGAGAAAATTAGATATAATATATATTATATAAATATATATATTTAATATTTCTTTGTGCTTAAGAGATAAATGGCAAGTAAAATAATTTCTATACATTTTTTAATGGTCAGAAATGCAACCTGGAAAAATTTATAGTACTTCAGTCACTTATGCCTTTTGTTACTTCTATAATCCTTCTATAAACTTACAGCGAAGATAAATCTTCTCAGAACCTGACTTATAAGGTCCCGTCCTTTGAATCATCAAGGACAAAGTTACCTTGAGTGTGATTTTACGTGGATTACACTATTCTAATTCTTTGAAAACTGGTAATCCATATCATGTTGTAAAATTCAAATAACCAGAACATTTCTTTTTTCTTCTTTCCCCCAAATATCTTCATTGTCAGTCACCTCAGTTAAGTGATAATCCACATGATTGTAAACTTCAATTAACAGGAACATTCTTTTTAATTCATACTCCCAAACTGTTTTCTTTCTCAAACAGCCTAGACAGCTTCCAAAAATAAATGTAAATTGAAGATAATCTGGTTTTAGGAACACTCTGAAAGCTTCCACAGGGAGAAGCTTAAACTATGGTTTTCAAAAAGTTGTAATAGGAAGGGGATAAAATGTTGTAGCTCCTTGAGAATCAACAACCAAAATGCAATGGAGTATTATTGTGAAGCAGTGGTTCCTATTGAACCTCTGCCCATGGCACCACTTAGCACTCTGCAGGTTGGAAACTAATCAGACTTGAAGTTATTATAAAATAGAAAGACCCTCGGAGGACTTACTCCAAAATAATGATGGCTGGGTTATAAACTCCCCCTCCAATTAATTTTATTGTTTTGGTTGATGAAATCACAAAAGTGAAATGAACCTGGAAAAAATGAGTACTGTAGCCAGCAGGAGCCACAAACCTAATGCCTTCAGCTGCTCAGAAAAGGAAGATGCAGGATGCAGAGCATTGGCTTTGAGGATAAATATTGAGGCTGGAAGGCATCCCTCAGAAAGGACTTTATTTTTCATATGCAATCAGATCAGTCTGAATAATATTTCATTTCCTACTGTGAGTGGAAAACATTCTCAAGCTAGAATCAATAATTCCAGAGTCTTTTATTAAATTTCTTCACTCACCTTCCATAGGGGTGTTGCTGTCAGGTCGATTTGCAAAGACCACATCCACATACTCCAGCTGCAGCCTCTGGAGGGAGCCCTTCAATCCTGGGAACAGAAGTAGAAAAAATAACCAAAAAATCCAAATACGCTTGAGGCTCTGACTCAGGGGGATGGGTGGGACATGGACAATGTATATAACCTGAGCTTTTGTCCCCATGAAAAGCTGAAATAAAAAAGAAAAAAAAAAAAGAAAAAAAAAGTCCAAATATGAGCACTATTAGAAAGAGTTGAAGT
This sequence comes from Lemur catta, assembly GCF_020740605.2. Classification (NCBI taxonomy): domain Eukaryota; kingdom Metazoa; phylum Chordata; class Mammalia; order Primates; family Lemuridae; genus Lemur; species Lemur catta. The sequence continues at coordinate 185,884,765 of NC_059128.1, read as the reverse complement.
TTGGTTTCCTTCAAGAGTTTACTTTAAAAAAAATAGCATTGGATTAGTTTCAAAAACACATTGAATACAATGATGTGTTAATTGGCCCTTAGAACCTTTTAAGTATATATCAAAGGCTGACTGCCCTCAACACAACTTTTTCAATAATATTAGCACTCTCATTGCAAAATGCACACTTAGTAATTACCTTTCACAGTGATTTGTGTGTGGCAATATCCAGAAGCAAAACTTAGCATAAAAAACAGCTTCTCTTCAATAGTTTGTTTTTTTCTTCTTGAAGAATCCAAATTAATTGTTTATGTTTTGAATTACTTAATGGGCTTATAGTGGGCTGGAGATATACTTATTGTGCCTCAGACCCATTAAAATGGTATAAATCAGAAATAAATGACTGCCTTAACCCCATATTAATGTATGTGTTGATTTTAATAGTAATATAAAAGGGTTAGCAAACGAAAGCTTTGCTCAATGTTTTACTAATTGGAACAAAGTTTAAGGAACATAAAATATAACTGGGCTCTACCATTTCTATTATTCCCCATTCTTTTGGGAAGAAACAAAAACATCAGAAGCTATAAAGACTTAAGAGGTAATATAAACGAGAAGTGAGAACTTAAAAAAAAAAAATCTGGAACCAATAATAGCCTTTGCTTCAGCCCTAACCATTTGATCACATTCGTATGAGTACTCAGAAAAAAATAATTAAATTTCAGTAAAATTAATACTTCCCTGAAATAGAATGTGTTGTATATAATAGTATTCAACCAAAAGGATGACAGTGTTCAAGAATCATTGTATCTCATTTCCGTGAGGCACAGCATTTCCTTATCAGCCTCTTTAATTACTCAGGGAGACCAGAGGCTTTTTTTCTCTTTTTATTATATGCACAAAATTAATTGCATGTTAAATGAGGCTCTTATAAATTTAAATTTGGCTCATTTAAATTTGATTTTTCTTACTGGTTTATCAGCCAGCCACAATTACTTTTCTGACAGGAAAATGGAGTGCTTGAATATAGTTCCGGAAATATTTTCCATCCATTGAGAAAGGATTGTCTGTGACAGTAGCTTGTTAAAAGCTTTGATGAAGAGATTAGGGCAGACAGGTGTTATGAGGTCTGATGCCTGCTCTTAAAAAACTGCCGAGACTCTCAGGCCTGGGGCATCACCAGATATCTCAAGGGGCAGCTTGAAATTAAATTTACCTTGAAAAGTACTATGGTGTGAGCCAATTTCTGGAACAATTGCATGTAGGGAGGAGGTAGGGAGAGAACAGGGTAAGCAAGCAAATACCAGGGTATCGCCACGGTGCAAACTGAGCAATCTGCACCCTAGCATGCTTGTGATCCCACCTGGCTTCTTTGCCTTTTTTTGGTGACTCAGTTCTCTAATCTGCAGTGGGGCTAAAACATTTACCACCTTCAGAATTGCTGCTCCAGAAAGTGCTTCATAAGAGAGTCTACAGAAATGTAATGTGGTAATTATACTGTGGTGTTAACATCTGGAAAGTTTCAGAGGGAGAGTCAAAGACTAAATGACCAACATTTTCACTAGACTCCTGGTTTTGGAGGGAGGCACTTAATGAACGTTCTAGCCCGTGCCTGGCACTGGAAACAAGTAATGTCCTTCCTTCTGATGAAGGCCCCCCCCCACCGAGTCTCTTCCAACAGCTCAGTGTGGGCTGAAAGTAACTAGGGGAAGCAGCTATGACCAACTTGGTGCTATTGTAACTGTGTGATCAGCCTTTTCACAGACTAGGCATGACTTCAGTCATTTACTCTTCCATGCCACTAGAATGTGGTGAGTCCCAATTTGATCCTGAAACTGAGCCAGACTTTAGGGGTTTCAAGATGCACAGACACAATCATCATCCCCACAGAGCTCACAGCATATATTGAGAGCATCAATTGGCACAGATGTATTGTTCAAGGTCATAATGTGTACCCATAAATAATGACATGGGGCCAGGCATGATGGCTCATGCCTGTAATCCTAGCACTTTGGAAGGGTGAGGCGGGAGGATTGCTTGAGGCCAGTTCAAGACCAGCCTGATCAACACAGGAAGAACCCATCCCACAAAAAATACAAAAATTAGCTGGGTGTGGTGGTGTGTGCCTGTAGTTTATCCTCAGCTGAGGCAGGAGGATCACTTCAGCCCAGGAATTTGAGGCTGCAGTGAGCTCTGGTGATGCTACTACACTCTAGCCCAGGCAACAGCGTGAGACCCTGTCTCTGAGAAAAAAATGACATGGAATTGGTACGAAGGTCAGTCTCATTGTATAATACTTGGTCATTCCTTACCTCTCAATTCTTTATTTGGAAAGTACCTTTTCTTGATATTTGGGCAGCAATTCAAGTGTACCAGGCCAGTGATCCCTACTCTGACTTTGAAATAGAGTAAAAAGAGATTGTGCCTCTAAGGCACACTATCCACTCACTTTGAAAATCTCAATCACAAAGTCTTGTAATCCATGGTATGAATTTTGGATTCTAGGTGAGATTTTAAGCCATTGGCAGGGGGGTTGGGGGTGGGTAGTAAAGAGGAGGGAATTAAGCAGGTGAAATAATATAATCAGATTTCCATTTTGAACTGATGGCTTTGCCTGCTGAGAATGACCTGAAGGGGTGAGAATGAAAGCAAGACAGAGACCAGTGAGGAGGCTACTGTAGCCAGTCAAGTTCAGACAAAATTGGTAAGAGGTGTGCAAATACGGGACAAGTTGTGTAAGTGGAAATAATTGGACTTGCTGGTGTGCTGGATATATAGGGTGTAGAGGTGAGAGTAATCAAAGATGACTCCTAGATTTTTGACCTGAAAAGTGGGATGAGTCTTACGAAGATGGGGGAAGTCAGGGAAAAGCAGATTGGAGGGGGTGGTGGAGCCAAGTCCAAAGTCAAGTCCAAGAGGCACATCAGTCCTCACATGGAGCTCTTGGCAGCTGGATGGACCAGGCTGGCACTCAGAGGAGGTGAGGGACAGGGTTTGGGATCTAGGTTATGGGTTCTCGCTGACCTGAATGACCTTTTGATGTCTTTTAGCCTCTCTGAGCCTCAGTTTTCTCATCTGTCTAAAGACAAAATAGAGCTAGATGATCTTCTTGCTTTGATGTTTCATGTGACTGCAAACCAGATCAGGAATTTCTGCCTTTTTCTATCTGGATGCTTTAATCTTATAGAAATAGGTAAATCATAGCAATATAAAGTCATGCTCAACAAATGTCTCCTTAAGAGCCATTTAGTGTTTAGCTCCAAGAAATAAGTAGTCCTCTTCTATCTCCATTTAGCAAATGGAGATTTGCTATGATTTGTTGAACACTGGCTTGGGGCCAGATATTATTTTCAATTGAAGTAGACATGCAAAAATGCATTAACCTTGGACCCAAAGGGGCAGCTGGGCAGCTAATCATAACCCATAGAGGTAAGTGCTCCAGTGCAGTGAATGCACTTGTTGAAGGCAATTTGACATTAGCCTGTCCCTTGGCAGTAACCCAGTGTCTGTGGGAGCTGAATACAAGAAGGAGAAACATTCCCTGCCCTTGAGGACATATCTAGAAATTAACTGGCAGTTCCTCAAAAGCCCACAGGATAATAAATTACTTAAAGAAAATCGCTTTCAAGTGACTACAGTAAAAGGAAATCTAAGTCCACCTTTCTTTTTAGGTACTGAAGTTTAACAGGAACCATATTGTTTAGAAGGTTAACCTTAATTCAACTTAAGCCTATTTCACAGGTTTCTAAGGAAATATGCTTATTCCAGACGGTAAGCTGATTGGCATGGTCAGAAGTGGATTGGGTGTTCAGTGTTGCCTTTAACTGCATAGAAACAAGGAAATCAGTAGCTTGGAGATTCTACAAGAGGTCTACTTAAATATGCTGTGTTGTCAACTTTTACACCTCACATGCACTTGCTTTTCTATCTATCTTGCAAAAAACATGTGCCTTAAATAATGTATACTGTTTCCCTATATAATTTCTGGTTTCTTCTCAGCACACCTCTCATTCATAATAATTTAGGTCACATTTGCTTCTTTTTAAAAAGGCTGTACAGGCCGGGCATGGTGGCTTACGCCTGTAATCCTAGCACTCTGGGAGGCCGAGGCAGGAGGATCGCTCGAGGTCAGGAGTTCGAGACCAGCCTGAGCAAGAGTGAGACCCCGTCTCTACTAAAAAAAAAATAGAAAGAAATGATTTGGACAGCTAAAAATATATATAGAAAAAAATTAGCCGGGCATGGTGGCACATGCCTGTAGTCCCAGCTACTCGGGGGGCAGAGGCAGAAGGACTGCTTAAGCCCAGGAGTCTGAGATTGCTGTGAGCTAGGTTGACACCACGGCACTCTAGCCAGGGCAAAAGAGCAAGACTCTGTCTCAAAAAAAAAAAAAGAAAGAAAAAAAAAAGGCTGTGCTGTATTAGAACATATTCTGTATAGGGCTGTGCCTCCTACCATGAAACATGGTTGTCCTGGGCGGGGGGATGTAAGTTTACATGAACATGGTACAATAGAAATGAATACTGTGGTGCATCAATTTGTTCAGAAATTTATTCTTTAATTGTAAAATCATAAATTATCTTTTTCTTCTAAAGGTCAGAAAGTAGGTTTTAAGAGTTGTTATTAATTCAAAATGTTCAAGCAGAGCTTTCTCAGATTGTTTTTCTTTCCTACTGCTAAAACAGTGACAGTGAATTTGTGTTTTGCATCACATAAGAACACTTGTTTATCTGCATGCAAGGCAAATGTAGACTTAGACACAGCTTTTCACTGTATAAGGATACAAATGATTTACTTATTCTTACAACATAACTTACCAAACAATTTTTATTCCTTTACATAAAGCACTAAAAGAATTCTCATATTGGCTTGTGAATTCTCATATTGGCTCAAATTGGGGCTTAATGAATGTTTGTGGAATGGCTAAATGAATAAATTGAATTTTACAGCCTGAAAGGAACTTGGGATTCTATATGAGCATAATAAATCTATTAGTGTATTTTCTTTTCCCTCCTTGTGAATCTAAGGAGAGCAATATACTTAACTGAATCTAAGTCAAGAACTTCAGGCTATTGAAAAGGCCTTTCATGTGAATTTGTTAGAAAACTACATTATGCAGAAGTCAAGCTCATTTTACACTCTTTAAAGCAACTCAAGTGGCCAAGGACACCAGCACACAAGTGGCCTGAATGGTACATGGATTTGGACTTCTGTCTTATCCTCCAACAGCGCTTCTCAAATTTGATGTGCACATGAATCTCCAATGTTGAATAAGGGTCACCTTCATCACAGAACAAGTATTAATGAATCTCAAGGATAGTGATTTGTAAACTTCTCTAACCTTTATTTTGGATCTCATCTCATGTCTCTCCTTTTCTGCCAAATCCACTCAATTTCCTGATTGCCTAGAAATATCCTTTGAGCTGACTCTCTTGTACTTACAAGGTTTTGCTAAAACTATGGACTACAAAATAATAACAACAATGATGACATAATAATAAATTATTCCAATTCTTCAATCTCAAAGGTTTGAAATTTTGTGTTGAAGTTTGAATCTGGGTCAGCTTGAATTTCAGCTGAACTGGTTTATCCATCCTGAGAGACTAGTTCCTAAGAGAATTTCTAACTTCTTTAAAGGAAGAGGGAATTTAAGGTATTTCCATTATGTGGTATGATGCCTGAAGAAAGCTGATTAAAAAAAAAGAGAATTCTGAAATTATGCACATACTGGTCAATATCAAAGCAATGGAGATTCAATAAAGAGGATAGTAGCAGACTGTTTCCCTTCTTTTTCTTTTGGGTTTTATATTTCTTTGTGGATTGTTATTTTCTGAATCTCTATTTTCTAATCAATTAGATTAAAAAGTAAAGGGGAAAAAAAGAAAATTTCAGGCAGCATACTGCTGTCCTGTTCATTCAGTTTGATATTATAAGCCAACTTGGTTTATAAACCGATTGTCGCTGACAATCCCTGTGGTAGAGGACCCACGTCATGGGGGAAAATGCTAGAGCAGGAATGGTAACAGTTTTGAGCAGCAGGTTGGGTTTGACTTTACAATCCCAAATGGGACAATAAGGCCTGAGAAGGGATTCTGTTTGGGTGAGGAGTTGGGAAGTTTTCTCTAGGGCTAGAAGGTTGTCATTCATCGTGGCAGCCTCAGACTGTCACCTACTTAGTAAAGAGTGTCCTTATCCATAGAATGAAAACTAGTAGTTGTACTTATAAGACCAATGATGATGATGATGACAATTATAAGAGTTATTAAGTCCTTATGTGACAGACCCTGTGCTCAATGTGAATTATATAATTTCAATCCTGTATAGTAATTCTATGAGATGAGAATATTTATAGTCTATTTTACAGTCAGGGAGGCAGAGGCTAAATAGGTTAAGTAACTTGTACAAAGTCACCAGCTCATAAATGACAGAGTTGGAACTTGAACAAAGGTCTGTCTGATTTCAAAGCCCATATGCCTACAAATATATTAAAAATCAGTTAGTGAGAAATACCAAACTCACATAAGAACTTTGAAAACAATGGAATGATATGATTATTATTGTGTACATATATATATGTACTATGTGTATATAGTTGTGTGTGTATCTATGTATTTTATATATATTCTGAGATCTGGCTTCAAAAGTCTCCATTTTAAATTAAATGATTGTGATCTAATACTGGAACTATTTTGTTTCTATTGCAAGTCTAAGATATTTGAAAGTAATCCTGTTTGTAGGTCAATAAAGATCTTCAACTTCCAAACTGGAATGAATATTCTCAAATTGAACATTATCTTTTAAATTAGGTTCATGGAGACAAAAAAAGTTTATAATGAAATAACAGCCTGGGAGAAAATATTTGCAACACAGATAAACAACAAAGAGTGAACATTGATAATATACAAATAATTTGCTCCTGCAAATTATTATGACCAAGACAACTCAAAAGAAAAATAGCTTAAGAACATGAAGAGTTAATTACCATGAAAAAGAAGCACAAATTTATTAAAAGAAACTGAAACTCACTAAAAAAAACCAGTTCATCTAACAGATTGGTATAATTCTTTTTAGAAAATAATTTTGTGTTAAAATATGTAAAATTCTTTGACTTAACAATGCCACTTCTAGAATCTATCCTATTTACATAAGGATGGTCACTTGTGTAATTCTTTATAATGCCAAAAACTGAAAATAACCCATAAGTTGGGTGTGTAAAGTGTATTTTAATTGTGGAAAAAAGCAAGACTTAGGTTAATATTTATAGCCTGATTCCATTGATTTAACACATATATTTTCATATTTTTAAGTATTAATATAAGTGAGTATTCAGATGGATTGATGGATAGATATGACAGTGTCACTGCAGGGAAAATGTGGGAAAGACGTGTGTCGGGTTGTCCAACTATGGGATGAGATGAGATTGGATGAGCAAAAGGAGGACTTTACTTCTTTATTTTTATTTAAGTTTTTTTTAGAGTCCAGTGCTAAGCAAAGATATTTTTATTTTTATTTTTTAATTTTTATTTTTGAGACAGTGTCTTGCTCTGCTGCCCAGGCTAGAGTGCCGTGGCATCAGCCTAGCTCACAGCAACCTCAAACTCCTGGGCTCAAGCAATCCTCCTGCCTCAGCCTCCTGAGTAGCTGGTACTACAGGCATGCACCACCATGCCCGGCTAATTTTTCTATATATATTTTTAGCTGTCCATGTAATTTCTTTCTATTTTTAGTAGAGATGGGATCTTGCTCTTGCTCAGGCTGGTCTTGAACTCCTGAGCTCAAGCAATTCTCCTGCCTCGGCCTCCCAGAGTGCTAGGATTACAGGCATGAGCCACCTCGCCCAGCCTCATAAAATTATTTTTTAAAAAAGAGAAAATCGCCTGTCTCAATAATCAGTCATAAATCTAAAGTTACAAAAATGTTGGATTTTTGTGAAATACAGATGGTGCACAATTTATGATGGTTTAACTTAATGATTTTTCAAATTTATGATAGTGCAAAAGTAATTTGTATTCAGTAGAAACTGTATTTTGAGTTCCCATACAATTATGCTGTTTTTCACTTTCAGAATGGTATTCAATAAATTACATGTAATATTCAACACTTTATTGTAAAATAGGCTTTGTGTTAGATGATTTTGCTTAACTGTAGGCTAATGTAAGTGTTTTGAGCACGTTTAAGGTAGGCTAGGCAAAACTATGATATTTGGTAGGTTAGGTGTACTAAATTCATTTTTAGTTTATGGTATTTTCAATTTATGATGGGTTTATTGAGACATAATGCCTTCAAAAGTTGAGAAGCATCTGTACTTTACAAAGTAGTATTAAGATGTTGGAAATATATGGCAGCCCTTTTTAACATTTTTCCTTTATTGCCAAAGGTATAAGTGTGAAACTGTATAAAGACAAGCAAGACATAAATAAACATTATAGATTTCACAACGAAGTAGAGTAGTAGTACTCTATTACATAATGGTCCTTGTAGACTATTTTATTTCCTGTTTATTTCTAACCTATACCAAGTTTTGAATACCATTTCAAAAGTAATGGCTGGCTGGGTGCAGTGGCTTATGCCTGTAATCCTAGCACTCTGGGAGGCCGAGGTGGGAGGATTGTTCAAGGTCAGGAGTTTGAGACCAGCCTGAGCAAGAGTGAGACCCCCGTCTCTACTAAAAATAGAAAGAAATTAGCTGGACAGCTAAAAATATATAGAAAAAATTAGTCGGGCATGACGGTTCATGCCTGTAGTCCCAGCTACTCAGGAGGCTGAGGCAGAAGGATCGCTTGAGCCCAGGAGTTTGAGGTTGCTGTGAACTAGGCTGACGCCACGGCACTCTAGCCAGGGCAACAGAGTGAGACTCTGTCTCAAAAAAAAAAAAAAAAAAAGTAATGGCACTGTGAATCAATTACCCAGTGGCAATTTTCTACAAGTCTTTTTCTATGCATATGTATATACTTTTAAAAAAATGTATAGTGGTCTCAACATATGTCTACACAAGAACTTGTACACAAATGTTCACAGCATTATTATTCATAGTAGCCAAACAGTGAAAACAACTCAAATATACATTAACTGATAAATGGATAGACAAAATGTGGTACATCCATGTAGTGGAATATTACTTGGCAAAAAAGGGAATAAATTACTGGCATAACATGAATGAATATTATGCTAAGTAGAAGAAGCCAGTCACAAAATATCATGTATTATAGGATTTCATTTATATGAAATGTCTAGAATTGTCAAATCTATAGAGACAAAAAGTAGATTTGTGGTTGCTTGGGGCTGTGGGAGGGGTTGAGGAGGAAGTGACTTCTAGTGGGTACAAGGTTTCTTTATGGGGACAAAAATGTTTTAACATTAGATTATGGTGATTGGTGCACAACTCTGTAATTATGCTCAGAACCAATGAATTGTGCACTGTGAATGGGTAAGCTTTATGGTATGTACATTATCTCTCAATAAAGCTCTTTTAAAAAGTCTTACAGAAGTGTTTCATTAATATTATGGTAGCTGTAAATGAGAAGAGTTCTAGACAATTTGGCCCTTTTCTTTTGAGTTTCCATGCTCACCTCTACATCTCTGAGTTTCTTACATACTTAACCCCCAGGAACAAGCTTGGTTGATTGTGGTTCTTTCCATATAGAATTTTTTCCCCATCCAATGTGTTTTGAACCTATTTAGTTGATACCTTTCTTGAACCACGAACCCACAAACAAAAACAAAATCGAAGCAGCAGTACCCACCTTCAATAATATGCTTTCTTGACAGCCCTCTCTCTGTTTCAGCTCTGCCAAGAAAAAGAAGCAAATGACTTTGAGTGGGGGTGTGCTTTTTTTTTTAAACCTCTGTTTCAAAAGGGCAAAAGAATAATCATTCTTACTTAGACTGAGTTGCTAATTTTATACCCTGTTCTCAGCAAATTCTGCACCACTGGAGGCTGAGGAGAGAAGGCTGGTGGGCAACACACGAAGCTCTTTTTCTTTGAAGACCCCAGGAGGTGGATTAAACATGGCTGTCACCACAGCAGTAACACCACTCAGCTCCAGCTCACGTTAGCAACAACTCAGCCACACACACCCTGTCCATATGTAATTTGAGACACTGTTCAACCTTCTCACCTTGTTCTTAGCCAAAAAAAAAAAAGGTTTGACATAGGTTTGTGAGTTTACTGTAAGATTGCCAGTATGCTGATATCATTAGCTTTTCTGAGAAAGGAAGCAAATTTGGAAGTTCCTTTAGACTTCTAAAAGAAATTTAATGACTATTTTCCTTCCAAATGTGATGAACCAAGTCATCCTTAAATTAGTATCCTAAGAAGACAGACCCTTAATCATCAGGACTTTTGTCTCCCCGGACAATTCTCAAGCTCTGGCCAATTAGAAAGAAATAGATTCCTTGAATTTAAAAGTATCAATAAAATGTTTCTTCAACATCAGTACATTTGGCCACTTCTTTAAAAAATATAGTAGTTTACCATTCACCTTTGTGAATGTATCTTTATTCTGTATCTTTTATAAGAATATTAGATAATGTTGCATATAGTAGTACTATACTATATAATGGTTCTTACAGACTGTCTCATTTCCTGCTTTTCTCTAAACTATAGGTGTGATTTTGTGTACCATTGCAAAACACCAAGCAATGGCATTGTGAAGCAAAATACAGTCAATGAAAATCCTCATTTCTCATAGGCACCATGTTGCTTTTTGTATGGATTACCATAGGAATAACACCTAAATTCCATCTTCTGTCTTCATATCGTCATAAATAGACTCAAAAGCAACAAAATATTAGTGTGTGTGTTTGCATGTGTGTGTATACACATACATATTTTGATTAGAAGTTTCCTAAAGAAGAATTGGCTTCTGCCTCTAACTTAAAAAAAAACCACAGAAACTATTCCCTATTGCTTATAGAGAGGTAAATAAGGTTGTGTTTGTTTGTTTTTGTTTTTTGTTAAGGCTCCAGCATTCTTTGAGAGTTCCATCTCAAAGATGGAAAATCACAGTGCCCACAAATGCTCCAGTACATGGAATAGCTTGCTGTTTTCTTACATGTTTGTCAAAGGCTAGCCTTCTAAGTCCCCCTGAAAAATGTAAGTACCAGTTCAAACGCCAGCAGGCCCATCAGAAGCCAATTCATCCAGTGAAATTTGTTCTGCATCCCATGAGAGAGAGCACCTCTCTTTCATTTGGCCTGACAGCGAGTGGTGTAGGTAGCTCCATATTATTCTCCAATGAGATGATCCTTTTGATCAGCATTTTCAGAGCCCTCTTCAGAAATGATCAGAGACTTACACAAGGAGCCAGACGAGATATTTTTATCTTTGCATTCTGTAGAAGTCTCTGAGTTTTGGCAGATTTGAGTAGCTTTTCTTCTGTGATGCTTTGTGCTTATTTTCCTTTCCTGAAATTTGAACTCTATTTTGGAAATGATTCTAAGTATGAGATTGGTATTTGAAAAATCTCCATGAATCACTTAGTAACAAGTGACCACATGCTTTGCACTAAATTTCTTTCAAAGTATCTTGCTAAAATTGAATCCTAGGCTAATTGCTGTTTCCTTAGCAAGAGAAAAAAATTCCTGTCTCTAAGCCAATTAGCTTTAGTATGCTAGATGTAAAATAGTTGCCTAAAAGCATAAAAGCATGAACTGCTAGTTGTTTCCTGTTTAGTAGGAGAAATAAAAGATATTTAACTTACTTTCCACCCCAGTAGAGTTTGGTTGTTATGACCAGGCTGGACCTCCTGTATATCAGACAAACACAGAGAAAATAAATAAATTGCAGGTTCTTGCAACGAGTCATTTATTATCATAGCACCACAAAGAATTTATTGTACCCCACATTTTAAAAAATTGGTAAAGAGATAAATTTGTTAATTCATGTCACTGAAATGCAAGGACATGGGGAAGCTGGTGAGTAGGAACTTGAAGTCAGATCGTAGAGGAAGAAGTTGAAGGGAGATGGTCTTTGCCTAGAGAGGCCAGAGGATGAGAAGGGCAGTGACAGCAAGCCCAGCACAGTGGTGCAACGTGGAGGTGAATGGTGGGTGAGCATGGAGGGTCAGAAATGGCACATGGGAATGCAAGTGAAAGGACTCGAAGGATGGACTGCTTTAGTAGCTTACGAGAACAAACACCAATGAGCACTTATTCAGCATCTGGCCTAACGCTGACCGTGTGTGAACTTCTCCTGGGAGGAAGTCCACGCCCTGCCAAGGACCCTGGCCCCTTGTGGCTCTGAGTTATTCCCTCCAACCATCATATTCACAGGCAGGAACTGACTACATAGAAATATGAATGATGAAGTAAATTATATTAATCAATACATGTTGAGAATAAATAGGAAAAAGATTTCTTTGAGTGTCTTATTAAATGGAAATGTTGTTTTAGCAAAACAGTCCTAAAATCCTTAATTCAAGCTTCTACCTCTTCACTTCTAAGGGACTGAAATGTGAAAATCTTGTCAGCAAACTTACGGGAAGTGAAATTGTAGCATTATGATCATGGAATAAGAAATATGTCTTGAGTACTACAGGCATATACTTTAAAATTGGGAGGCATATCCCAGTGCAATTTAGTTTCCTTAGGTATATAATTTGATTAAACTGGTCTGGAAAAAAAATGATCTGAGATTCAAAGGTTAAGTTCAAACTTCAGCAGTATTTGAAATAAGGCATTTATAATTCCATCAGCTATAGAGTCAATGCCTTGCAGCTCTCAGGTATAAAAGCCTAGCATGATTAATGGTCACCAATGGAGGATGATGGTGACAATTCCGACAACTTGGTCCAACAAGAAAAATCTGTTGAAAATGTCAGCAACCCCATCCCACCGAAGTTAATTCCCTGAAAAGTAATTTGAATCACTGTAATGGAAGGTCTATAGATACATGTACCTGGAGATTACACACTCCAAAAGGGCTGATGTACTTCCCAGGTAATACATCAACCTCATGATACCTATTATAATAGCAATCTGCCACAGGGGAGCCTCAGGTCTCCTTTTGCAAACATTTCCAACCTTCAACGAGAAGCTGGATGGAATATTATAAAAAATGAATGTAGCCCCTTTGATTATTCAGAGCAGTTAGTCCTGCCAAAGCTGCATATTCTACCCAAACACCACCACAGACTTATTTTTCCAAAGGTAGGCTTATTGTAAAATGTTTGTCCTATATGGGTGTGCACAATAACATTTATGTTCAAATAGCAAGAGTAGACAGCAGCCTGGAAAATTATCACTGACTCCCACAGGGGCTCTTAAGAGTGGGTGGAGAATGATAATGCGAGTATTTTACAGTGATACAGCACAGCCTCCAAAATACTTTTGCACACCTTATCTCACTTTGTCAGCATGACACTTCATGAACAGTTACGCCATCCATTTCATAGGTGGGGGGAATTGAGAATCAGAGAAGTGAAGTAACTTGCCCTGGATAACACAGCTACCAAGTGTTAGCACCAGGACTAGAAGCCAAGTGTACTCATTGAAATGGCTTTTATAGGCTCAGTGCTACAGTGATATGGTTTATCTTTTCACAGTCTTACGGGGGCAACTGTGAACTGATGTAAACATTCTGTAGTATGGTGATAGCTTGAGCTTTTATTTGCAAGACTGAAAGGCAGTTCATGGAATATGCATGTTAATCTATTTTCTACAAAAGTTATATGTAATACCTCTGCAGCTACGGAGAGTGAGGATTTAATATTCTCTGGGTATTCAGGGGCAAAGAGCTGCTGCACCAGTGCTGCCCTTTCTCTGTCAGGTGATTTCTGGCAGCCTGCACCTCACCACAGACCTCACCGTACGATTAGTGGACTTACATCCAAGGTTTCTGTTGTGGTGGAATTGTGTCACCCGAAAGATATGCTTTAACTAACCTCCAGAACCTCAGAACGTGAGCTTATTTGGAAATAGAGTCATTGCAGATGTAATTAGTTAAGATGAGGTCATATTGGGGTGGAGTGGGCCCCTAATCCAATATGACTAGTGTCCTTATAAGAAGACACAGAGACGCACGAGGGGAGAAGCCCATGGGGTGGCTGAGGCAGAGCTGAGGTACTGCAGCTGCAAGCCAAGAAACACCGAGGATTGCCGGCAACCACCAGAAGCTAGGAAGAAGCCAGGAAGAATTTTATGCAGAGTTTAAAGGGAGAATGGTTCTGCCAGCACCTTGAGTTTGGACTTCTGGCCTCTAGGACTTTGCAAGAATAATTTCTGTTCTTTTAAGCCACCCAGTTTGTGGTGCTTTGTTGCAGCAGCCCTGGGATACTGCAGTGGCTCCTATTTAGGCGGTGATGGATGAGCCAACATTCTGAGTGGGGAAGTAGCTCAGGCAAGGTGGAGACCTAACTGGGTGGGAACATGAATATTTTTCCATGTTTAAGGTGGAATATAATTTTCTATTAACATCCTTACAGTTCCTTGGGATGGGGGAGGAGGAGAAGGGAGAGGGAGAAAGTAGGTCACCAAACTTTATTTGTTCATTTTGCCAGAAATGTCTGGTTTTCCTTTTCCGTAAAGCCTTCTATTCCTACCAAAAGTTTATCTCAAAGTGAGAAGTAAGCAGTGCTAAGCATATATGGAGCTCTGTTCCACCCTTCTAGATTCCTCTTCCAGAGGGAGTTTAAATTATGTGTGCAAAAGCATAATTAAACCACTCTTGAGCTGTGCTCTTTGACAATGTCCATGTTTCCTAGACTAAATTTTAGAAAATACAGGCTAAGTGTCTATGCATGAGTACAAAGCTCTTTGCACAGTCGTCTTCACTAATTCTATAGCACTGTTATTTATTTGGCAATCAGCAGATATTATGCCAGAGCAGAGGAGGGCCCTAAACTTGTCCAATAATCTTTTCTGTGCTTTGCCTAATTCTGTGTTGGTGCTGGGGAAGAAGCCCTGTTGTGGCTGATGTCCTGAGTGAAACTCAGGAGATTGCCTCCCACCCCAATGCAGATGCTACGGCTTCCTTTATCATTATACCTCCAGCTTGGGCTACAGAGGCAATGGGATGAGATGCGTAAGCACAGCCCCTTTTGTTTCTTGGAGGGACCCCTCAAGGATAGCAGATGAAGCACTTTCCTGAATACCCAGCTAATAGGGCTCCTGAGGACACAGGAGAGGCAATTATCTTAATTGTGCTCAGATAAGAAAGCTTTGGGATATTTATCTCAAGGGCTTCTTGTTTCATCATTTCTTTGTATCCAGAGTTGTTAATAAAATGAATAGGAAACATAAATATGTGCCTATAGATAATCAGCTTCCTGTCAGCTCACTTTCTTCACCAGATTACCACAAATGGCAGTCAGAAGCCATGAAAATGTCACTTTGTTTTATGCACAAATATCTTATGAACATTCTCTCCTTCACTGCTCAGCCCCATGGTAATTCATTGTGATCAGTGACTAGTCAATAATTTTTCAAGCACAAGTAATAAACTCACTGGCATTTATTTTCAAGCCATTGTAAATCATTTCTTTATCAAGAATTGCCTTTTTTTTTTTTTTTTACAGTCTTTTGGTCAGGTGTCATATGATTTTATTTACGCTTCTCTGGTGCAAATAATAAGTCTTCTAAAAGGTAAGCAAACAGTTAAGGTAAATGCAGTACCTCCAGCCCTTCTTCTTGATGATGCTGCCCAGAATCACTTCAGCCCTGGAGGGAAAACAGACAACGTCTTAGGATACAGTGCCCTGGAAAAGCAAGAGTCAATCCAAAATACCAGAGCCACTCCTTGTTTGAACTCTCAGTGCCTACACAGCCCGAAAATAGAAGCCGCTCTCGGCTGGTAGCACAGTTTCCGCTGTTTCTGCTTGTGCCTGCAGAATCCTGCTCTGGAGCATTCCAGAAGCACCTGCCAAGTCCTGACACACTGGCAGGAGACCACTGCGTCCTGACGCTAAGAGACAGCAGAGTCATTTGGCAGTTCGGTGTTTCTGAACCACTGATCCCATATAGTAATACAAATATCCTGCTAGTTGACGTCCAGTGGGACTCAACGTTTTTGTTCTAATTGCTGTGGAGCAATTCGGTTGTGACAGGGGGGACAAAGAGACCTCACACTGTTTAGACAGAAAATATTGACTCCTGGGTGATCTTGCAGGATAAACAAAGAACGTGTGTGTAGGTTTAGATGTCCCAAAGGCCAGGGCTGTAGATGCAGTGGCCCACATAGAGAATGTCCTGGGTTCCAGTGACAAACTTTGTCACTGGAGCAAGATAGAAAGAGATATAAGGAAGTGTCCCTCCTTCCCCTAAGGCCGGGTCATGGAGGGGCGTACTGAAGGCATCCACTCTCCTCTCCCCTTCACCTACTCCAGCTGGGACCCGAGAATGAGGAAACAGATATGTTCTTCTGTGTCCCTCTTAGTAAGACAGACATTGTGAGGAGCAGCTGGGCTCTCACAGGCTTTGTGAACTGGCACTTTGTCCACTAGGGTGCTGTAGGTGGGAGTTATCACAAATGGTTATTGGTCTTAACTCCAAGTTCTGTCTTTGTTAGAGTGTACAACATGCAGTAAGCCATGATGTGGGGCAGCTGTGGTTATGCCCCAAATAGACAGGCATTGGGTGTTACATTGGTGTTCTTTTTGCTTTTCCCTGTCTCTCTGACTGTTGCCTTTGCAACCTTGCATTTCACAATGGGAATATTTCAACTGCACACTGTCAATCAATCAATAATTAACCAGATAACTATCCTTCACAGTAGGAATGCAAACAGGACTCTAACAGACTTGCTACACACTCCTCCCTTTTTCTACCCTAGCCCTATTTGGTACTTAACAGGGAAGGAGTAGGAGGTAGAAAGGAGCAAGGCTCTACAACTTTTACTCTCTGGCCTTGGATTCAACAGAAAGCGTCAGAGTACTCCGAACCTCCTTGACGGTTCTTAAACATAGACCTGTTCTTCAAAAGCAGGAAACCCGTGCAAGGCAAATGCACTTAGACAGACCATTTGATGATCAACCTGATTCAGGAGGCCCAGCAGTTTGATTGTAATTTTCCCCTGGAAGGAGGTGAATTAGTCCTACAGGTGATTGTACTCCACAGTCCTGTTAGAAAATTTCAGAGCTGCTCAAACAGCTGGGCAGCAATTTAGTTTTTTTGGTTCTGGGAGTGGAACATTCATGTTCACGGTAGGAGGCCAGGGAGCCCAAGATCTATTCTGAAATGTGCTGATTATGCTGGGATCAGGACGGCGTGGACCTTGAGGTCTGGCCTAAGGGCACACTAGCCAGGGTAACGCCCTGTCCCAGAGCTCCAAACCTGCTCTCAGGTCCAAGAGAAGACTTGCAGCTAAAAGTGACTCCTCACGAAGAAGTCAGGACTCTCTGCAGCCTTCCCTGTCCTCAGAATGGGCTCTAAAATACCCTCTTATAAAAGATATTAGATTCCTTGGCATCTTTGGGGATCCCAACTTTGATGTCTGATCTTCCTGTAATGCCAGTGTAGGGACAGGCTGATAAACAGGAAAAGCAGTCTCTGCTTCCCCAAGAAGGAGGACATCCCAGTTGAGGAGGTTGAGGAACTATGAGATGTGGTGATGAAATAACAAGACTAGCTTTTGAACAGCCATCATGGAATCTGTTCATTCATTTACTCCTATGTTCAACTAACATTTCTCCATCTACATGGCTGACACTCTGGACCCAGCCTCCCCTGCCCCTCACGTAGACCATGGCAATTGCTTGCTGCTGCTACCTCCCTCCAGTCCATTCTTCACACAGGGACCAGAGGAGGGAAGGTTTGGGTGGGCAGAGGGGGCCAGAGATGGTCAGTATCCCCAGTTCCAGCGATGGTGGCAGAGGGAGCGGGCGGAGCATAGTGGTACCACCAGCATGTGGGGGACCGCAGACCCTTCCCAACAACATGTCAGAAATGGTCTGGGCAGAGTCCCTTGATTCCACAGATGCCACCTGAGTGACACAAACAGGTCCTGACTTACTTTCCAGCGGCGTAGACCTCAGCAGTATCAAAGAGATTAACGCCACTTTCGTAGGCGATTGTCATCAGCCGTTCAGCAACCTGCAAGGGGGTGAGAAGGTCAGTCAGAAAGGCCAGATGCTTTCCAAGCCTGGGAAGCAACTTTGAATTGTCTACTGGTCTTCAAGAACACTAAAATCTCACTAACCACTCCTGGTTTTTCTCAGTTATAGTGAAAAGAGAGAAAAAAAGAAGGGTTGAGGCATCCTTTCCCTCAGACATAGAGGGGGCTAAGGGATTGCCCCGAAGGCTGGGATTGAGTCTGCCCTCAGAGGCGATGAGGGGGATGGATTTGTGTTTCTTACACTGCTGGGAAGACACAGTTTGACGACATTCTCTGTGGCATCATAATCTCTCTGACAGAGGGGGTCATTTGTATCACCAGTGACTCCAGCCTTCAACTCCTTTCTCCAAGCCAATAGGTTTTGGCAGCTGGCTGACTCCTGACCTGAAAGCTTGTGACTTTTCCCCCTGAGGCTTAGACAGAGAGCTGTGACTGTTGTAAAACTCCTGACACCCACAGTTCAGCAAAATCCCATCACAGAGTGACCACTGAGCCAACACCAAGGAGGGGGTGAGCGCCCTGACCCACCAGGACCTGCTCCTTACAGTTCAGCTTGAACACAGCTCTCAGGGATCCTCGTTCCTAGCTTTGCGCTGCTGAACACAGTGTCACGTGTGACAGAAGAGTGGAGGATAGCTATGCACAACAGCTCAAGGGGTGGCCGTAGAGGGACAGTGACAAACCACAGTGGAGAGGGCCCATTCTTTCAATTTGCTGATGGACTTATTAGCCGTGTGAAAAATTACACACCTCATCAATAATTACAATTGCTTTTCCATTACGTTTTTGATGGTAGGCCATCCAAATGCTTCAGCAGCATTTCCAAGATAAACTGTTTTTCTGTTGCTTTGAAAATTGGCCTACCAAGAAAATTATTATTTTGTTTATTATTTTTTTTTATTTCAGCTCATCATGGGGGTACAAAAGCTCAGGTTATATACATTGCCCAAGTCCCGCCCATCCCCCTGAGTCAGAGCCTCAAGCGTGTCCATTCTCCAGACAGTGCGCCTGGCACTCACCATGTAGTCATACCTTCATCCCCTCCCCCCCCACCTCCCCGAGTCAGCACCTTCAAGCATGACCATTCCCCAGACGGTGCGCCTGGCACTCACCATGTAGTATTAAGCTCGCAAAATGGAGTCTATGTCTATCCTTTAGCATAACAGAAGCACAAATGCTATCACTGCTTTTAATTTGCTACCATTATAGCATGGATCCTAACTATAGATCAAAAGTTAAGACAGGTATAGTTTTCCCTGTTATGTTATGTTAGAAATTATTGTGCTTGTGTTGTATATTAGCCTTGTGTCATGTCACGTGACATACTGGTACATTGATATTGGGAAATCCCCACTATTAAATCTTATCTGGAGAAAAAGTCTAAGATAAGATGAAGAATTCTGGATGGAGATCTGAGCAAAATGATGTTTCCCAGCTACAGGATTTGAAGACCTGAATGTGAAATAATGGGGAAAAAAAATCACCAACTAAGTCTGAAGACAGCTTTCTGGTCTTGAGTGTCCCACTTACTAGATAAATAAATGTAAGCAAATCATTTGACCTCTCCACATTTCAGTTTCCTCATCAGCAAAATGGGGATGATTTTGTTTGGGGATCTCCTCCTCCCCCGAAGCCACGAGGCCTCCGGAGGCTGATCTCCCCTCCCTCAACGGCCCTGCGGGTCCAGGGGGAAGGGGCTCAGGAACAGTCGTGTGACATATTCAGGCCAGTGAGATGCCAGAAGAGATTTGCTGAGGACCCCCCAGAACATTTTTCCTTGTTTTTCTTCCCGAGTTTCTAGAAGCAACATTCTTTCCCTGGAGTTACTGTTCTGACTGAGGCCTAGAATTCCTGTAGCTGTGTTACCACCTGCAGGAGAAGTGGACACACAAAGGGACATGGGGCCGGGAGACTCTGGGAAGCAGAGGTGACATCACTGACTGGGTTTGCTGAAGCGTGCTCTACTTCTAAATTAGTTTAAAAGCCAAAATAATTTTTCTCTTATTGGTTAAGCTGATTGGAGTTGGATTTATTATTACCTGCAATTAAAGGCACCCTAACTACCTTACAGATCAGAAAATGTAAATAACACTCTGAAAATTAAGTGTTATAAGATGGTAATATACTCATCATTATTTTTAAAAATTAATATTCATGAGTTACATCTATCTTGGTGTTATGATGAAGCCAAATCATCTTTGAGAGGCACCTCACAAAGTTATTTAGTTTGGTGTTTGAATCCTTTTGATAATGTCCCTGCCAAGCAGTAATTCAATATACAGTTGAGCTCTCCCAGCAATGGGGACATCCCCACCTCCCGAGGCAGCTTGATAATTACGTCACTCAACACACTGTGTGTGGCAGTCCCTGGTATTCCATATTTGCACCTGCTTTGTGTTGAGATCATCTGAAGCCAGAGAGAAAGAAAGAATATCTGGGGAGGTGAACTCGTTGCTCTTGGCCCACATTTTTGCCACGTGGAAATAGCTGAGCTCCAGCCATTGAAGCATGGGTGTGGCTGGGTCTGGCTGTGCATCCCTTCCTGGGGACGGGACCTCCCTGGGACCTGGGGAAGCCACAGCTGCTCTCTGGAGGTACAATAGCTGTTCGTCTGGTCTGCATCTGAGGTGAGTGCCTCTGCAGCCATTCATGAAAGCTTCACGGCACAGTTTTTAGTATTGGAATTTTGAAATGATTCATCTCAGAAGTCAGCCCTGCATACTCTGACCTGGGCGAGCTGGGCTGATTATAGGAGACAGCATGCACTGCGAAGGGGAGAGCAAAAACTAGGGGAAATGATGCACATACCCTTGGCCCCTCTGCTTGGAAAGGGAAGATATTTTTGTCCCTTCCCCCACCCAGCACCATCCCAGGCAGTGGTGGGTTACACGTGTACTAGATATGGTAGATTATTAATTGTAGTCCTTTCTCCCTACTTGCTACCTATTTTGTGTTGGCTTATAGTCTGTGGCCTTTGCTCTACTATCTGTTGCTTTGCCTCTGTGTCTGCTCCAAAACCCTTACCTGACGCCAATCAGAGAGCCCCACGCTAGACTCTGTGATGTGCCACCCAGGTCCTCCCTCAGAACCGAAGAACTTATTCCTCGAGCTGTTGGGAATGCTGCCATCAAATGGCCTTCAGCTGTTAGCTCTTTCTGGAAATTGCACTTGGCTAGAGTCACTAAGCCCAAGGTCAGACCTGCTTCCCAGTCAGGCTCTATCCAATGACTGGTCAATACAAGGGATCTAAAGGCCTCTTGTCCCAACATGGGACAACTCTGCAGGGCCTTCTCAGGTTCAGAGCTCCTCAGAGGCCGTTCAGATCATTGCTGAGGCTGCTGCATGAGCCGAGGTCTCTGCCTGCTCAGTGCTGCTTCCTTCCCCACCCTGTGCTGACCCCGAGGGCACTTCCTGATAACGTCCTGCATGCCACTCTCCATCTCAGGGTGCACTTCCCAGGGAACCCCCATGAGACAAGCCCTCTAAGGGGACCTGTGCCCAACACTGGGAACAGGCCTTTAGATTGACAAGGATACACAGTTAAGACCCCCTCCCCAGACCTGCTAAGTAACACTGGTGACTTTGGCAGCAGTGGGGAACAGCCTCTGTTCCTCCAAGTGTCTCCTTAGGAATGAAGCTAAGAAGCACCTTTGTAAAGGGCTTGTTCTGGGCCTGGCACCTGGCTAAGCACTTTACAGGGATCGTCTCACTAATCTTAACCACAGTCATGCTGGGTAGAGGGTATTTGCATTTTACTGGTCTGGCAACTGTTAGTAAATGTGTTATAAATGTTAGTAAATCAGGTTCGTTAGTGGCAGAGTGGGACTGGATCCACTCACATCCACTCTCCTTGACTCCTCAGTGGCCTTGCGGGTGGGAAAGGAAGGACCAGAGGGACTCAGGGCATTGCCCACAGGGGGGTTCTTGGCACTCAATGCTTTCAGATCTCACTTATGCCGTGAAGGTGTTCCTTAAAGGCAATGGTAAAAATAAATATCACTTTGGTAAGCATTGTGTTGAATGTGTAAATGATGATCTAAGGGAATTTTATGGTAAACATAACTACTACAGCTGCCGTTTATGGAGTGTCTGCTACCTACCAATCAGAGGGCAACATAAATGTTTGCATGCATGACGTGTTAATCCTTTCAGCAAATCTTCAAGGTCAGCATTATCTTTTTTTTTTTCTTTTTTAGTTTCTTTTTCTTTAGGCCCAGTGCAGTGTGAAGGGTCAGTACTATCATCCCATTTTTACATAGGAGCAACTGAGGCTGAGAGAGCTTGATTTAATTTGCCCAAGCCAGGGTGACCAACTGCCCAGTTTGCCTAGGACTGAGAGAATTTCTGTGATGTGGGCTGTCAGTGCTAAAACTGAGAAGGTCCTATGCAAAGTAGAACCAGTTGGTTATCCTAATTAGAGCTAAAAATAAATACATACATACATAAAACAAAACCATGCAATAACAGCAATAAAATCTCTTCGTGAAATAACTAATATTAATTCCAAACAATTCATTCTCTAACTGTTCAACCTGCACACATAATAGATTGACAGCCTCAAGGGCTATTAATAGTCTAAATGTGAAAACTACAAGAGGCAAGATAAAATCGACACTAATCTTTGAGTCAATCTTAACCATTTCCTGTGATTTAAACATCCCTGTAAAATGCCAGGGTCCCAGGAAGAGTACTCCTTACTGTATAGCTCTCTCTGCATTTTCTTTCATCAGCATAACAGAGGCCAATAGTAACTTACCTCATCTGAAATTTGACCTCCAAATGTCACCCATGTTCCTAGAAAAGAATAAATATTTGTACATTATTCATAATCATTTTCCTAATATTATGCATAATAAGAAGAAACCCTTTCTTACCTCAGGGATACCTTAATAGATTGCACAGGTAGTTTACAAAGGTGCCTGGATGAGGCCACATGCTGGGCTGCTGTCCAGCCTGTGCTCCTTCACTAAGGATTCCAGAAGGGGTCTGTGTTCCTCTGGAGGAAGGGGTGCCTTTTCTTCACTCAAAGCCACCATATATTCTAATGGCACCACCGTCCTAAAAGATGCTTCTTCTGCTATGGGAACATGAGTGCCAGTGGCCAAGGAGGTGGTGTTATCAAGCCTGCTTTGCTGCACACCCATTCTTGCTCTCACTTAGCTAAGAAGCCACTTGTTCTGAAAGTGAAGGTAAGACCTTGGGTTTTGGTTCTTCTTGTCTTTGCTCCCAAAATGGGGCTGTATTTTGTATTTCTTATTAATGTTTCAAAAGGAATCTTCTCAGATGTCCTTCCAGTGCCCACTTACAAGACCTCAGAGGTGACACATACTTTCTCTGTTATGACCTGGTACTCCAAAACGGAAATCTCCATTGTTTTGGGGTTTGGGAAGACAAAGGAAGAGAGGAATAGCCAGCAGCCAAAAACTTGCATTTGTAAAGCAAGAGGAATGCAGACATGGAGTGGACACTTGCCATGCCAGTCTCCAATCACCTCATTCATCCATTCCCTCTTTTATCCATTTTTTGAGCCCTAATTACATGCCAGCCAAAGGCATTGTACCCATGTGCAGGCGACAATGAGGTGATTGACCCAGTTCCTGTCTCCCAGGAGCTCACGGTTTACAATACTACTTGATAAATGCTACAACTGAGGCAAATACCTGGCAGTAAAGGAGGGAGTGCTCTACTTAGACTGGAGGGAGTGGCACTCAAGAAAGAAGGCAACACCTTGGTCGAGTCTCACAGGAGCTAACTGCATGAAGAAGGAAGGGACAGGCATTCTGGGTAGCGGCAAGGAGGTAGGAGACTTCGGAATGTGCTGACCAAGAGCCTGGGCCCTAGGCCACATGGTGAAACACGGGAGCAGAGAGGGAGCGGTGGCAGGAATGGTGTTTGTGGGGGCATAAAAAGAAACTCTGCTGGAAGCATATTTCTCATGTTATAATAAGAGTTATAGCTACCATTTATGGAACACCTTCCAAATGCCAGACAGTGCTTTAAGAATGTTTTATATTTTTTATCACCAATCATTTTGACAAACTTACAAGGCCATTTTATCATCCTTATTTCCAGATGAGGAAGCAACGATTAACCAGTCTAATAGGTGAAATACCCAGGATTCCCCAAACATGACTGGCTTCACGAAGGGTATCCTTTTTTCCACACCATACTGCCTCATTAGAATATTTCCAAATTAACTATGGCACTTGGATTTCATACTCTGTAGAAGTATGTTGGTGTAATTGTACCTTTTCTCTTAGTTCTCAGGGACTAAAACAAAAGTAGAGTACAAATTATTTTACTGGTGCACTCTACCCCAGAGGTTGCAGACTGGCAGCCCACAGGCTGCACCCAGCTTGTGGACTTGTTTTGCTTGACTAGAATGGTGCTGACGCATTTCGTATTTTAATAAATTTTGGATAAGTTACCAACATTTAAACAATTAGGAGATTTTTCTTAATGTGTTTTGATTTCCAGCTTCTCTTCACAATGAAGGGCTTGTGTCCCCACAAGGTAGACGTCCCCTACCTCTGAGAAGCAGACCTTTTATGGAAGGACTGTGCCCTCCCCAGTGAGTTAAAACCCCCACATCTTCCTGTTGTGGGGGCACTGAAACCAAACAGCAGTTGTTATTTACGACCACACGTTTACTGCTGTTGTTCTAACTGTGAAATGAATAGGAAAATGAACTTGTGCATCTCCTAAAAAAGAGAATTAAGTACTGCAAGAAAAACATAGGAGTGTACCTTTTTTTTTCAGTGGTTGAAAAGAATACCCAAACAAAGAATGTTTGCACAGAAAAATTACATATTAAGGCACCATAATAAAACTAGCCATGACTGGTATACAGAAAAGATGGATGTTGGAAAACTTAATGAACTGAAAAAAATGGCAGCATTTGTTTTTGAATGAGAATAAAATAAGGGAGCTGACATAAAATACAGTTCTCTATTAAGTCAAAAAATGGCCTGGGCGTCAAAACCTTTTTACAAACAACACATTTATAAAAGAGTCTCTTTTGAATGTGCAGAAATTATGTGTCCAGAGCATCAACAAGCATTTGGCAAATGTTAGTCTAACCAGCAACTTTGTAGCTCAGCGTTTTAAAAATACGATTGAGAACTTTCAGGACAAGTTAAATTATGGGTGGCATTTTCTCTTGCAGCAAATGAGAACACAGATATAAAGAATAGTACACTGTTAACTATATTTATTTTTGGTGCAGTGAGAATTTTGAAGAGGTCAAACATCTTTTGGACAAGGAGCCCATGAAAGGCAAAACATCAGGAAATGGCTTACTTTGTGTGATGAAAAGGTCTCAGACCACTGAATGTAGAATGCATTGGTCAAAGTCACTTTGTGTTACTGCAGATGGAGCTCTCAGGATGGGTGGGATTGATGCAACAGACCAGAGGTGGCGCTATTTTGTAGGGACACTATCCCTAAGTCCATTAATTTCCTCATTCATCAAGAATTGCTTTGGGCAAAAAGCTAAAATGGGACAAGCCATGGATTCAGTAATTAATACCACAAATTGGCTATTCTTCTGTGTCTTCCAGCAAAATTAGGTCAGTGTTTGCTTAATGAATTTGCTGGCTTACTTGTGCTATGGTGCAGAAGAGAAATTTTTTTAACCATTTATGTCATCAAAGGTAATAGTCCTTTTTCCACTCAGCAGTAAAGATTGGCCCAAAGTCCCGAGCTTCTTGCTTATACTACAACTCATCTACACCTTTGGAATATTTTTCTACAGAGACCTTCACAAGTGTTTGCACAAATGTCTCATTTGCTTCTCTCAGACCTGACAAAATTGAGTCTTTGGGAAATTAATTTGCTGAGGACTAATTTGGTCTACTTTCCTACATTGCAATCAGTTTCCAGAAATGAAAATGATAGCCTAAAATGCATTCTTCAGTACTGTGCTGTTGAAACCCAGATTCTAAAAAAGTCCTCTGACTTTAAACTTTATGAAAAGAAACTAGCATTACTTTGCTTACCTTTCTTAATTAATTTTTGATAGTACAAATGAAGAGTTATGATTTGAAGTTATCAAACTGTAGTACAAAATGGTACTGAAGACTAAATAGAACAATGTTGAAAGACAGGATTGTGCACACATCTTGGAGCGGGTTGTTCTGCAAACAAGAACCATTTACAATGGTTCCACCTATGTTGGAAGAGCCTATGTTTAGGAGCAGCTCTATTTCAAAATTAATCTGACAAAACTGCCTACCACTGCTGGCTTAAGTATTTCAAGCTGTATTCTGTACATCGTAGTGAAAAAATACAGGGCCTGAAAGATGTTTAGGTACAAAAGAAAAGATGTCATGTTTCTGATTCCAAGTCAAAGCAGTAATGAATTTTGAAAGCAAAATACAGTAATAATTAAATGTTCTTCTTTTTCAATTAGTTTAAAAATGTTTAAATGAAATAGTATATGAATATCATATATATTTACGTAACATTACCTATGTACATCATAACTTAATAAAAATAAAATGTTCACCTCCATTTCTATAAGTTTGCTGTTCTTACAATCAGCTTACTTCGCTCAGATATACCAAACTCCCTGGCCCTTTCAACACGTGCTACTCATTTGTTTTCTATCTATTTGCTTACAGAGTTTACATCTTTTACTAGAGAGTAAGCTGAGGGCCAGGATTTTATTTTGTCCATTGTTCTTATCTCCGTGGCTCTAGATAGAGGTGGATCCTTAGTAGATGGTTGGTAAGTGTTGGTTAAATTGAATTAAGTTGCCCTTTTGACTGTTATCAACCTTTAAAATATTGGGATAATTTCCTACCAAACATGTTTATTTCTATTTGTAGAAAAATGAATAATGCTCATCAATATTCTTCAGTTCTAGCCTCCAGATGATCGAAATGTTTCTCTCCATCCCTGGGTACCCACCCAGTCATGCCCGCTCCTGTAGGGGGTCCGGGGAAGGGCCTCTTGCCTGGCTGCAAGGCCTCCATCGAGGACAGGGTGTTGCCCAGAGTCCTGAGGGGCTGCTGACCACCCTCGAGGAAGAGTTGCCACTTACAAACAGGACACATTCCCCCCTGCTGGACAGAGACACACAGCAGCCTTCCGGGTGGGGGAACTCTGTTTCTTTGATTTTATTCTCTACTGTGCCCTACTGCAGAAGAGCTAAGGTGGTTTATTTGTAAAATATGATTCTCAAAAACCCTCTGTGACAAGTTTCTTAACCATTTTTCTGCCTCTAATGAGATCATGCCTTCCTGAGACTTAGGATGTCATATGATTATTTCACCGTGGAATCTCAAATTAGTGGAATGTTACTTATAAGATAATTTTATTAAACTGACACTTGTTATTTCTAACCTTTTAAATCAGTGGGAATATAAAGAGAACTGTTGAACTGTTATTGTATCTTCTGATGAAACTCCTTCAGGCACTACGGAATACATGCTTTGAAAACCTGTGTTAGGCCCCTTGGAGTACACCTACTATGGCATGGAAACATGACTGATGAAATGTAAAAAGAAGAAAACTGCCTACACATGCACGTGCACACACACACACGCACACACAGCTATCTTGGTTACATAGATATCTTTTGGTGACTAGCAGGGTAATTGCTTTTTGCTTATTCATTCTAGAAACATGCTTGTCATTTATACGAGCTCCTTGCTTTGAGTATGAAGAGATATTTAGATGTAATAATGTTAACATCTTACATCACCGTAGTGCAATTATTAAAACCAGGACATTAACATTGGTACAGTTCTAGTGCCACAGGCCTTTTCTGAATTTCATTATCCTTCTTTCTCTTCCAGGATCTTATGCAGAATCTAACATTGCATTTAGTTTTATCTCTTCTTAATCTTTTCCCATCTGTGACAGTTCCTCAGTCTTTTCTTGTCTTTCATGATCTTGACACTTTTAAGAGTACTGATCAAGTACTTCATAGAATGTCCCAGTTTGGATTTGATCATTTTAAGGTTATAGATTTGGTGATTTTCTGTTCTATGTTGCAGTTGGCTTGAATATATATTTATAGCTATTAAAAGGAAAGGGAATATATAAAATACAATTGCAATGTTTATTATGCCACAGTTAATATTTCTTCACTCTTTTATTCAACAAGTATTTGAGTCCACCATGTGTCAGGTATTGTGCTTAAATTATCAGGATACAACCGTGAGCAAAACTGGTAATTATTTCTCCCTCATGGAGCACATGTATGAGGAAAAACAAAATAATGAGAAAAACAAGTTAAACATATGGTGTTTATTCATAAATGTTAATTTTATAAATAAATAAACTATAAAATACATAGTGCTGCAATCAGTGCTGCTCTCACGTGTTAAAGAGAGTCAATTCTATAAAGCACGGATAGAGTATATGAAATATCCGGGGGTAGGTGTTAGAATTTCAGGTAGGTGGCCAGATAAGGGTCACTAAGAAAGCAGCTTTTGAGAAAAGACCTAAAGAACGTGAAAGAGCTCACCATGCAGCTCTCTAGGGAGAGTGTTCCAGTTGGGGGGAGCAGTGAGGCGGGGGCCTGCTTGGTGTGTGCAAGGACAATGAGGGAGCCAGTGTGGCCAGAGGAGAGAAGGTGAGGCCCAGGGGTCACAGGGGCCAGATCACGTGGGGTCATATCAGTCACAAGATGGGCCTTGGAGAGGCCAATGAAGAGTTTTGAGTAAAGAAGTGATGCAATCTGAGCTTCTTCTAAAAGGAACACCCTGCTGTGGTGCTAAGGATGGACCGCAGAGGCTGAGGCTGACAGAGGGCACCAATCAGGGGGCCACTGTGACCATCCAGGTGCGACAGGACAGTGGTTTGGTCCAAGGTGGTGCTAGTGAGGATGGTAAAGCGTGGTTGAATTTCGGATAGATTTTAAAGGACAGGCAATAGGATTTGCTGATTAAAAGTATATAGGGCATAAAAGAAGGTGAAACTTCAAGGAAAACACCAAGGTGGTCAGAGCATGGAAAGGATATGAAGCCAATTCAATGCATTTCAATACAAATTGAACAATTTTAAGTTTTGTAAACAGAGCACGTGTTGAATGCAGGTTAATAGAGTCAAGGTTAGCCAAATGTAGTCATGACTGAGAGGTATTTAATCTAGAGGATATTAATTTAGAGGTACTAATCTATATCACTGAATAATTTAAGATTCAAGCCCCAGGTATCATTGAAATTGGACAACATACTGGGCAAAATTAACATATTCAATGTATTATTTGATAGTTACCCTAGAGGGAGTGGAACTGGAGGTGGGAGCATCCCCCTAAATTGCATATCCAGCAAGAAACAGAGTGTAAGCCCAGAGCCAGAGCTGATGAGGAAGAGGCAGCTCTGAGCGGTTGGTCACCCCCTGAGCCCCTGAGCACCAGGGCGGTAGCCTGGTGAGCACTTTCTCCTCCCAGCTGTGTGCTGAGACTTCCACTGAGAATGTAACCCTGTCCCACACCCTTATGTCCAAACCCTACTTATGCTGCAGACCCAGAACTTCAGCTTCCAAGGCTAATGTTGCTAAATGATAGCTCCTTAGCGCTTCCTCTGGTGAGTCAAAGTATGTCTTACTACATCATTAGAGTATTTTAGGTCTCTTTTCCATTAACTCTGTAATCCTGAGAAACTTCCAACCTCTTGATTTCTTGTTTCCTTAAACACACAATTAGGAAACCTAAGCTTTCTTCCTCTCTATAATTTCATGACGTTGTTGTTGAACTTTGAAGGGAAAGGAAGTTATTCTATGCACTCTTCTCCTACCGCTTTGAACTAACTGCTGATACCATACTGGCCACTTTGTATTATGACTACGTAGTTTATTTTTGCCTATGATATCCACATCAGACTGCAACAGTCCTGAGGGCAGGGATCAAATTTAATTTAAATTCTAAATTTTAGCCATTGAAGCGGAGCCTGGTACATGGTAGGTGCTTAATACGTGTTCAATCAGTAAATAAACACTTTAAAAACACAGGCATTCCTGCCCTTCATAAGAAAGCGTCTCTAAGCCAAGAGCATTTGCAGAGTGTTGGTTGTTTCCTGCACTATTTTGAACAAGAAATTTTTAATGTAGGCTGCACATTTGCGTATCCTGGAGAGATTTAAATAGTACTGCTGACTCGGTCCCTCACCAGACCAATGAAATCAGAATCTCTGGGCACCGAACCTTGGCATCAGTATTTTTAAAAGATCCTCGGATAATTCTAATGGCAGCCCGGGTTGAGAACCACAGATCTAGACTCTTGTCTTGCTGATAGTATCTCATCCCTTTCTTTACACCCTGACTCGCCTTTCTTACCCTTTTACTCAAGTGCTGCTGTCCCCATTTTCCAGAGGTCAAGTGACTCGCCCAAAGTTCAAATAACTCGTAAGTGGCACGGTTGAGGCTGGGATTGAAATCCAGCAGACATGCTCTCCGCCACCCACCTCTGCCCCCTCAGCCACGGGACAGTGTGGAGCGAGCACTGTTCTTTCAGTAACAGAGGTAAGTTGCAAAGTTACCTCAAACTTCTTCACATCGATGCAGAATCAAATCAAAACAAACAAAAAACAAATTCCTAGAAATCTGGCCCCAGGGGGAAGTGTCTGAAGATGGGACTGAGATGTACGGACAGGTGACAGAGATGAGGAATTGGCTTCTTGCCCTTGGCACTTGCTACTAGTGGAAGGGCACAGGATGGAGACACCCTCCCGCTGGGGAGGCCTCTGGTGAGGGGCTGAGCAGACAGGGGGGTGTCAGGCAGGCCCCGGCTGGAGTTCTGATTCCACCTCTCACTGGCAGGGTGGGGCGGAGTGGTAATAATGATAACTAGTTCACAGGATTTTGAGGAGGATTCTGTAAAATTTGGCTAGTGCTTAATAGCCTCTATCCTAGCACAAGCATTAATTCCCAATCTTAGATCAATGGGTCTTACTTTTCAGGCTGCATTAGAATCCCCGAGGAGGCCCACGCTGAGATTCCGATTCTGCAGGTCTGAGCTGCCCCTGGGGCCTCTGTATGTTTAACAAGCATCCCAGGTGATTTGGAAGCAAAACAATACTGAGAAACCCTTCTGTGGCCGCTATAGATAAGCTGCATGCAGATCTGTGTCTGGGCGCCTGGACACGTTCTCTTTAGAATGACGCAGACAAAGCGTTCCTCCTGGTTCTGGCTTGCATCTGTCAGTGTTTTCCACAGAGCTTGGCCCTTATTTTTGGATCCAAGCTGCAGCCTGGTCTTTCATTTTTGGCTTCTAGTGTGTTGCTAATGAGCATCTGGCCAGAGTTAGCAAATGTGATAACAACTTAGCCTTTGCTTTTTACTTTCATTACCTTTTTCTGCAAGAACCAATAATACCACCCTGGCTCTCAGGGGTGGGGTGCTCTCACACCTGCACTTTACAAAAGAGCTTGAAACAGCAATGAAACAAGGCAGGAAGTGGTGAGGGCCATGTGGAATGAAAGTAGGCCTCTCAGGCAGGTGAGGTACAAGTACTATTCCCACTTACAGTGAAGAATAATACGCATGCACACGTACATATACAAGTATTTTTTTTCTTTTTGAGGACTAAATATTATTTAGAACCCTTTCTACTACTTAAAGTTTCTGTATAGGTACTTAATAAAATAAGAAACAAATGAGAAAGACATTCTCAGCTTCCACCATATGGACCCATTGTGCTTTTCTAGATCCTTCTGTGCCAGGTGCTTTACATACATCAGCTCCAATCCTTATGGCAACTCTGTAGGGTCTGAATAATTCTACCTACTTTACAGACGGGGAAGTGATAAGGTAGAGACAGTGAGTGGTAGAGCAGTGACTTGCCACAGCTGTTCAGTGGTGAGTTCTCCAAAGCCACAGTCTCCCCACAGTGCCTCGCTCATTCCTGGTGCCGACGCTTCCTCGCCTCCCCCAGTACCCCCCCTCCCCCCGGCTCTGCTCCAGCCAAATGGTAAGGCCGGGCCTTTGCTGTAGATGCTTGCAACAACATCCTGCTTTATGGATCTGCCCATGTTCTTTTCACTGCCAAATGCCTCTCGCACTAACCTTCCTTCCTTATGATAAGCTTTGCACCTATGTCTGCCCCCCAACTGCCTATCTGGATGGATGACGAACGCTCTACACTTGCCCCACTCCTCTGGGCCACCTCAACTCCTCCTGCCATCAGGATGTAGCTCAGGATTTTGTTGTCTCACGAGCACAGAGCCGTTTTCAAATCCTTAGGAGCTCTGCAGTCAGGGCAGAGAGCTGGGCCACAGTGACATGTGCCCATCATTGGTGGGCCCCTGGGGCAGGCTGTCCCCAGCGGGGAGGGCAGCGGCAGAGGGGAGTTCAGTCACCCACTAGGAAAGGCTGGCGGGGCCTCCCAGGAGCCTCCCCTTCTTCTAATGCCTGTGTGTAGACTTGAGGTTTTGGGGGGTAAAGGGCTGGGATTAACTAAGGTTCTTCATGATCCTTACAGAGAATGTACAAATATTTGATATTTTCCTTCTTTCTTAAATTTAAAGATTTATGTATTTAAGTGCCAGGGGATACCGCAAGTTCCGTTTTAAGATTTGTTTCAGGGCAAATCTGCTTGGAACCATTTTGTTCTGTGTCTCCATTAGTTTGACCAGTGCAGTTTGAAGACAAGGGGATAGTGCTGGAAATAAGATGAATGATGGGGACATGAAGTTTAGCAGAGCCAGTTTTCTGTGATGAAGCAGATTGCAAGGGCTGACATTCCTCTCCAGAGACCGTGTGAGCAAAACATAGAAATAAAATTTCAGTACATTAAATCTTTTCCCAGAAACAATGACCCACTCTCTATACTTGGATGTTAGAATTAGTGATACATAGTAATTTAAATCCATGGCTTAATCTCCTCAGATTTGCTTATTTTGGTATGACTCCTGAATTGATTGATTTTGTACCTGTTAGGAAAATTTAGAATAAAATAAAACTAAAAATGCCTTAGACAAATTTTTTCTTCTCTGTGTGTTTTAGTTTTTTCACACATATTTTTGAAATAAATATTACTTTTATAATCAGAAGCAAAAGTTTTTTTTTTTTTTTAAATCCTCATTACTGGGAAATCCATTCATAAGCCACAAATCACAGCTCTTCCTACTTCCTGAACATGAAAAAGAGGCAGTGTTTATATTTTCTTCTTCTTCACCTTTTTTTTTTTTTTTTTTTAAGAGATAGGGTCTTGCTCTGTCACCCAGGCTGAAGGGCAATGGTGTGATCATAGCTCACTGTAGCCTCAAATACTGGGGTTCATATGATCCTCCTGCCTCAGCCTGCCGGGTACCTGGGACTACAGGTGTGCCACCACACTTGGCTAATTGTTTTAGAAAAAATTTTTTTAAGATGGGATCTTGCTAGATTGTCCTGGCTGGTCTCAAACTCCTTGCCTCAAGCAATCCTCTTGCCTCAGCTTCTCAAAGTGCTGGGATTATAGGCATGAGACACAATGCTCAGCCTATATTTTCTTAATATTTTGCCTGAAGTCTTTTTGTCAAAATTCTTCACATTTCCTTATACTAACATTTACCTACTGAAAATTATTTCTTACAGGAAAGTTTTTAGGGCCTTTAAAACCAGCATGCATCATTAAGGAGCCTTACTTATTTTGTTCTTTGAAGAACTCCTGTAATAAATGTATAGGACAATTAATATAGGTAAAATAACACTGCGTTAGAATAAAATTAGATACTATGGGACACAAAGACTAAATGGCAATTTCTGAGTTTTAAAACAAATTCAAATATTTTCAACATCATCTTCTTCTGAAATGGTATCTATTATTAAGGTTGAAAATCCCTTTTTTTCCCTGTTAACTTTTAGCACAGTGTCTAGAATACAGTGTGTGTTCAAATACATATTTTTAATTTTTTTTTGATTTATCTTTTGCTTTTCCACAGTAAGTTACTATGAATAAGAATGCTCTGGACAAACACTGTCAAGAAGCTTGAAAGTCAATGTGACCTCCTTTATACATTCTTTTATCTATGAAAAATTGATGTCAAATCTTTATCTTTGTGTAGGGATGTAATTTTTTGATGGTTCAGTGAGTTGTTCTGCCCCAAACAGTAATAATTTTGGATAGCTCTGAT
Organism: Lemur catta; assembly: GCF_020740605.2. Classification (NCBI taxonomy): domain Eukaryota; kingdom Metazoa; phylum Chordata; class Mammalia; order Primates; family Lemuridae; genus Lemur; species Lemur catta. Next base: position 185,850,664 of record NC_059128.1, on the reverse strand, counting down.
GTATCTGTACAGTGTATGCTCACAGGGCTGTCTGGATCTGCTAGGAGATAAATTTTAATTCCATGGCAAGGAAAAGAAACTTTCTTAGTGAAAACAACATAAGGATAATACATTGTAAAAAAGAATAAAAAATAGCTTGCAACAGTCCTTTCAAATTCTCCCTATTGGGTTATGAACTTCATGATGTTTAGAGTATTAAAAATCATTAATAAAAACTCAAAGTAGTAATACAAAATGATTCGTGCACTTTTTGACTAAGAAGTTTTTGAAATATAGAAAAATTAAAACTGAGGGACTAGGCTGGGTATAGTGGCTCATGCCCGCAATCCTAGCACTCTGGGAGGCCGAAGAAGAAGGATTGCTTGAGCTCAGGAGTTCAAGACCAGCCTGAGCAACAGTGAGACCCTGTCTCTACTAAAAATAGAAAAAATTAGCCAGGTGTGGTGGCATGGGCCTGTAGGCCCAGCTACGCAGGAGGCTGAGGTAGGAGGATTGATTGAGCCCAGGAGTTTGAGGTTGCAGTGAGCTATGATGACACCACTGCACTCTAGCCTGGGTGAAAGAGTGGAAAAAAAAATTAAGGGAGAATATAAGGGATAATTTAGTAAAAACCTGGTAATTAGAAAATGTTCCCAACCATATTACACTCAAATTAACCCAGATCCCATATTTTCTTGTAGATTTATGAATTTACATATAAGGATTACTTTATTTCATCTGTGCCTGATGGATACCAACTGTTAAAATTTCAGCTTTAAAAAAATGAATAATGTCCTTTTCCTAACAGAAAATTCATAGCCATATCAAGTGGATGGGGTACTTTTTCATCACCCACAGAACTATGCATAGACTTTCTTTTTATGCACTGACACTTTGTCTATTTCTAACTAAGGGACAGAGACCTTCCCCTTTCAGTAATTATATGCAGAAATTTAACATGTCAAAGGAGAAAATAGAGCAATCCTAAATCATAAAACCATGCTGGTAAATCTTTAATCTTAGGAGATTCCATTTAATGCAAACTCTAGATAGAGTCATTCTCCTTTGAAATGATATACTATGCTAAAAAATTAATTATGGTAAAGGAGAAGCACAGCACAGCTCCTGGCAGCCTGGGCTGGACACAAGCTTTCATTGTCCGAATGCTGATGCTTCCAGACAGGCTTTGGTATAGAGGTGACGGCATTGTAATCATATAGTCCCGATTGCACAGGATGGAGCGACAATTCCTAACAAACTGTATGAAAGGTTACCTGAGATTTAGGCAACCAGAAACATCAAAAATTACAAATGTTATATTTTTATCTCAACAGTATTTTGGATTGTTCTCCAACACGGAAGTCAGGCCTTCTTGAGACATTTTCAAACCTACTAACATCTCAGGATGAACTCTGTTTCCCCAGAGACTGTATAAAACCTGGCATATAGGAGGTGCTTATGAAGTGTTTTATGAATGATAGAATTCAAGAACAGCACAGAAGAAATGACCAGCAGAGATGTAATGTACAATAAATTTGTTGATTGCCTGCTGATTTTTTTAAAAAAATAATCCCTTGCTTGGAAATGAGTTAATCTGAATGAGTCCATCCGTGCTCTTTAAATGAGTTAGTGATCTGGGTACTCACCAGCCACCACACCCGAATACACAACGGAAGAACATTTCAGAGGGTGGCTGGGAGCCTGGCATGGATCCAGGGAGTCATCCTCGTAGAATAATGCTTGCATTTGCCATCTTAAAGCAGTGATGGCATCATTTTCTGTTCCTGCCGGCACTGGGGGCCCTGGCTGTGGGAAACAAGGGAGATGTTCCCAGAGGGAACTCCTGGGGACCCAAGTTATCTGTCTGGTGACACTCCATCTTTGACCGTTTTGCAACTGGTCAAGAACCCTAGAACTACTCACTATGAGAAGGTAGAACTTTCTGCTAACTAGGAAAGAGTATACAACTGTGGTGAAGAAGGTGCCCTCGAAGCTCTGGTGTGCACACTGCACGATAGCTCCTGAAGGCCAAGTGGAGGTCTCAGGGCTCCCTCCGCAAGGACACAAGGACAGGAGTTTTGTCTGCCTTGTTCACCACTGCCTCTCCAACACCAGAACCAAGTTCAGTCTTGCAGGTCAACTATCTCCCAGGTCCTAAGTAACAATTCTGAAATTATTTATTTTATTTCCCATCAAGCTTGAAGAATGGTAGGTTTTTTCCATTCTCTTTCAGAGATGCCTGAGATTGAGTGTGCCCATGAATAATTAGTTCACCTTTGAGACTTTGCTCATCCTTAAAATGCATAATGACACCTGCTCACAGCATTGTTGTGAGAACAAAGTGAGATGATGATGATGCCAACTCATACTTTTTTGAGACCTTACATTGTGTGACACACACTTGGTAGACATTACCTCACTTAAAACTCACCACCACTCTGCAATTGAGTTTATTTTCTGGTAAGTGACTGAGCCAGGATGTGAGTCCAGGCAGTCTTAATGACTTCAATAGTGTGTGTTAGTGTCTAGTATAGTGCTAAGCATACAACAGGTGCTCACTATATGCTACTTTCCTTTCTTCCTTTTTATCTCCAAAGAGATAATATTTGAAGCAGCATACATTCTGTAAGAAGATAAATGACTTTTTCAGTGAAAGCCAAAGTCAACATTGGAATGTATCAATTCCAACACTATACTCATCTTAACAAAGCCCAGGAAAATTTATTATGTATTATTCTGAAGTTACACATGGAGAGTGATGAACAGACTAAAACATTCAAAAATGCTGCAAAATTCTGAATTTTAATTGGAGACCACAAAAGCTAAATGAAAAACAAACACCCCACCTGCCACTTGCTTCTTGCATTGGTTACCAGAAGTGGCATCTACCCTGCTCTCTGGCCAGGCCTCCTCAACACTGCCTGGGCAGTGAAATTGCTCTCAGGTGCTCAAAGCTTTCAGGGTTGGCTCAACCATCTGATGAGCAAGTAACTTGGGTGGGAGCCAGAGTTTGGAGCTCCTTGTTCAGGCCAGGCATGCTCAGCTGCAGCCCAATTAGTAGGACCCGTCTGATGCACGTACCCATCCCAGAGATTCTGGGTTAGTTGGTCTGACGAAAGGTCCAAGCATAGGTATTTTTAAAAATCTCCCTATATGACCGTAATGACACCCAGAGTCGACAACTGTTCTAAGCAATGGATTGGGATGTTGTAGGAATGCATAGGAATGGACTCAATCCCTCTACACATGCCCAGTATAGCAGGAAGCCTTGGAGTGCTAAGAAGAAAGGCAGTAAGTACTGGCTCAGGGGGTGAAGAACAACGCAGCAGGGAAGGTTACGCTTCTGGCAGGGTCATTAGCCCCAATGAAATAAAGGGTTTCAATATATTCCTTCAAGATTCTCCCTTTGGTGCTTTGCCCTTCATTTTATTAGTACTATTAACCTTCTGCAAAATCCCAGTAGCAGTAAATGACTATAGCAAAAGCAGCTTAGTGGAAATAAAAAAGGGTGGAATAAAAAAGAGCATCAGCAGTCTTGTTTTCTGGGACAAGATTACAAGGGCCACCAGTCCTGCTGGAGTAGGGTGCAAGTGAGATGCATCAGTGTGATGGGGTCAGGGTGGAATTTCCCCCAGTGGTGCCATGTAGAATGATTAATTCATCATGGAGATCTAAAAGCTTAACTGAAACCTACTCGGAGGTGGGCCACTAGATCATTATATTGTTCCTGCATATCTTATTAACTCTGGATGACTCTTGATTTTCCACTAACACGTTTTCATACCAGCGGCACCCATATTCAAATAGAAATACAAAATGCATTCCAAAGACAAACATAAGTGCATTTTAATTTTCTGTGTCACTGTTCCTCTCTCTTAGCAGAGGCAGTTGAGAATCCACTGTCTTCTTCATGTGGCTCCAGTGGGTCAATTGGAGGAGCAACACAGCAGCCGCTAATCCCTCTGAATAAAATGCCAGTCCTTCTTAAAGTTACACTGGTATAGAAATTACATTCATTTAAGACACTCTGGGTATTGCAAACTCCCAAGTACAAACCTCAATTTAAAAAAATTTATATAAGACAGGCATTGACTATTAGATGGAACAGAAGAAAAGGTTGATGGGATGGAAATATCAGAAGACCACAAAGCTGCTACATAAAACAGAATGAACATGCACACGTGAGAACTTGGGTGGAGGTGTGCCTTATGCATATTTCAAAAACATGCATGAAAGTTCTGGTCATTAGCCCCGAGTCCTATGATCTCTCACACTTGCAGATTTTGCACGGTCACCTTCCGCACACACTCTGACTTCAAACTCTTTCCCTTCTTCCGGTCTATCTATTAATATTCTCTGTCTTCAATTCCTTCCTTTACCAGGAAGGCCAGGATAGCTAGATGATGAGGCTCACCATTTAGAAGGTTCTCTTGCCCCATTCTCAACTCCATTGATTCACTGTCTTTTCACTGCACCTGTCTGGCAAAAATCCACATCTAGATGAATCCAGCTGTCTGGCTACTCATCATCTATAACCAAGACAGCAGCTGTGCTGGAGAAAATCAAAGACTGCAGGGACTGATACATTGTGAATTCTCTCCAGTGACTGCTCATCCTTCTTAGAGCCCACTAGTCCTCTGTTTCCTAATCATTTTCCTCCAATGTGTGCATTTCAAACCCACCCCGCTTTTTTCAACCTCAGGTCCTACCTCCCCTCCTTTAACCTTAGCAGATAACAGCGCCTCCTGCTTCACAGCGAAAATAAAAGACAAACTGTAACTCCTTCTATTTCTTGCTACGATATCTACTCACCTACCCATAGCAGACACTATCAGTGTCTAGCCCATTTCCCCTTGAGCTGCTTGAGGACTCCTTCAGGTATACAAACAGCCCACCCCCTCATCTCAGGTGGGTGTGCATTCTGTAGCGGCTCCGGAGTCCCCAGGGAATTTCAGCTCCGGTACCCACACCAGCACTGACTTGATTATACACCCTTTATTGGTTTTTCCCCTTTCTAATCTCACATCTCCACTCCTCTAGTGATTTTTAAAAACCATCTCTAAATAAGCTATTTGCCTTCAAGTCCTTGTCTCAGAGCCTGCCTCAAAGGGAACGTAAACTTAGACAGTATCATCTTTTCCTCCTCTCTTTCCGAGACTGTGGACTAGGGCCCCTTCTTCTCCCCATGACTCATTTCTCCACGTAGCCCCTGGATCCCCCCCTCGCTCTTCTCAGGGACCCCACTCTGTCAGTTATCACCTCCCAGTGCTGAGTCTTTTCTTTGCCTTGAATTCCACTTTATTTCATATTAATCTTACATCCCAACTTTGCTTCCTTTTTCTTTGCATTTGTCTGAGTCTTATTTGTCCATTTCTTTAGTTTCTATTTTTGTCCATTTCCTTAATGAATATATCTCAGAACTAGCGTTCTTTTCCACCCAGTCTCAGAAACTTTGTAATTTACTATGAAGACACCTAAATTAGGGATTTTTTTCTGATATTTTATTTCATGCTTTTAGAAACATTTCCTTTTGTATTTTCTTTACCTAACTTTGCTGATTTGGTCAGGCCTCATCATTCTACTGCCCCAATATGTGTTATGTATGGGCTGTCTGTATATGCTCACAGTATGGGCTTACAGTTTGTGGGCAGTTAACATACCGTTACATTTAACCTTCTGTAAAAATGGGATTGTTTGTGTCATTGAGACGGTCTCCTGCCTCTAGTCCCAATTTTGTCCACCTTGCCGACTACACTGTGACCAGAATGAGCTTCCCAAAATGCAGGCGGCCAAGCGACTCCCAGAGTTAAACGTTTCCCAATCACACAACAGACGAATTCCAAGCCTGAAGCTGCAGGGCTTCGTTGCTTTCTGTAACCTTCCTGAGGGCGTCTTTCATCATTCTCTCTGCTATATTCTCTCTCCAGGCCATGCTAATTTAGGTTTCCGTGCTTCTCCTTTTCCTGACATTTATTTATCAATTCATTTAGAAAATCTTTATTGAGCCCCCATTATTCCCCCAGAAGCACACCAGATGGTGGGGGCAAAATGGCAAATGATAACAGTCTCCGTTTCCTGGAGCTCCCAGTCCAGTGGGAAAGAAAGATAAATACTCAAACACTTACAACCAGAAGGCCACATACTGGCAAGAAGGGTTGTGATGGGAACCTATAGGAAGCCTCTAGGCCAGACTTGGATGGTCAGGAAAGTAACAATCAAGCCAACACCTAAGTAAGGGTGAGTAGGAAACTCAACAAAAAGAAATGCCTGTGGCTTTCTTTCCCCTATCCAGCTGACAGATTCCTACTCATCCTTCAAAAGCTGGCTGCTCCCAGCGGCACTTTCTCCCACTCCCCAGAAAGAGGTAGTCACTTCCTCATCTGTGTCATTCCTATGTCTCCTACCTCTATCTCTCTGCTTCCCCACCTCTATCACATCATTGTTTGACTGCCTTTTTCCTTTTTTTCTCTCTGAACTGGCTCCTTCCTTTAGTACTCTTCCTCCAGGAAGCCCTCCATGACCTCCTCCAACTCTAGCACAGGCAGCCCTTGTCTGTGTTCCCACAGCACTGCGTAATTCCCTCAGAGCACTGATCATGCGGTACTGCATTCATTCATTCATTCATTGTTCCATGAATGATGTATATTAAGCACCCTCTTTGTTCTAGGCATATGTTCTAAACTGATAATCCAGCAGGAAATAAGTCAGACTAAAAATGTTATCACCAGCAGACACAAGTAAAAAATGCAGGGTGTCCTCTGGGGGCACATAGCCTAAGGACTGATCCAGCCAGAGAACCAGGTCTCCCCGGCCCCCGCGTAGGCTGTGTGAGAGCAGGCGCCAGCACTGCCGTGAGATTGTGCAATCAATAAGCACACAAATGAACGAGAGGAGCACCAGGTCCCGTGTTTTACAGGGATGACTGCAGTTTCTGCTCTCTAAGAGTTCACAGATTAAGGCTCAGGTGACATCTGGGCCAGCAAACCCATCAGCAGGGCCAGGACAGCCAACCAGCACTCCCTGGAAGGTGCTGGAAAGGAGGGGCACTGCAGGTGAAGAAGGAAAATGAAGCCAAGTCCGGCGGAAAGCTAAGCTTGTTCTGGGTCATGGTTAACAGGCAGGTCAGGTCCTTTTCTCTTCCTGTTTCCTTCTCCTCAGCCTAAAAAAATCCCCATGGTTAGACTGTCAGCTCTAATTTAGCTACTGCTCATTACCTTATCACCCATTTCCTATAATTACATGTTGGGCAGCCTCTTTCACCTCTAATTTTAATGAGTTCTCAGATATAAAATGAGCATTGCTGTATTTTCTGCTTCATGCTCATGGAGGTCCTCCTTTGCATATTTTCACCACCCAGGTGTTAGGATGAAGGTTTTGTTTGTAAATGAGCCTCAGGTCTCACAGATCCTTCAAGATTATTGGAAACATGTAAAGGAGAGAGCATATTGAGAAGGCAAAGCTATATATATACCCTGCAAAGGAAAATTTTGTTGATTAGGCAAATTCACATATCAGGAGGTAAACATGAACTGACCCATCAAACTCTGAGCACACCTCATGCCATAGAGAAGGCCAGGAAGATTTTAGGCTTCAACCATGGCTACCAATGACATAGAAAAGGCCCAAATAAGCTAAAATAAGAGGGGAAGTGTTTCCTGGATTCAGGAATATATTTTCTTCTTAACTCTTCATGGTGGTCATCTATTTGTAATTATTGACTAAAGTCCTTTGGTGATTGGTTCAGGGAAGGACACATAAGCCAACCAGAGCCAATGGGATGTGAAGCTTGGAGCTGCTGCAGCCATCTTGCCCCTCTGAGGGCACCCTGAGAATGGAACCAGCCTGGAGCTTGCAGAACTCACAGCCTGATCCTTAGACCAACTCAAATTGGCCCACTGTCATTGTGAGCCTAGGAATTCTGTTTCTGCTGAAGCTAATGTTTTTCTTTGCTTTGAGCTGGATTTTCTATTCACTTACACTGGAAGTTTTCTGATTCATACTCAATAGACTTAAAAAGAACTGGGACTTTATTCTTAGCTTTGTCCAGCTGTGGCCCTTAAGGAATTCATATGAATGCCCACACAGTCCCCTTCAGTGTGTTGACCCACAGTGGGTCACCCCTCGGGCACCTATGCCACCTTCCTGGAGGTGGCTGCCCATGGCCCTCCACTCTCTTCACCTGGGCATATCAGGGGTGCAGCCCCCACCCTGCAGGAGGATGACACCCTAAATGATTTCCTAATTCTTTGCCTCACTGTTAGAGAAGCTTAATTACATTGTTGATTGAAGTTATGAAACTTTCATTTGGGTTTTTATGCTGCATAGGATTTAGGAAAATAATATTTAGATAAATGTAGAGCACACACAGCAAACTCCAGTTACACAATATGAATGGATTTGTACATACACAAGTCATGCCTTAGTCAGGCTGTTTCTTAGAGTACAGGAGCTACGGGGAACCTCAGGAAATCTTTAGGGCAGTAAGCAAAGGAGGGAAAGGTAGGAGTTAGGATCTTCATCCACAGCATCCACACAAAAACCAAAATGCCTCTGCTCAATTGCATTCTTACTTTGAAATCTCTCATGGGGAAAGCACACCTGATCATGGACCAAGAGACCTGGATTCTGGCTCCCATTCTGTCTCTGGAGCTTTGATGGGTCATTGTTCATCAACTCTGGGAAAGGATGCCAGGAATCATTCAGGTTCTAACATTTTCTAGTTCAAAAGTAGAGTAAAAGAATTTTTACCCAGCTGCCAACCCAAAGTCATGCCGAGCCTGACCATTGCCCACACCACTGACTGTGAGAGCTAGAGGGGGACACGTTTAGTCCAGCCATTTTCTTCGGGATGAGGCTGAGGATGGGGGGGGTCGAGGGGTGGGAAATGGGGGTCTGCTTTCTCTACCACGGGCCCCAGACAAGATATATCCTTTCCCACCCTGTTTTCCTCACCTGCAAAGGAGTTGGTAACTGCGAGAACTAATTCTCCCTTTCATGATTGTGATGATCCTCAGTGAGACCATGTTTATAAATGATCAGTTCCAGCAAATTGTCCACATCTGGGCCTGAGAAGAACACTTTCTCCCCCACTACCTGATGGTTTTGCAGCCATTTGTTTCATTGTTGAATTACAGGTTAGCGAATGAGGGCTACTCATCCCTTTGCAGCTGCACTGAGGGAGATGAGGGAGGGGTGTGTGTGTGCGTGCACATGCGCACGAGTTTGCGTGCACGGGCTGTTGAATAAACCCCTCTGTACAGACCCTTCTGTTTTCTTCCCTCAAGTTCTCCCCTAAGGCTTGACTCTGACAATGTGTGGGATGTCAGGTTGCCATTCTCTCACCTAAGCTGTATCTTCACTCCTGAACAGTCTCATGAGCAAAGGCAAAGCCATATGGCCAGCAGCCCCTGGGGATTCAGAGGGCAACCACGTTGTCAGCAATTCTTAAGAAAGATTTTATCCATGAAAGTAGGAAAGTAGGAAGAAATATTTTTAAACAACTTTGAAAAAATACAATGTCTGCCCATTTTTAATGTGTATGCACCACAGCATCTATTTAAGTTAGACTTTCCAGGAAGAGTGACAAGCCTACAATATACTCTTGTATGTTTAATATTCATGCACCATTTACATTCTGCGGGTATTTTAATCTTAAGATGGTGCATTCTGTTTGCATTACGCAGTAAAATTGGTAAACTCTTTAAGGGAAGAAATTGCACTTCAAAATCGTCTCTCAAGTATCTTAGAGGCACTTTATAAATATTTATTATTGCTGCTGTTATGTTCTTATAATAGGAGAAGTGGCTAGTTTACATCGGACTTAGCAACAAGCATGGGGATCATGAAGGGTGTCATAAAAATAATACCATCCATGTTAAATATTTAACGTTGTGCTCCTCTAGTGTCAAAATATTTAGCATAGTGAGAGCAAATCTAAGGCAGAAGGAGATGAGCCAGGAGTACACTCTGCACATATGAACGCATTAAAAAGAAGCCCACACAGTTTATTCTTAAGATTCGCTGCTTTTACTCTAGAAGGTTCCCTTGGATAGGGAGGGGCATAAGGCAAGACCACATCCAGATGGCCGGAGCAGAGCAGCGGCGAGGTCAGCTCAACCTGCCTGGCCCAGGCCTGCCCTGAGCGGGTCGGATTCTCCCCTTTGGAGGCTCCAGTCCAGCTGCAAATGCCTCAGGCCTCCTCCTGGGGCTAGACCTGGGTGCAGCCATGGCCAAGTAGGTAAGAGTCCCGACTGCTGGCACCTGGCTCACCAGATACAACTTCACATATTTCTCCATCCCCTTCCGTCTGGTTAGGATGATGATGGGCTTCAACCCTACACTGCCTCAGAACTGTCAGGGCAGCCTTTTAAAAACCTGGGCCTTCTTATTCAAAAGGTCTCTATGGAGACAGGTTATCTACATTTTTAAAAGCACCACAGGTAATTCCAATGTGCAGCCAGAGTTGAAAAGAAACACCTTTTGAGAGACTCAGTGTAGGTTCTTCAAGGTGTTAAATATTTCAATTTATGACTTTATTTTTTCAAGGATGAAGCATGAAAGGGCTGCCTAAAAGAACACAGAACATTACCACAGAGTAAGTTTGCAGTGCCTACAAGAATTACAGTCTTGAGGCTTGTGTAAAACAGGGCTCCTAGGGCGTGGCGTGTTCTTTCTCTTCTTCACTGCTTAGATCCGGATCAAGCCCTGTCAGGTCTGCATAAAATGCCCTCCTGACCTGTGAACAGCCCAGGAGTAACTCCATTTGGGATGGTGGTATTTTATACTAGGTTCAATATATGCTCAGCTGAAAAATGAGCTAGTGACCACATATCCCTCATTTGTGCTTTCCATATCTTCTTACCTGTATTGCTTCTTATAAATACCTGGCTGTTTGGCTTGCCACATACACCTGTGTGATGTTTTGAAAAAAACCAACAGAATGGCCTGTCAAAGTTAGAGTTCTCCAGAGAAACAGAACCAGTAGGGTATGTGTGTGTGTGTGTGTGTGTGTGTGTGTGTGTGTGTGTGTGTGTGTAGGGAGAGAGAGGGACAGACAGACACATACACACAGATTTATTATACAGAATTGGTTCATGTGATTATGAAGGCTAAGAGTCCCAGAATCTGCCATTGGCAAGCTAGAGACTCAGGGGAACTGATGGGAAAGCTGGTAGACTTGAGACCCAAGAAGAGCTGATGTTTCAGTTTGAGTCTGAAGGCCAGAAAATATCAGTGTCCTAGCTCAAAATAGTCAGGCAAGAGAAGTTTCCTCTTAGTCACAGGAGGGTAAACCTTTTTGTTCTATTCAGCCTTCAACTGATAGGACAAAGTCCACGCACATTAGGGAGGGCAGTCACCTTTACTCAGTCTATAAGTTCAAATGTTAATCTTATCCCAAAACACCTGCATGGACACACCCAGAATAAAGTTTGACCAAATATCTGGGCATCCCATGACCCAGACAAGTTGACACATAAAATTGACCATGCCGTGCCTTATTTCTCACAGGCACCTTACCTGCCAGGAAGCACGTTCATTCCAGAGTGAATGGTGCACGGTAAAGTCATCCCATTTCAAGCACCTGTAGGAGAGCTGCCCACTGTTGTGTGTTACCTCCTGCGAGATGAGTCAGACCAGCCTCCTGCTCCTAATGTGAGACTTTTTGGAGCAACTCAGAGCGTGGGCAGATGCCTCCTTCTCACTGCAGAAGTGAGAGCTCTGCCAAAATAGCTCTGGGACCCAATCCAGCCTAGACTGCATGTCACTCTCTACGTGGTAGATTCCCTGGTCCCTGACCCGCTTTTAGGACAATCCCTGATTCTGGGTCTCTCTCTGTCTCCCTTCCCTACCCCTCACTTCCATTTCTTCACTGATGCACCGCTGGAAAAAGCCAAAGAACTGGGCTGGCTAAACCTCAGCAATTCAGGATTTCTGATTTCAGCTGGATCCTCACTATTAGCCAGTGGTCTTTTTGTTATTTCTTAGCAATTGATCATCTATCCAGTGATTTATTCAACAAATATTTTTGAGCTCCACCTACTTGCCAGAGACTGTGATCTGTGAAAGGTGCAATAGAGGTATAGAAAAACAGCTGGGTGCCGCTCTCAGGGAGCATGGTCTTGTAGACTCTCTGGGGCAGAAGTCCTAAACCTGTCCAAACGGCTCAGTCCTCTGTGGTTTCAGCTGACCTCAATGACAACCATGGGTTTACCATTGAGAGAGGTTACTGGGTCTGTATTTCCAGCCTGGAGGTCTTGCCAGCACTCCTCTTTTCCCTAGATGCCTGAAGCCGGAAGGTGACAGTCTCTCTGGTCCCCATGCCCCAACCATGCTCCTGCCTCCTCTGTCTGCTCTTGCAGCTCCCTCCTGCATTTGTTCTCTCTGAGATTCCAGCTCATCCACCCCCCTGCCCAGTCCAGGAGCCTGGGCATCCTCTTCCATTTAGGAAGACCTCCCATTCTGCATCCCAAGGTCACCAGACCTGTTTATTCTTCACCCTCAATAATCACCTCCTTCCTCTACGTCTTTTCATACCACTGCCTCATCATCAACTCATAAGTAGTTTCCCTGTCTCCAGTCTCAACTCTTTCCCCTCTAATCTGGCCTTCACATGCTTCCTGAAAATACTTCTAACATATTTGATCATGGCCTGCTCCTGACCCAAGTTTTTTCAATGGCTTTTCACAATCCAGAGCAAGGTTTTAATACTTTTTTTTTCTCTGACAGAGGATAAATTTTTCCCCCCAAAATATAGTATGAAGCACTAAAAAGAAATGAGCTATCCTGCCATAAAAAAACATGGAAGAACCTTAAATACATATTACTACGTGAAAGAAGCCAATCTGAACAGGCTACATATCACATGATTCCAACTAATGACATTGTGAAAAAGGCAAAACTATGGAGACAGTAAAAAGATTAGTGATTTCCAGGGGTTAGAGGGAGGGTGGGATGAATAGGCCGAGCGAGCATAGAGGCTTTTCAGGATAGTGAAACCATTCTGTATGATACGACAGACACATCATTATACATTTATCAAAACCCATAGAATGGACAACACTGAGATCGTAATGTAAACTATGGACTTCAGGTGATGATGTTGTGTCAATGTAGGTTGGTCAGTTGTAACAAATGTCCCACTCTGGTGGGGGATGTTGATGATGGGGGAGGCTGTATGTGTGTGGGGACAGGAGGTGTACGGGAAATCTGTACTTTCTGCTCAGTTTTGCTGTGAACCTAAAACTGCTCTAAAAAATAAAGTCTATTTTTTAAAAAACATAATATGAGGAAAGAGTAGATCTGCTTTGATGGAAGCTGTGACAGATGGTAGGAGGAGGGTGGAGAGAGGTCCTTGTCTCCCAAGCACTTCCTGAGACCTGGGGACCTTAGGATTTGAAGGAACACTGGAGACCTAGAGACTCTGAGCTAAATGTCTTAGCAAGGCAGACAAGGGTTCTTATCATCAGGCCTAGCTTTCCTTCCGGACTCATTTCTGGCTGTTCCCCACCACCTTGTACTCATAATATTCTATGCATATGACTGGTTTTCCCAAGTACCTCCCTGCCACGGGATGTCCCTCCTGGCGCTTGCTTGTGTTTCTCCCTCTGTCTTGAACTCTTTACCCTCCCTCTCCAACTTGTCTTCTCCCTTCAAGTCTCAGGTCAAGTGGCATCCCCCTAACCCCGTATCTCCCAGGAGACTTTTCTCATGCTTTGTTCATCCTGTACATGCCACTATGGCATCTGTCAAATATATTATCAGTTTGTGTTTGTGTGCCTAACTCCCACTGCACTTTGAGCAATTCGAGGGCAGGGTCCTTGATGTTTTCCACTTAGTGTCCCCTATAACCAATGCCTTCCTCCACAAGTATTTGCCTAAGAATTAAAAATGGGCTGGATGTGGTGGCTAAAGTCTGTAATCCTAGCACTCTGGGAGGGTGAGGTGGAAGGATCACTTGAGGCCAGGAGCTCAAGATCAGCCTGGGCAACATAGCAAGATCGCATCTCTACAGAAAATAAAAATAAAAAATTAGCTGGGTATGGTGATACACGCCTGTAGTCCCAGCTACTTGGGAAGCTGAGCTGGGAGGATCGCTTGAGCCCAAGAGTTTGAGGTTGCAGTGAACTATGATCACACCACTGCACTCTAGCTTGGGTGACAGAGTGAGAACCTGCCTGAAAACAAATTGATTAATTAATTAATTAAAAGAATGAACAAATGCATGAGAATGAGGGAATGAATGAATATGTAAATTTTGCTCTTACTCTCTCAGAAGACAGTCCCAGCTCCTAATAGGCTGGGGCGGGTTTGGGTCCCTCCCTGGTGAGTTTACTCCTTTCCCCTTAGTTTATTTGACTTCAGGTCTTGACAGTCGTGGACAGTATATTTACAGACAGATCAGCTACAGCAACCCACAGGTGGGACTGGGCACTGAATTTTTTCCCATTTCTCTCCTTGGCAGAGCTGTGTTCCTTCAGACGTAACGTCAGTTCACCCTCAAGTTATTTTGCCTTTATAGTCTCATTTACACATGCTCTTTGTTTACCAAAAGGAATTCCCAGTTGCCTCCTCTCTGGTAGAGAAGGAAGTCAGAATTGTTAGCTTTAAGTATGACCTTTAGAGTATTTCAACAAAAGGCATCCATAGTCTTTTGATTGCCTGGAAGCTTTAACACTTAATCTCCAAAGCCTCAGCTGAGCAAGGGCCATGACTGAGCTGACACCCCACGCCTACGGCAGTAAACCTAGCTCCACCTGGATTTGACAGCTGGGCCCTGTAGAGCCTGACAAATTTCTAAGGCAGGTGCATTATTCCTTTCTATGAATTTCTTGTCTCCTCTGGCTTACAGATGCAGCTCAGAAAAGTTCTCAAAGAGGGTTTATTCAAGCTGTCAAGCTTTGTTTCCTGTTTTGAATGAAGCCAGTCAGCCCCATGAATTTCCTTGTTTCCTCCTCTTTTTCATGCAGTGTCTTATCACAAGTGTTCAGGCTCTTAGAAAAACTTGAAGCTCCAATCAGGACTTACTGCTCCTAAACCAAGCCTGTCTCAAAGTTCACCAAAACGCCTGCAGCTCATACACACTGCCTGCAGTTTTCTGGAGTCTTCCTTCTGGAGACTCATTTATAAGTGGCAGTTCATGGGCACTTGAATTTGTTAAGGGCTTCTGGCTGAGTGTTCTATGTACTTACTGACTAAACTATTTTCCACCAAGGATACCAACCTGTAGATAACTGGCTGATAAATGATATTTCACTATGCATATCTCTTAATTTATATTAAGAGGTTATTTCTTTCAATAATGAATACTAAATAATTATTTGCCATAAAGCACATTCTCAAAAAGATTAAGGTAAGACTGTCTCTGATAATGAATCTTCAGGGTCTTTCACATACAAGTAAATAGTAACAAGATCAGAGCCACTAAAATAAACAAATGTCAAATTTCTTAGACATATGGTGAACAATGACAACCTTTATCTCCCGAGTCAGATGACTAGGGAGAACCAGAAAAACTCAGACACTGGTAGCGTTCAGTGTCTTTGAAACAGCCCTCCAACACACCAGCTTTGACTCTCACACCATCGGGCCCCCCAGGCTGCAGTCGCTTACCCACCCCTAGTTACTCCCTCTCATTCCATGAAAATGTTAGCTCCTGTCTCATTGGCACCCTCTCCATATTAGTTTTGCCATAATTTTTAGTGATTTCAGTGACCCCAAAGATGATCATTCCCTGTACCTTCTTCATCTCTCAGTTTCTCAGCTTCCTCTCCCCCCCCCCCCCATCTTATCTTCAGTTCAACCTCAACCACTGTCTCCCAATGGACATGCACTAGACTTTGTCACTACCAATAACAGAACCTTTCCTTAACCTCAATTTCAAACATTCCCTTCCCAACCACTACTTTCTATCCTCCCAACCACTGTCTCTAATGTTCTGACTTCAACAATTCCTTGGTCCCTCTGGGACGTACAATCCTTGCTTTGCCTGGATCCCAGGACTTGCTTCTCTCCTGATCTCTTCCTATGGCACTGGCTACTTATTTTCATCTTCTTTGTTGGGTCTTCCTTAGTTCCCCAGTTTCTTAATGTTGCCTTTCCTAGTTCACAGCCTTGTGCCTCTGTTTCTGTACTGTCCATACTCCTGCCCTAGTGTTCTCATCTGGGATCACAGCTTGAACATCTGCATGTTGATGACTCCCAAGTTTATATATCCAGACCAACTCTCTCTTCAACTTGAGATCCACATATCCATTTGCCTATTTGACAACTTTTCTTAGATGCCTAATACGTATCTTAAACTTAGTATGTCCAAATCACTCTACTAATCTCCCCTCTCCCTAAATCTCTTTTCCCTCATTCTTTCACATCTCATTTACTAGTAACTCCATTCCTTTTGTGGCTCAGGCAAAACCCCCTAGAGTCATCTTTGACTTTGCTCTTTCCTCTCATATGCCACGTGGAATCCAATAGAAAATCTTCCAGGTTCTCCCTTCAAAACACAGTCATAATCTGGCCTTTTCTCACTGCTTCCTCAGTCACCATGCTGGTCTAGGCCCTCTTAGGTCACGGGAATAGTTCTGATGGTGTTGAATGGTCTCAATGCCAAGGCTGCCTTTCCCCGTGTCTGAGGGTGTCTGGAAGTCTCGTGCCTCCCCACGTCACACACTCAGATTTCACCATTTCAGAGTCACCTCTATACTGTTAAAATTGCCAACTTTCCTTAGTTTTCTTTAAAAATTTACGTTTTATGGAAGGCATAACAATTTTTATTTATTAATTATATATACGTATATATGTGTGTGTATCTCACTTTGCCTGCCAAGTATTTAAGTCAGATTATAAAATACATAAAATGAATAATAATATAGAAAAATTTATGAGGTGAAGGGAGAATAAGGACAGATAGAAAAAAATTCAGGTGAATGGAAGGAGGGGGTGAGCTGAGCACATAAATGCACATAAATGCACACCGCGCATCCTTCACACTCGCTAAATGGGGGCACCACGTGAGTCCCTGCCTCTGACCTGTGCTTTAGTATCAGGCTGCTTTCTGCCTGACGGGTCCCCACAAGGCATCATGAGCACAGTGGGTCCCTGGAACTAGAGAGGAAGAGGGCCCCCCAGGCAGGGAAAGGCTCAGAAGGAGAAGTGGGGCAATGCTGGCCAGGAAGTCTCCTCCTCACCTGAGACTGGATCCTGACTTGTACCACCAGCACCCCCTGGGGTCCCCCCAGCCTCCCACCTTCCAGCCCATCCCCAGGCAACACCTGAGTACTTACCAAGACCCAAGCAAGAAACTCTGAGTCCTGATTTTCCAAGATTCCTAGAAGAAAAAGAAACCAACATATGGTCATCACTTCCTCTGGTGAAACTATACACATGCAACTATGAATATGATCTCTCACATCTCCCATGATTTTTGACAAGGGCTGCGGTAGAGGCAGGGCTGCAGACACAGGCTGTGGTCTTGGGAACAATCTCCCTCTCATGCCACTCGGGCATAGGAAGCTCAAGTCTGCTCAGCCTCAGCATGAGTACACAACGTTCCCCATAAAACAAAGTTTTCAATCCCAAATTGTCTTCTTTATAAGTTTGTTTACACATTTATTGGCTTCCTCTCTCCTTCTGGAATGTGAGTTCCTTGAAAGCAAGGAACTTTACCTTATTCACCAACCATTCATTCATTATTCATCAACTAAGCCTGACTCACAGTAGACCCTTAATAAATATTTTTGACCTATTGACTAACAAACTGATTGCTAAAACAGAATATTACTTCTAACTGATGGGGATTATTAAAAGAACAAACACAAAATGATCTTTCAGGTTATATTTACTATGTTAAATATATTTCTTTATACAAAGCTATGACAGGAAGTTCAGATCGTCATTTTAAAAGGTTTCTTCCTTTTTTCTCTGTTTTCATTCCCAAAAGTTTATCAAGGAAAAGAAATATATTTTTGCTTTCTAAATAGAGATAGAGCTAAGAGCTCTAGTATTCACTTGCCTATAAGCCTCTGTGGAGATCCATACTTGACCAATTTTTCTGTCTCCTGACTAACATCTGTCAGAGAAGAAACCAAACTCTTAGAGAAGGGATTCCTTACAGCATTAGTGTAGGGGTCCAAAGTGAGGAGGCAAAGCTGAAATAATTGCAACATTGCAGAAAAGTGCATCCCTTATTCTCCGGTGAGACACCCTATAAGAATACAACTCCCTCCCTCGTTTCTACCCCAGATGAATGAATACATATAAAACTTTCCACAGCACAACTTCCCCAAGTTCTCCTTCAGTTCATCATCACTTTCAGCTTCTTTAGAGTTAGCAATTACTACTCTCCTTTTTGCATCATATTTCCTTCTTCCGTTTATTATTGTTGTCTATAAAATGCTACCTAAGCAACACATTTAATTTCACAGCATCATCAAAAGAACATTGCAATGCAAAGAGCTGAAAGAGCTGGGTTTTTGACAAATTGTCACAACCAGCTGGGTGACCTTGTGGAAACTGCTCCTTTTTTATGGGGTTCAATTTCTTCATTAGTAAGATGAAATGCCGATGCCTGTGCCATTCGGTCGCTTCACTGCTGTGGGGCCAGAATGTGGGATTGGATGCTCAAGTGCTGCACAGTGCACAAATGCAAGGCATAAAGATTCCTGGTACCTTCTGACTTTGCTCACCCCTCTGTTCACCCTCTCACAGATGTGGCATTAAATTTTTCCATATGGATATGGATATGGATATGTCCAACTGGAAGAAAACTGTTGCATAAAGATGCATGTGAAAAATATTTTGACTTGCTCAGTAGGAGAAAAATAATTAGATCTCTCCTATGAAAATGATTTTCATAAGAAAATATCTTTTAGCAGTTTTTCAGACATCCATAAGATGTGCAACGAGAAGACCTTCCTTTGTAGTCTGAAAGTCTGCTAATTTTAAAGGATAGAAATCTGGAGTAAAAGCTATGTTGGGAGGAGAATTAAAAAAGTCTAAAAACAAATCAAAACAAAACAAGCAAAAAAAAAGGGGGGTAAGGAATAACTTAGTCTTCCAGGGAGAAACATTCAACACTGACGAATCAGTAAATATTTATTGAGTGGTAACCATATTCCAGACAATGCACAAGGTCATGGCAATACAGAGAGTAATAAGCCATGGGTTAGAGCCTTAAGGAGCTTAGAGTCCAGTGAGGGACACAGAAAAGCAAACGTGCAATTAGGGCACAGTGGGGCATGTCCTACTGTGAAGATCTTTGGGCTCACATGGCGTGGGGGCTACCTCAGGCTTGTGTTTACGGAACTCTGTGGCTGTCATGGGGAAAAGGAGCTAGATAGGGGTTTTCTGTAATTTTAATATCTTTTAGTGATTTTTGAAAACAACAGGGAGGAGTGGCTCAGGGCAGAACACTATGCAGCGCAAGACAGTTCTGAGGCTAAGGCTTCATAGTCCAGAGATTTTTCTAACAAACACAAAGAAGGCAAGGTTAAGTCACTGGGTACATAACCAATGAGGAGACCTGCTCTACCTTCCTTATGACAGTGACTGAAGGAGCTAGGGATCACTGTTGTTGGTTTGGAAGACCGAACTTGAGAATTGTCAGCAAAAACAAACTGCAGAGTAGCAAGTTCTAAATATGTCCCATTTTCTTGCCACGCCCGTTTAAACACCCAGGACAGCTTTTCTGGAATGAAAGTCTTAGAATATTTTAAAATATAAGAAAAGTTCAATTATAGACAAATACTGATAAAGTGGTGATACGTCTCCACTTTGAGCTTTGGTGTTTTTGTTTTCCTTAACTCTTCATTTCCTTTAATTCTTTCTCTAAATATCTTCAACCTCTACTAGAGAGGATGCTTACCAAATTCAGGTGGTCATTTTTAAAGAGAGAGGCATTTTCTGTGCATGAGAGATATCTGGGTTTATAAGTGCATTGTCCTTACTTAGCCCAGATATAAGTCTCTTTGTGAGACCTGCACCACTTAAAGCACTTTTAACAAATGATGGCGCCACTCACTTTGCAGATGCAGAAGGTAGGAGGAACCAGCCACCCCCAGTGCAGGCCATGGAATCCCAACACGATTTATGTTATTCCTAATTGGCACATCTGCCTCTTCCGCCTCTATCCATGTCTGCACAATACCAAGTGGAGATGTGGCAATTGTCCAGGTACTCTGATCCACTTAAGCTCTGTTGTGTAATAGGAGCCCACATATTTCACACATTTGATCTAATGAGTTTAAAAGGTATCATTCAGTAGCTTGTCTGTGGCTATAACATCAAATAATGACCAAGTTTACCAATCATGCTAGACTATAACACACACTGGAACCTTCATCTCATGAATATGGAATTTTCATGAACCCCTCATGATCTTATTTGACACTGCACAACACAACAACTTTATATAATTTCATTTTATTTCTTAATTCCTCAGTGTTCACATGAGTGGGACTACCTAAAAATTCTGTAAGCACATCAAATTCCTATTAGATTGAATTCCTTTCCCTTTTGATTCAAAATAGTTTCTCTACACAGGTTTACCTATTTTATCTGTGTCAGATATACCAGAAGGAAGTCTCACTGTGTTCATTTTTAGTAACTGCTCCTGTTCAACTCAAAATAAAAGCTCCTCTTTCTCAGGTGAACCCGAACTGCTCTGCTGCTAATATTAGAAATGAATGACATCAATATGGGAGCATTGAAAGGACACTTAGTTTTTTCAGTCAAATTTTGGAAATCCTAAATTCTAAAGCTTCAGTGAAGAGTTATCTGGAGAACTGATACAGATTCTTGAGAACTCAAAGGTTGTGTTTCCCCTTTCTTTCTGAAGGCAGACTGTCCACTCAGCTAGTACGTGGCTGAGCTTATTTTAGGGCCACAGTCAGTTCCATGGAAGAGGCATCAAATGTGAGTCCTCGTTTTATCTTATGGAGCAGCCACCAGACCCTTTTTGCTTTTAAGGCACTAACAGAGTAGTGAGAACTAAAATCAAGTGTCTCTTAGGCTCAGTGTCACAGGCCACTCTGATGTTCACAGTTCCTTTACAAGTCAGAGGTTAAAAGCACAAGATTAGTAGCCAAAATGTGGTTGTTTTAAATTGCTTGTTTCTGAATGTATATGTCTTAGACCTTATTCACAGTTTTTAACTTCTGGGAAGAGAGGAGTAGTTAGCTAAAATATGTGCCTTGCATTTGACCAAGAAAGAAGCATATGCAAGGGGCAAAATCCTTGATTTACAGGTTGACACCAGGGGAATGGCCTGAAAGCATATGTACGGGGCTCCAGCGGCTGTGTCAGGCTGGCAGAAACAAGCTGGGTTTGACCCGGTTTTCACATGGTCAGGTAATTACATCTTTTGCCATCTCACTCTATTTGCACATCTTTCTGATCCTTCTAAATCACACCCTGCTGTGTGTCATGTCTTACCTGGAAATTACTTGTCAAATGTGGGGTTTGGGGTTTGTGTGTTTTTGTTTTTGTTTTTTTAAAGAAATGTATGTTTCCCTTGATATAAACTTTAAAAAAAACAAACAACAACAACAACAAAGAAATATAAGTTTAACCTTTTTCAAAAAATCCAGAGCAGAAAGCATGTTCATTTGTCATGTTTTGACAAGTTTTGATAGTTTTGATGGTTGCATGAGAATGTCCATTTTGACAGTCATGTCAAAGTGACTACAGAGGGTTTCATTTCCTTATGAGGCATTGCTCATCACTGTCAGTAAGTGAATAATGACTCATGTGGAAAATACCAGGCACATACGTGGTTTAGCCATGCGTTTTGATGACAGACATTGACAAGTAACACAATGAAACTTTGTTTTATTCCTACCTTTATTTAAATAGCAACAAAGTAGAATGAGATATTTTCACATTCTTTGATTTAAAGTTTTAAGTCATTTGTCAGTTGTAAATTCTTTTTTTTTTTTTTTAAGTTTTTTTTTTTTTTTTTGAGACAGAGTTTCACTCTGTTGCCCAGGCTAGAGTGCTGTGGCGTCAGCCTTGCTCACAGCACCCTCAAACTCCTGGGCTCAAGCAATCCTACTGCCTCAGCCTCCCGAGTAGCTGGGACTACAGGCATGTGCCACCATGCCTGGCTAATTTTTTTTCTATATATTTTTTTAGTTTTCCAGCTAATTTCTTTCTATTTTTTTAGTAGAGACAGGGTCTCGCTCTTGCTCAGGCTGGTCTTGAACTCCTGAGCTCAAGCAGTCCACCCGCCTCGGCCTCTCAGAGTGCTAGGATTACAGGTGTGAGTCACCTCGCCTGGCCTGTCAGTTGTAAATTCTAACTAGATTCTTTTTTTTTTTTTTTAAGGGAGCTCATCATTAAAGAGGATTCTCAATTCTAGATTCTTATTTGTTTTATTTGGACATACAAAATCACCTGTTGATCTGTATTATTCTAGAAAAGTCTGGAGAAGTATGGCAAAAAAAAGACTTTCCTATAATTAATTAGTTTAAAAAAATACACAAAATTTCAACTATGTACCAGACTTTGAAATAGGCTATGACGATGGGCTGAGTAGCAGATAGTTGCTGTTCTCATTGAGCTTATGTCATAGGAGGGGAGGCATATTAAATAGTGAATTAATTGTTTGATTATAATACTAAATAAAAGGATAGTAGGCTTTAAATGTAAAACTGGGATGTTGAGAAAGCTTACCTAGTCTGAGTGGCTAGGAAAAGCTTCTCTAGGGACGTGACATTTAAACTGGGACGAAGAGCAGGGACTAGTATTCCAGGCAGAGTGAACAGCATGTGCAAAGGCTCAGAGACTTGAAGAAGCATGGGTAATTGAAAAACTGAAAGAAATTCAGGACAATGGAGGAAGAGAGAAAAAAGAGTAGAATGGCTTCATATGAGTCTAGTGGGGGTGGTAGGAGCCAGACCACACAGGACCTTACAGGTTATGCTAAGGACTTTGGGCTCAACATGAAGAAATAATGGAAGACTGCTAAAATACTTAAGCAGGAGAAATGGGCTGAAGGGAGGCAAGAAGAGGAGCTAAGAGGCTGCTCAGGTAATCCTGATGAGAAATGGTGGTACCTTGAAATCGGATTTGGTAAAGTAGACATGTTGGGGAAGATTCCAAATATTCTCAGCAGGCAAAATCTATAGGACTTGGTGTTTGATGGAATATGAGTGTGAAAGAGAAGGAATAATGGGCCATTCTCAGGTTTCTGACTTGGGCAGCTGGGTGAAGAGGGGTGATTTTCATGGAAGTAGGGTTCACTGGGGAAACAGAAGGGTTTGACTCACCTTTAGGCAGGTGAGGATTGAAATGCCCATGAGATATCAAAGTTAATTGCCTGGAGCTCAGAGTAGGAAGAGGGGTTTTCTGGCTATCGAGGCCAATGGGCACCATGGGCTGGGTCAGCTGCCAAGGGAGACAGTGTGCAGTTCCAGAAGAGAGCCAAGGTTGGGGCCTTGAGGAGCTGCAACACCACAGGTGGTGGAGAGGAACCTTATTGGCAAAGGAGACCAAGAAGGAGGGTAGATGGAGAGACCAGAAAAGTGTCCATGAAGAAACCAAAGGAGGAGATAGTTTCAACAGGGAGTGAGTGGGCAGCCATGTTGAAGGCTGCTGAGAGATCAAGCTCATGGGAGATGGAGGGACACCCTTTATGCCCAGGTATGTGGGGATTGCTGACACTTCTGTGGCAGCCATTTCAGCTGTGCTGTGGATGAGAAGCCAGGCCGGGACGGCCAAGGAGAGGGAAGGTGAGCAAATGATGTTCACTAGCTGTGTGTGACCTTGGGCAGGTTGCTTAGCCTTTTTAAGTCTCCTCCTCATTCATAGATGGTGATAATAATAGCATGCTACTTTTTTTTAATGGTTGAGAAAATATAAATGCAAAACCAGTCCTAGCATATTTCAGTGTTCAATAAATGCCAGTTGCTTTCTGCCTTTCCAGTTTCTTAGGAAAAGTGCTATCTCAAACACTGAATCTGGTGGGGTTCTGGTGCAGTATGCAACATGGTAGGAGGCTGTCTCTGGGACTTGCCAAGACCCACTTCCCGTGACCTAATGATCCTCTCAGCTGGAGTCCAGCCTAGGAGAATTTGTGATTAGACACTGTAAACATCCTGAATCTATTACATGTGAATTATAAGTCATTTTTCTAGAGCCATTAGAGAAATGGAAAGGAAGGCATGAAGATAAATAAGGGAGGCAAAAAAGAAGGTGGCACTTTCTGACAAAGACAGTTTGGAGAAATAATGGGGGTCTGAAGAATTTGAAACCATGCTTCCATGATACCAGCAGGGGAAATGGAGATGTGATGTAAAGTTGTGTTGACATAACCATAAAAACTTGGGTGTTCTGTGGAGGTGGGGCTTGAGAAATGCCCACTCGGGTCTACTTGTCATTTAAACAAAAGCTACTCATTGCTTTTTGTGTCTCATGCATCCAAACATCAGAAAAGCTATACATCAGTAACTCAGAGTCTTACATCAGAAGAATCTAGATCCTCTGTCCCAAGGGCTTGTAATTTGGGGGTCTGTGGACTTGGACAGGAAAAAATACATCTTTATTTTTCACCAACTTTTAATTGAAAGTTAGCATTTCCTTCAATTCTGACACAGGTGAGAAACCACAAAAGTATTCATGTTACTTGTGACTTTGCCACCAATGGAAATGGCAGGTATTCTTCTATCACATCACAGTTACTTCAGAGATCTCAAAAAATCATTAAGACTCACCGTTTACACTCATTACCACTTGGAAATTGTGGTATTCAACCCACGCCTAGATAAAACTTGTTACAACGTTAACAAAGAAGAGCATGCATTACTAGGCCACAAATTTGGTTTTTAAATATTTTGAACTATATTTCAATTTAATTGGAATCCTGTGTATTTTATGTTGCATATTTAAAAGCTCTTTCCACAAAATGAATCCTTTTCTGGCATCCACTTTGTAATGAAAGTCATGATTAGTTTCCACTGCAATGAGTTTTTAAAGGCAAAATAAAACAAAAAAGTATCTGAGGTAGGAGATTCAGGCTCCACATCTTTTCAGTTCTGTTCACTGTGGGTAAATCTTTTGCTTTCTCTTTAGGAAGCAAAGTCAGCAACGTGACAGAGACTGAAGAATGAGCCTGACTGAGGGGGAGGGTGATATTTAAATATGCACTTAATCAAAAGTAAATTCTTTCAGGCATAATGCATTAGTCTGCCTTTCACTTTCCTTGACAGGGGAGCAGAAAATTAATGTCCGTTTTTTCTGCGTGCCATCAGAGTGCCATATATCACAGCACACATTGTACTTCCTGTGTATGAGGTCGTTTCTCCTTCCAGACTGAGATTCACTGGAGCCAGAACTGAGTCTAATGTGTCTGCATAGTCCCAACACCTAGCACAGTGCTGAGTGCATAGCGGGTATTCAGTGATGCTCGTAGTGGGTGCTCTCCTGCCATTGCTTTGTTGTGGATAGAGACTGCACTGTACTCACTTGTGACCCTCTTGGTGGCCAGGGAGGCCCTGTGGTTTACTGAAAGACACTGGGCAGTCGAGTGCAGTGGTGAAGTGCAGGGCAGTGCAGAAGGGCCTATCACATACTATCAGTGAAACCTTGGGAAATGTATGGAACCTCTCTGTGCCCATCTGTTACACAGGGATAATAATAGAAACTACCTCATAGGGTTGTTGTGAGAATTCAGTGTGAGAGTTGAAGCATTTAAGATAGCGCCTGGCACATGGTAAATCATCTCCAAGTACAAGCTGTTATTGGACAAATACAGGTTTGAATCCAAGCTCTGCTCCTGGTAACTATGGACACCTTATTTCACCTCATATGGGTTCCCTCCTCTGTAATGTGAGTTTCTATTCCCTCTTTGAGTGAGGGAACACAGTAAACATTGTGGCCTTTTGCTCTTCCAACTAACGTTGGTATTAGGGCTCCTTGTTTTAATTTTACAAGAGGTTAAAGCTTCTGAACATGTTTAGCAGAATGGAGTCTGTTCCCTTCCTCTTGTCCCCCTGCCTCTCCAGTTAACTGTGGCCACTGTTCCAAGAGGAGGGCCAAGTCCCAGCCCCCAAGTATTGATAGCTTCAGAGCTTAGGACTGGGGCTTCAGGGGGAATCATGACCACAGACTAGTTGTATGTTCAGCTTTGACCTCACTGTTTAGTTCCAGTCAGTCCAGCACTTTAAACCACATGTGTGTCACCTCATCTGAGTCTTCAGTACACACCTCAAATTCAGAATGTTCATCTGTGGGTCCCCTCCCAAATAATGGAGCTCAAACTCTGATATTTGGTCTTCTCTCTCTCCTCTGGCCTCCGCTACCAGTCAGTCAGCAAATCCTGAAGAGCCAGGTTCCTTATGCACCGTTGGTCTCCTGCATCCCGTCTTCTTCATAGCCACCACCAGGTCAGCGCTTTGTGACTGGCAGCTCCCTACCTGCTCTTCTCCCTCTAGATTCAATCTTCTCTCTGTTTATCTTGGATCAGCCTATCACCTTCTTCTTTGTATGTGGCAACTATCACTCATGTCTTGTTACCTTTCCTCAGTTGCAAAGTACTTGATGGTAGGATCCAAGTCTGATTTCTATTCGACTTTCTCATAACACTTAGCACCATGGAGGTGCAAGTCAATATTTCAATGACTAAATGAATGATCAAATGACAAAGTCTGAGAAGCCTTAACTCCCTGATGTGGACTCCAACAGTTAGATATTATTTTAATATTAATTTTTTTTTTAAGAGACAGGGTCTTGCTGTTGCTCCGGCTGGTCTCAAACTCCTGAGCTCAAGTGATCCTCCTGCCTCAGCCTCCCAAAGTGCTAGGATTACAGGCGTGAGCCACCATACCTGGCCTATTTTAATATTAATTCTTTTCTTTTATGTTTAGATTGACTATTAAAATTCAGTTGTCTTGTTAAACATCATAATGCAAGAAAAAGAAAAAAGTATGTAGATTAAAAAGGAATAAATAAAACTGTCTCTTGTTGCAGACGACGTGATTATCTATGTAGAAAAATCCCAGAGAATCTACAAAAATCTCCTAGAACTAATAAGTGAATTTAGAAAGGTTGCAGGATGTAAGGTCAGTATATAAAAGTCAATTGTATTCCTAGCAATAAATGACCTCTTGGAATTTGAAATTTAAAAGAACACTAGTATTTATAATAGCAATCCCAAAATGAAATATTTATTTATAAGCCTATCAAAATATGGCCAGGCTTTGTATAGTAAAGACTAAAAAAAATTTAGAAAGAAATGAAAACGAATCTAATTAAATGCAGAAGCATACCATATTCATGAATTGCATGACTTAATATTGTTAAGATGTCAATTCCCCTCAGTTTGATCTATGGATTAAATATAATCACAATTCAAATCCTAGCAAAATGTTTTGTAGATAGCAATAAGGTGATTTAAAAATGGATATGGGAAGATGAAGGAACTAGAGTATGCAAAACAATTTGAAAAATAAAAACAAAGTTGGAGGACCCATACTACCTGATTTCAAGATTTAGTATAAAGGTACAGAGTGTTGTATTGTCAAAAGGAGTGAAGCACATACAAATGGAACAGAATAGACAGTAAATGGAACAGAACAGACAGGTCAGAAATAGCCCCACAGAGGTACAGACAACTGATTTTTAACAAAGGTGCAAAGATAATTAAATGGAGAAAAGATTTTTTTCCCTAACAGATGTTGATGGAACAAATGAAAGAATTGTCAATATGTTAAAAAAAAAAAGGAAAAGAGGATCTTGACATAAATTTTATATCTTATACAAAAATTAACTTAAAATGGGTCATGGACCTAAATGTAAAATATAAAACTATAAAACTTCTAGGAAAAAATAGATAGGAGAAAATCGGTGAGACTTTAGGTTTAAGAAACATTTTTATATATGACATCAAAAGGATGATCCATAAAAAATTTTTAAATTAGACTTTATAAAAATTCAAGAGTTTTGTTCTGTGAAAGACACTGTTAAAAGAATGAAAAGACAAGCTACATACTGGAAAAATACATCTGCAAATATCCAGTTAAAAAATGGCCAAAGTATTAAACAGACACTTGACCAAAGAAGACATTTGGTGGCAAATAAGCATATGAAAAAAAGTTGAATATCATTAGAAACTAGGAAAATAAAAACCTTATGAGATACCACTGTATGCTTTTTAGAAAGTCCAGGACAAAAACTAATCAACCAAACACACACACACACACACACACACACACACAATACCAAGTGCTGGCAAAGATGCAGAACAAATGGAACCTCATGCATTGCTCGGAGGTATGCAAAATGGTACAGCCCAATTTGGAAAACACTCTGAAGCCTTTTTATAAAGTTAGACATACCCGTATCATCTGACTCAGCAATTCCACTCCTAGGTTTTTACCCAAGTGAATTGAAAACTTATGTTCACACAAAAAACTTATATAAATATTCATAACAACTTTATTCATAATCACTAAAAACTGGAAGCCACCCAGATGTCTGCCAACTGATGAATGGATAAACAGGGCACATTCATGCAACGGAATCCCGCTCAGCAGTAAACAGAAATGAACCGTGGACTCACGAGCCACACAATAATATGAATATATCCTAAACGCATTTTGCTAAGTCAAAGACACTAAACTCAAAAGGCTACAGTATTGTGATTCCATTTATATGACATTCTGGAAAAGACAAAACAAGAGGGACAGAAGGCAGATGAGTAGTTATTGGGGTTTGGAGGTGAGGGGGAAGATTAACCACAAAGAGCCAGTCTTAGGGAATTTGTGGGGGTTATAGAATAGTTCTGCATAGGACCATACCTGTGGCAAGATTTTGTGCATTTATCAAAGCCCATACAGCTATAAAGACACAAAAAAATGATTTTATTCTGCAAATTTTAAAACATCTACTAGAATGCTGGGGGAACCCAAGATGAAGTGCAGACTGTGAGAGATGAATCTAACTGTATTACAAATGAGTGACACACCAAACTGGAGGGAATGGGGAGCAAAGGACCTGATGTAAATAATTTTGGGAAACAGTCTTTTGACTGGATATTGCAAAGCTAATGACAAAAAGAACTATGCACAAACACTGGACTTTACTTGGAAAACTTGTTTCTAACTGGGTTGAATTAACAATTCTGAAACTAAGGTTGCAAACTAGGGTTGACAAATGAAAACTGTAGTAAGGAAAGCCTTGAACAGTAGACCCAGAAATTAAATAAAAGAAGAAGAAAAATCGAACACCTCTTGAAGCCAGTATCCTTTTATTATTTAATTTTATTTTATCTATGAACATTCCCAAATTGCCAGCCTATTGTTTTTGTTTTTGTTGGGTTTTTTTTCCCTAATTCAGCAAATGTTTACTCAATAGTTACTAAAATGCATTAAGAGCTAGTAACTGACTTCGAGGTTAATGAATATTCTTTCTCTACAGAAGAATAACATAAAAAATCTAACCTGGTTGCTAAATGGAAATTGAATGCATTTGGCCCACGACTGTGCTTTGAGCCCTGTTATAAATGAATAATGATTGATCAGGTTGGAGTTCTGGTTTTTGTTTATCTTCATTCTCCAACCTCTACTTTCTTTTTATTCTTCTTGATATCTGAGTTCATTATGTCTCAAAAGTGGGGAAATAGCATCTCATTCTACAGTGACCAGCAGCAAAGAGGTGTCTGACTGGAGGGCAGGGGATTGTGCCTTCTGGTGGGAACGAAGGGAATACCCACCAACAGTGGTAAGGATTGCTGTTCCACGTGCTGGAGTCTCTCTGTACCAATTATGATTTTGTCTGAGAAAAAGGGAAAATTCTCTCCTATAGACACATGAAAGGAAGGAAGGGAAAGATCACCCACTTGTGAAACAGTAAGACATCAGAAAAATACAGTTGTCAGAACCTTAAGATAAAAGCTTACTTCAATTCTCTTGAACATGGAATCAAAGCTACCTCTCCTTGGGACAGGGTATTTTTTTTACTAATGTGAATAAGATTTTAAAATTGACTTCAGGGGCATTTTAAATTAATCACTGCATTGCAACTACAGAATCCTGTGAAATAACCTTGCTTTATGCATTTGTGAATTAATCCATCCCAGGAAATTAAAGTAATTAATTCCAGTTGGTTAAAATCACTGCTGGTACTTTATTCAAGTTGAATGACTTGACTGGCTCTAAACAAGATTTAGATGATAGGATTTCATAGGCTAGAGCCCGATACCCACGGCAGAGTAGCTGGGGATCTGAGGATTCTTTGATGTGGTCCCAGAGAAGTCAATACTCAACTCTAGTATCATTGTATAATAAGAGAGAAAATCATTACAGAAAGTAGGTGCAGCCTACACTGTGGCAGTCAAACAGCTGGTTATTTTAGTCAAAATTCCCATTACACCTAATTTTTGGATAGTATGATGCCAAACCAGACAATTGAGCACAGTTTTGAATCTACTTTAAATCCATTAGGATATTTAGCGATTATCAGAATGTCTTTGACTTTTAAAATGGAAAAGTATAACCAGTCATAACATATTTTTCTTTTTCACTTAAACAGAAACACACTAGTTATTTTGCCTGTACCCAAACTCAACTTCTTAATAGTAGCAACTATTTATAGAGCACCTACCATGTGCCAGCATCATTCTAGGTGCTTTTACACATCATTCACGTACATTATCAAATATAGAAATGCTTGCAACCTTTCCAAGTAGGCGCTCTTGTGCCCATTTTATTCAAGAGGAGACGGAGGCTGAGAAAGGTCAGGCAATGGGCCAAGGTCCCACACATCTGGCAGGCGGCAGAGGCTGCGAACAATGCTGCCTGGTGTGGGGCGTGTGTCCTCCCAATGCTCTGCGCTGCCTTCTCGTGGTCCGCCCACCTGCAGGACCCAACTGTCAGCTGTTCCCTAGAGAGACAGGCAGGCCCATAAGGGCCCTGAGATCCGGGATAGAGTCCTTGCTTGGCTTTTGCTGTTTTGGAGACCTACCGAAGGGGAAATATAGAAGTTCTGCTGCTGGAGCTAGAGATCCACACCCCCTCCCAGCGCCTCCCCGTTTGTCCTGCACCCCCTCATCGTACCCCTCCCCCGCCGTTCTGCCGTCTCTCAGTCTCTCCTGATTGATGCCACAGCAGTGGTGGGGTTGGCGAACTGCCACTCATCTCACTCCTCTCCCCATCAGCCCTCAGCCAGAAACAGCAGGGTAAGAAAATAGAGCAGAAGGAAACTAGCAACTCACGATGGTTCAAAATTCATCAGAACTGATTTTATCCTGTTTTTTCGCTCTTGAAAAGAGAAAAAAAATGAAGTCATTTATGTGCTTTGCTGATTGGAGATGGAATGAGCAACGTGGCCGGAAGAGATTATGTTCACAGTTTGTGGGAATGTGGGGTTGAGAGCTTGGAAGGGGGAATGGCAAGGAAAGGTTAAAAGAATGGAGGTAGCCTTGCCTGAAAAAGAAGGCTGCATTTTCAGTGCAATTCAATCCTATGGACACTTTGGAGCTGCTATGGGCAAGAAGCTAAGGACGTAAACTTGAATAAATCATATCTCAAAGGTGGATTATTCACTCATGCAGTCCGTATTTATTGAGTACGTGCCGTAAGGCAGGCGCTGTTCTAGGTGCTAGGGCTGTGGCAGTGAGCAAAATAGACCAAGTTCCTGACCTCATGAGGCTCACATGCTAGTGGAGGAGACCCATAGTCAACAAGTAAACACAGAAACAATGTCAGTGAATGAGAGGAGCTATGAAAACATAGACACAGGATAATGGCAAAGGTAAGGTGGCCAGGGACAGCTACTCGGAGGAGATGGCATTTGAGCTGGACCTGGAGGATGAGAAGGAACCAGCCTTGCAAAGATCTTGGGGAAGAGATTTCCAAGCAGAGGGTAACATGGCCCTGAGGTGGGGACAAGGTTGAGGAGAAGGAAAGCAGGAAGTCTGGAGAAGTCGAGCGTGTGAGGGGAAAGCAGTACCGGAGGAAGTTAGAGAGAGGGGAGCCGGGACTTACAAGGCTGCTGACAACCAGCTTAACTTCTCTCCATCAGGGAAAGTAGATAGAAATGGTCCAAGAATTGCTATAGACTGTATGCTAAGAGCAAATAAAATAGACTTTTAAGACAGAGTGGGGATTAGCCTTCACCAGAGAACTTTTAAAAGAGAACTGAGACTCTGCAGATCAAGGTAGGTGACCTTCACTTGGGACCGGGCCGTATCTTTCTACACTGGTGAGGTTTTTGGTGTTTGGGACCTCGGATTGCCTTGTACAACTGTAGGCATGCATTGTGCTTTATGTGCATAACCTCCCTTTTCCAGTTGAACAGTTCAGTGGGCTTTTCTTGGGTTCCCTGCTTCTGCCATCTGTACTCCTTTACTTTCGAACAGTATTCTCTCCTACTCCTTTTGGTCCCATGGACCTCTAGTTCTCTAACTCTCTCTCTTTTCCTTTTATCAAATTCTGCTCTGAGGAAAGTCATAGCAACTCATTCTCACTAAAGTGTAGAGGACTACCATGAAAAGGGCTAACTGGGGTGGTAAAGGAAGGGGAAATTAGCAGTCTATAATTAGGATTCTCTAAAATTAGGAAGAATGTCTTTTTGCATTTCCATCTGCTTGGAATGTTTTTTCACGTATTCAAGACCCAACTCCAAAATCTCACTCCCCGAGGAGGCTTCCCCAGGGAGAATTGATTACCTCTTTTGCTGCTGCATGCATGCCTCTCAACTCTGCCTTTCTCATGCTACTTTATATGTTTTCTGGTTATCTGTTTCTCCCACAAACTTGTGGACTTCTTGAGGATAGACTCTGTGTTTCATTCATCTGTTCTCTGGGCCCTAGTATGATGCCAAGCTTGTGTTGACTGACTGACCAAAGAGCTGGGGAGGGTCATAAGAGCTGTATTTACTTTGCCCATAGTAGGCTATGGTCTTCACAGTGCTGATGGAATTAATGCTTATTATAATAGAAGCCCTTTCCTCTCTCTCCCACAGTCCTATATTCACTACAATTTTGCTTTCTTCAATTTTATAAATACTACTGTTTGAAATTCTATCAATTGAAGACGCATTTGTTGATAAATTTCCTCTTTTAAAATACAGATACTCCTAATGGGATTGAGCTTATTCATTTATACAACATTACTGTGCATCTACTCTGTGCCACACACTGTCCCATCACTCCACCTAAGGAGCCTACAGATTCTAAGGAGCTTACAAAGAGCTACTCTTTTCTTGCATATATTGAATCAAGAGCTCCAAGTCAAGACCTGATAATTTCACTGTTAATAATATATCTACAAGAAAAATTCAGAGATCTGCAATTAAGTTTATGAACAAAAATATGGATTGTAGTAATTATTTATAATGGTGAAAGGAATAATACTATCCAATAAACAGGAGATTCGAATTAAGTTTCATTAATATGTTGAATTATTATGTAACTATTTAAAATTACATTAAAAGAGTATTTTATTAACATAGGAAAATGCTTGCATGACTATGTTTTTTTATTTCATCATATTACAGGGGTACAAATGTTTAGGTTATGTATATTGCCTTTGCCCCACCTGAGTCAGAGCTTCAAATGTATCCATCCCCCAGACGGTGCACATTGTACCCATTAGGTGTGTATATACCCATCCCTTCCTCCCCCCTCCCATCTGCCCAACATCTGATGAATGTTACAGTACATGCACAGTACAGTACATGTGCACTTAAGGGTCACTACATGACCACTTAAGTGGTCAGTTAAGACCAATTGGATGGTGAGTACATGTGGTGCTTGCTTTTCCATTCTTGTGATACTTCACATAGTAGAATGGGCTCCAGCTCTATGCAGGATAATATAAGAGGTGCTAGATCACCATTGTTTTTTGTGGCTGAGTAGAACTTTGTGGTATACATATAGCACATTTTATGAATACAATCAAAACCACAATGAGATATCACTTATCTACAGTGAGAATGGCTTTTATCAAAAAGTCCCAAAACAATAAATTTTGGTGTAGATGTGGAGAGATAGGAACACTCATACACTGCTGGTGGGACTGCAAACTAGTGCAACCTCTGTGGAAAGTAATATGGAGATACCTTAAAGAGCTACAGGTAGAACTACCATTTGATCCAGCATCTATCCAAAAGAACAAAAGACATTCTATAAAAAAGACATCTGCACTAGAATGTTTATAGCAGCACAATTCACAATTGCAAAGATGTGGAAACAATCCAGTGCCCATCAATGCATGACTATGTTAAATGAAAAAAGCAAGGCAAAATTTGTTGCAGTATGATCCTTAAAAATGCAGAGAAAAAAGCCTAGAAAAAATTCATTAAAAGTGTAAATAGTGGTGGTCCTTCTAGGTGGTAAGATAATAGTTGATTTTTAATTTCTGCATATTTATATTTTCTAAACTTTTTGTTCTGAGCATGTATTGCTTTTATGATAAGAAAAAGAAAGTTATTGTATGGAAAAAAACCAGAATCGGCTCCCCTTAGTTGCTAAGGTCAACTGCATAATGGGAATGGAGTGGGAGAGTTAAGAACAACTTCATGGGCAAGAGGAGGTGGGCACAGAGAGCTGGACTGGCAGTCTGGGGGCACTGGCCCCTGCAGGTGGTAATCCGAAAGAGTAGATACCAGGAGGTAGGCGGGCACGGAAGACATGTTTTGGAGGGCTCCATCTTGCCACTCTTGCCACATCTTGTCAGTTGTTAGAGTAGTTTGCCACCCTCTCACAGTGTTAACCTGCCGTTCATTACTAGGAACTGAACCTTCTAGGCCTGACTAAAGTTTATGAGTGAGCTCTCTTGAGCTTTGCTCCTCAATCTTAAGTTCATCTCTTTTATGGCGGACACCTGCCTTTCTCATTCCCCCAACACAGACACACACAGCAGCAAACCCATTAAGTTTATCATGCAGTGATTCCTGACCACTCTCCCCGACAATCCCTAACTATAAAAAAAAAAAAAAAGATTTTAAGTGAAACTGGAGACAGGGGAGTGATTCGGCTGGAATCAGTAACAAGGACCTCTGGTTTTAAGGCTGGACTCCACCTGTCACTAGCACCAGGACATACCAGGACACACCAGGATGTTGGGCGAGTTGCTTAACCCTCCCAAGCCTCAGTGTTTTCTTCTGTAAAATGTGCATAAATTCAGTGCTTGCCTGAACCTGCTTATCTCACAGCAGGTAGCTGTCAGACAAAGTATGTGAAAGGGCTTGCAGAGCTTTAGAGTTCTGTACAGACATTAGTTACACCATGATAACAACTACTGGTATTAATAGTTTCAGAAGCTGCTGCATAAGCTGAAACAAGCGGGGACCAGACAATCCATCATCTGTGTGCTCCCAAAGGGCACAATAGCCTTCGGTTACACGGACTGATAGACCTTGTAGTAAAATCAAATCATTCACACTGTTAAGAACTCTGTTGAAATGTTCTGTGTATCCAGTTATGCAACAAAGAAAGAAAAAAAACTAAGAAATATTCACAAATGTTTTGTGCAAAAGGAGGTTATTATTCAATCCTTGTTCTTTGAGCTGTCCACTCAAATTCAGGCCAAGAAAAGAAATTAAGAAGTAATTTCACTTAAATTATTAAGGTAATAAATAATGAGGGGCATGGGGGGAGAAGTAGGAATGAGGGAAAAATAGGAAAGGAAAAATAAACTATCACGTTCAGGCTGAACTAATGGTTTTTTGGTGCAACTGCAGATTGTCTTATAAATAGTTCTGTGGGATTTATTATTATATTCATACATTCATTTATCTAAAACATATTTCTTAAACTCCTGTGTGCAAGAACTGACAAGGCAGTAGAAAAGACATACACAGTTTTTCCCCTCATGATCTTTAAAGTCTGTTTGGGGAAACAAGTCACTGTATTATTACATTGTGTGGAGTGTTATGAAGAAGTAGACGGCACAATGAACACAACCCCTGTATTGTCAAGGCCCAAGTATACCGCAGCCCAAAGAATCCTCACTATGCAACCCCTCAAGAAGTTACTGTGAGATCTTAGTATCAAGAAGGGGTGAATTTTCCAAGCATTTAAAGCAAGGTAAACACAGTGGCATAGAGCAAGGGCTCTCGAGGCAATCCCTTGATCACCTAATTGTGGAATTGTGGCCTTGGTTTCCACATCTATAAAATGGATATCTCTTAGTTTTTGTTCTAGGGTTGCTGAGACACTTAAAATATTGTTTCTACGGCAAGCTAATTGGAAGGAGGAACCTGTAGCCTTAAGGTGAAATGTGGCCTTCTAAATCCTTAAGTGAGGCCTTTTGACTGAATCCAAATTTTGCAGAACAAATCCTTTTATTAATGGGGTGCATCAGAGAAAGAGGAAGATTTTTCTTCCCTCTTTGGGGCTTAAAAAAAGAATCTTGAAATTAGAAGGCCCCAGGTTCCCCAGCCCCACGCAGTGGCAGAGCTCAGTGTGCAAGATACAGTAAGCACTCAACAAATGCTAATCATTATACTCCTTGTTGTATTATTGGCTATTATCTAATGGACACTAACTTGTGTAACTTACTGATTGGTTTCTAGAAAGCTTAGAGTCAACTTTGTGGTCCATAGAACATCCCCTTGTATGTCATTGTAGTGTGCATATTTAACTTCATTCTTTTTTTTAATACTTATTTATTTATTTATTTTTATTTCAGAATATTATAGGGGTACAAACTTTTTGGTTACATACATTGCCTTAGCCTCACCCAAGCCAGGCCTACAAGTGTGCCCTTCCCCCACACAGTGCAGTCCGCATCCATTTGTTGTGAGTTTACCCACCACCACCACCCTCCTCCCACCTGACTGGCACCCAGTGACTATTACT
Organism: Lemur catta; assembly: GCF_020740605.2. Classification (NCBI taxonomy): domain Eukaryota; kingdom Metazoa; phylum Chordata; class Mammalia; order Primates; family Lemuridae; genus Lemur; species Lemur catta. The sequence continues at coordinate 185,813,892 of NC_059128.1, read as the reverse complement.
ACCATGTGAGCACCTTAGTGTTGATCTGTTAACGTCATTCTTGACTCACTTTCTGGCCACTGCCTTTGTTTTTCTTGACTGGAAGAATGCATGGCATGGATGAATGGATGAGTGGAGAGACAGATGGATAAATAAATGAAATCTCTCTCAAACAAGTCAAGAAATAGCCTGTTTCGGCTAGACAAACAGTGCTGAGGAGTTGGGCGTTCTCGCCACAATCTACAGGGAGCACTCTGACCCACACGAACTCTTTCCTTGCCTTTTGTGTACAGTTGACCCTTGAACAATGTGGGGGTTGGGCCACTGATCCCCCATGCAGTTGAAAATCCATGTATAACTCTTGACTCCCCCAAAACTTAACTAGTAGCCTAATGTTGACAGGAAGCCTTACTAATAATACAAACAGTCGATTAACACATATTTTGTGTTATATGTATTATATGCTGTATTCTTATAAGAGAATAGAAAATGTTATTAAAAATCATAAGGAAGAGAAAATACATCTACTATTCATTAAGTGGAAATGGATCATCATAAAGGTTTTCATCCTCCTCTTCATGTTAAATAGGCGGAGGAGGAGGAGGAAGAGGAGGGGTTGGTCTTGCTGTCTCAGGGTTGGCAGAGGCAGAAGGAAATCCACACATAAATGGACCTGTGAAGTTCAAACCCATGTTGTTCAGGAGTCAACAGTATATTCAGACATGAATGGATATATTGATTCCCTGAGTTAATACTGAATGGATCTAAATGCTAGCGAAAACAATAACCACAAATACAAGAAGCAACTAAGCAACCAACCCACCAGGTAGGCTTAGAAAATGTGTTACAGACCAAAGTCCACCTGTGCCCCTACCCTCTTTTGTTGGTGTCCTTCTTTCTGTGATTGTAACACAAAAGACACTGCTGAGATAATTGCATTATGGGGTCAGCCAATGACTAGGTTTACCAGTCTCTTGGGTATACATATACACAGGTGACCTTTCCTTCAGGAACTCTGGTATACACAACATTTTTATCAGGAAATCTCCTGCTGTATCAACTTCTGCACTGTTGTTTAGGAAGAGCCATTACAACCTAAAGCAAACAATCCTAAATCTGGAAGTGGGATGCGTGAACTTTGGTCCCACCTAAATACAGACCATGTATCTTGGTTAATCTAGGTCAGGCTCTGATTAAACCTGTTCCTTGGTGCACAATTATGAGTGGGAGCACTTCCACCACTTTTACTTTAAAAAGGCTCCCACTTTGGATAACAAATTATGTGGTCACCCTAATCTAATCTAGCTAATAGCTATGTGTCCCTGAGCCTTACATTGGAAGAAAAATAGAATCCTCTTCTGCCAGAGAGAGGAACAGAGGAAAAGAAGTCAGAAGGAAGTGTCTGGGCTCACCTTTTCCTGATTACCCCCCACCTACCCACTGTGGTTAAAACTCTCCAGAGTATTGGGAGAGATTAGAAATAACCAGAGGGCTTTGGGGGGAATTTCAGACTGAATACTTGTTCCTTGGGCCTCAGGAAACTCAGAAGAATTCCAAGCCCTGGATGAAAAGTTTCACCCTAGCATGGCTTGGCCAGCAGGGCAATACTGCACGGCCACTAGGCTTTTCTCCCACAGCCTGGAAGTTTCCTACACTTTCTCCCTCTCCCTGATGCCATTCTGGGAAGAAGGAAAGAGGAAGAAAGAGAGAGCCTCGATGGAGAGTTTGACCCTTTAAATCAGAAGAGATGGAACTAGCTTTGAATGAAATATTTTAAGGGCTCCCTCATCTGCTATGAGCAAGAATGGAGATTTTAGAGAAAAATAAGACCAGTCATAGGAAACAAAGAAATGTCTTTTTTCCCCCACATCTAAGTAGTAGGGGTAAATATGATACCATCTATACTTATATATTCTCTGCTCAGCACAGGGCCAAGGGCACAGTAAATCCTCAACAAATGTTTGTTGAATGCAGATTCTAGCTTTAAATCATAGGAATAGGACAATAAAACCCTGGACTATTGTAGTATAATCCTACAGAAATATTAAGACACTTCCCGAAATAATATTCATAGTTATAATTACTATAACAGGAAGGAGAAAAAATCAACAAAGGAATTTAGAGAATCATTTTTGTCAACTACCAAGCCTTAGATAGCAATTTGTCTCTCTGGTATAATATTACAAACTGGTCTCATATATTACAAGGATTTAGCCTTCCTTCATGGCATTTTACACAGGCTACTGCCAGAGACAAGCTAATAGAGTATAGTCTCTATTGATCTTACTTGAATAAGAAGATCCCAGTGTTCCAATCTTTACCAGTTGAGCAAAACACATTTTGGATAATTACATATTCTTGCCTCATCTATTCTGAAAAAGGAGAAAAATATATGCTCTCGATTTGTCATTAAAATAGGTATTGGAGATGTGTAGATTCAATTATTGAGAACCTATTTATTTACCTCTGGGCAGTTTAACGATAATTACATTAAAATTCCCTGAAATATTTTTAATGAAAATACTGGTAGGCCAAAAGTATGTTTACAAAGAAAGCTTATGTGACTTTGGGAATAGACTTCTTTCTCTAAGAGAATAGAAAAATATATTCCTTGGACTAACTTTTAAATATACTATTTCTACATTTAGAGATATTAGATTCTGGTAGTCCTTAATATTGGTCTTAAGGTATTATGAAACATTATGATTTATTGCATTTCTTAATGTGTTCCCACCCACAACACTTTTTCTTTTCTTTTTTTCTGTTTTTAGCTCAAACCACAATTTGATTTTCCAAACACTTTTCTAACCAGTATAAAAAAGGAAAGTTGAAAATCTTTGGGGAGATTTTGCCCTTTTTTCTTAATGGTGCCTTGCCAAGCAGTCATTTTTTTTTTTTTATAAATGTGGAGAGGAACATGTTCTAGAATGATCTTTAAATTTAATTTGGCTCATTTTAGAGAAAGTACTTTTGAAAGCTGGCTGTAAGCCTTTGTTGCTGTTCTGCAAAAAAAATGCAGATTTCACTGAATGATTGTAGCCTTGGTGTGGTGAACTATTAGCTCAAGGAAAAATGGGTTCTAATTGTTGGAAAAGGAGAATGGAAATCTGGACTCAGACCATCATAGTGACTTTTCCATGGAATAGATGAATGAACTTGGCCATTGATGGGTCAAAGCAGCCTCATTTCAACACCAAGATGCATCTATTAGCAAAGGCATTCTTAACTTAGATTTCTCTGTCTCTCTATAAAAATAGAAAGGAAAAAAAGACAATTAAGACCCAAGTTAGAGATTCATTAAGTACATTTTCAATGTCAAGGGCTGGTGCAATCAAAGAACATCCGACGCAGAGCTGCTGGTGAAATCCAACTTGCAGCTGGTTCACCCAGGACTTGTGCAGTTTACACATATACACACATATAAAATAGAACTAATATCTAAAAAGTGTCCAATATATGTGGCAGGGAAGAAGAGTTAGCACTGAAGGACACTTTCTGGGTTATGTTTCTGTTTATTTACCTAAAGTCCTATAATCTGATTAGAGATGTTTATAGAGAAGTGGTGACTGAAGTTGAGATTCTCCACGTCAAGAAATCTGAGGGTTAGGCCACCTGCAAACAAGAATTATATGAACCTTCCTAAGAAGGAGATTTCCTTGATAGGAAACATTGAAGGTCAGTAAGTTCCTTTCAGTTCTGGTGAATTTTTTGAGTAGCCCTTGGGTATCACTGTGTCAGGTTTTTGGGGTATGGAGGCAGAGAGGATTAAGTAGACAGGAATTATTCTAAGACATGGTAAGTACATGACAGTGCTAAGTAGGAAGTAGGATGGGAGCAGAGAAGTGGGTGAGGAACTCTGGTAGTGTTTGAAAAAGGCTTCCCAGGAAAGAGGGATTAGAGCTAAGACTTGAGGAGAGAGAAGGCATTTGCTAGTTGAAGTGGGAATGGTGTCCCAAGCAAAGGAATCAATTTGAGCAGAAAGCCACATTTCAACAAGAAGGGATGCTGTCTGTACATACATTGTCCATTGTACAGTGGACAGTGGGTCAGAATAGAGCTGAGGATCTTGAAACAAAGCTAGGAAGATCTATCTGGACTAGAGTGGGAAGGGCTTGGATGTTGTGTTTAATTTGAAATGTAACCTGTGGGTGATGTAGAGCTATCAGAGTATTTAAGCAAGGATGAAATGTCATCCAATTTGCATTTCAGAAAGATATTGACAGCAGTGTGGAGGAGGCTGTGATTGGAGGGAGGGGGATCGATTAGAAGGCAATTTCAGTAGTCTAAAGACGAAAGTATCAGAGTCTCAACTAGAACAGCAGACTTTGATTGACAAGGGCTTTTTAAGGCAGGAGTCCCCAACCTATGGTGGGCTGTATAATTATTTCATTATATATTACTATGTAATAATAATAGAAATAAAGTGTGTAATGAATGTAATGCACTTGAATCATCCTAAAACCATCCCCCACCTTGGTCCGTGGAAAAATTGTCTTCCATGAAAATGGTCCCTGGTGCCAAAAACATTGGGGACCACTGCTCTAAGGGACCTAGGGCATTGACAAGGGCTCGCTAAGGGACCTGGGGCAGTTATTTCTGTAGACTGCAATGTTTTACAAGGTCTAAAAACATTGCCTGTGTGTTTGGTGAATGAAGGGAGGTCAACCCAAGAAACATCCTCAGGAAATTTAGACATTTTTAAGCATTAACATCAAACTTCTGTAATCTTTTTTCATTTCTCTATCACTGACACATAATTTATTTTCCTCCCTAGTAGGTGCTGAAAGCAAATGAAAAGCTCATAATTGGAAATCACATGAAGAATTCATCATGGATTCACCTCGACTCTCCGGTGTTCAGAGCTGTGGCCACCACGGAGAGGACCCCCTTATGTTGAAGGTGCTCCAGGGGCATCACGCTGCCTCTGTGGGGTGGACACAGTGACAGGCAGTGCTGGCAACTGGACTGGATGATGGGGTCAAAGCCTGAAGAAAGAGCCATGGAGGAGAAGGTGGCGCAGTAATTTGATATTCTGGAGTGGGTGATTACAGACTGTTTCACAATGGAATTATTTTTATTTTTCTGCTTTCAGTGATGGAAAATTCTCCTAGTGATAAAACCTGCCCACCTATTAAATTTTGCTTTGTGGTTTGCCCTTTCATGGCAGATTCAATTCATCAAGAATGGCTTCCAGCAACGTTGGAAAGGTGTGTTCAGTACCCTGTTCAGAATGAGTTTCCACATTTGGTCAATTTGGGCATCTCTTTTGGGCAGTTCTGGCCCTACAGGCGTGTTGTCAGGACTCTGACCGGCCACCCAGATCTTTCTCTGTATGACTTTGCCAAGTCCTGTCAATACCAGCCACTTGCATTGTAATTTAGTTTCTCCAGTCCATACTTTGTCTTCACAGGAAGACTGAAAACTCTCTGAAGAACTCCCTCTCCTAGGAGTTCTTAACACCTGTGAGGTGAGACAGCTATTGTGTGGGCTCCTGGAAACCCACAAATGTCCCAAGCTCTGCGTCGCACATACTCCAGCCTATCCCCACCAGCCTTTACCGCACAACCATCTGCAGCCTGGAATGAAAAGCCGGATGGTTTCTGCAAAGAACTTTTTCCACAATTTTCGTGGGCGGCCCTTCCATACGGCACATGTAACATGACTGAAACACCGTGCAGACTGCAGGCTCTGTGGGAACGAGATACTTCTGGGGGCTTCTTGTATTTATTAGCAAGCAGGGAAGATGCAGATTGCTGGTGTACCTTTTTCATCCAGGGAAATAATCATAGAAGATAGTCACGAGTCTAAGCTACATAAGAAATTAGTCCTCCAAATGTTTCCTCAGATACCTGCAGAGTCCATATGAGTGGGAGAGGAAGGCATTAAAGAGAGAGAGCTCGGTGGGCAGGAGACTGGTGGGAAGAAGAAAAGCAATGAGAAAGCACATCTGGGATCTCAGTGCCCAGTGTGGCTGCTCAGTCCTGAAACAGACTGTCCTGTTGCTCAATCCTGGGGGCCGCCGCCTCCAAAATGGAATGGACATTCCCCACGAGACAATCCACTGTGATGTGGGAAGAAAACATTTGAAGTACTCATATTTGCATCTTTAATCCCTTCTTTTAAAAATTTCTACTTTTTGTATATTTTATAATTACTATAATGTGAGCACAGTAGTATGTGTATATATTTTTTAGATAAATATTTGTTTATTGGAGGTGTCTGGTTTTCCTAAGGCACATAATGAAAGCAGTTTAGAAATATTTTCTATAGTACAAACCATCCGTATATTAAAGCTCTTGTTTTCAAACAGCTTACATTCTAATTAGGGAGCTGAAAATACATATATACATAAACAAACACTCATTAGTTGCTTTTTCCCCAGACACATACACACAATGAGCATGGTAATGGTTCTAAAAGATCAGGACACAGGTAGGAAAAAGAATGAGTAGAATGGAGGTGAAGAATAGAGAACTTCCATCTTACCCTATAATAGGGTGGGTCCCTGGAGGATGAGGCTGTTATTCTTGTGTGGGTGGGATTCTTAACACACCGAAGAAAAGGAGTTTTTAATGTCTCATGAAAAGGAATGGGAAGGAAACATATGCATCTTCACACAGGCTGTCAAGAGCCGCACTGTTATAGTTCCCCAGGAGGCAGGGAGCATTGCTACATAGAATAAGAGAAAGGCATTGAAAACTTGGATAATTCCATTTCTTCAGAAAAGCAGCTTAATTTCCCATGTGAGCCATTCCTGAGATCTTTCTTCTAGTGAGTATAAACTACATGTACAGACGGTTCAGATGTCTGCAAAATAGAGAGATTCAAACCTGTGTGGTAGGCGCCCAGGTACTCATAGCAACGTTCTTTCTACCTACAGAAAACGTGCGCCGAGTTCTATACAAATATCACCTCATTTATGCCTGATAAGCAGCAACTATGAGTTAATGTTGCCCCATTTTTTAGATGAGAACCCTGAGTCACAGAGAGATTCAAGATCTCTTAGCTAGTGAGTGTGAGAGGATTGCACCCAAGTTGGCCTGACTCCATTCCACGCAGCTCTCAAATCCTTTATGTAAGAAAGGGTGCCTGGCCTCTGATTACCCTGTGCAGTTTCTGGTCGCCAGAGTGTATTACTTCCCTTGCCTCAAGGCGCAGTGGCAATTACTACTCCTCAGCCTAATATTTTTACATGTACACATCAGTAGTAAATACCACCAGATCAGGAGCCAACAGCCATCCCAAATGTTTTATAATTCTTACCATATGTGTTTGATCGTGTCACTACGTTGCCTGTCCTAATTAAGATGAAATGAAACTGTACTGAAGTAACTGGTTATGTGAATGCCAGAGCCACTACACTGAAACCCCCATGGGACACAGGCTTCCCAGCCCACGGTGGCTTGTACAGACTTCTGATTACATGTCTGCTGTCCACCCCCATTTTTAGAATAATAAACTGTCACTGGAAATGCTGAAAAATGAGTATTTCTGTCAAATATATACTCAGGCAGATAAGGCTTACCCAGAAAACCTGAGACAGTAGAAATAGCACCTTTTATTAAATTGTGTATTTGCCAGAAAGATTTACACCCCTCCACAATGTTGTTTTGGTCCTGCAGTTGGCGGGAGAGGATGGAGTCACCGAAGACAGAGAGGAGTAAGGTGAAATATTGAACAACTTACCCACTTGATTAGTAACGACGTGATGTGATTGAACTCTTTGGTAAAGGCGTCACATATAAGCAGAAGTTGGTGAAAAATGCCCCGTTCTCATTGAAAAGATGCATTTTTAATTATAGGGGGATGAAAGCAGCCACCCTGTTGGATGCTAATATTTTGCATTTTAATTTTATAGTTTGTTTTCTTTAATTAAAAAGGTAAACAAAATGTAGCTTCTATTTTCTTTTTAAAATTTTCATAGTCCATATGTTGCAACAGTTTTATCTGCGTTAGCTCTACCTATCTGCAAACAGCAAGATTAGCACTAGCTATGCATGAAAAATCTTCTGGGGCCCGTCAACCCATTAGGATGATTAGAGGTGACTTCAGAGAAGAAAAACAAAAAAGTACTGTCCAAATGAGAACGTTCGTCAGCCTTTCACAGTCATCTAAAGCAAGGCTGACACAGCCAGATGGTTTTACAAGAACCTTCTGGGGTCACTGTATTGTTTAACCTTTTTATTAGGAGTCACAGGTACATTGACTTGACTTCTTTGAAGAAATAATGATTTAATTTGGTTTCATTATCATTTAGAAGAACCAGACCTGGGCAGGACTGAGTAGGTGTTTTCTACATATGGTGGTAATGTATGAAGTAGTCTGCTTTTCCTGCTTTTCAGTCTCTTCGTAGTCACAAGTCTGTCCCGTCATGGCTGGTCACTTAGACGTTCTGCATGCCATTTTCAGAATACACATTAAACTCAAAGAGAGCCAGCTTCCTAAAATGAAACATTCTGCTCTGGGGATTTACTATAAATCCAGAATCTATCGTTTTCTTAGGAGGAAAAAAAAACCATAAAAACTGAAACACTAGCTTCCTTTTGAAAACTGTTAGAACTGATGGTCTTCACAAATCACAGTGCCTCATTTTGAGACTGCAAGTTACAATGTGGCTGAAAATTTATCGATTAAGTACACAAAGAAGAACAGGGCATTTGTCTTGATAGATGAAAATTGGAGCATGTATAGTGAGCACTTCTGTCTGGAAAAAACGATCACAACACTCTTGGGATTACAGAGAGCAAATCCATTAGTTCAACATTTTGAACAAAGAATCTTAAAACTAATTCAGGGAAGTTCTACTTCATATCTAAACGTTATACAAAATAGAATGGCACGATAACAATAAAAACTTGTATTTAAAACAGCTCACAAGTCATCTTTGGTTATTTAAGAATATTTCCATGTTTGCAGTGAGCTGTTTTTGATAATGCTAGATGATTGACATATAATTATTACATCCATTTATATCCTGGTCCATTTCCAAGTTTCCTTGAACACTGGAGCAGGAACTCCTACTGCATTCTTTCTTGGACTTGAAGACAGCTCAAGAAAGCTGGTAAACAAAAATATGCAAAGACCGGAAATGAATTGGAAATTAATTAGTGCAGAGAACGTGCTTGGGGGCATTGTGCTAGTGGGTAACATGGAGGCTGGACAGCTTAACTTCATCCGTATGAAGCAAGTGTGTTGAACTCCTCCAAGTGATTTGGCCTCAAATAGTCTTCTTTTTCTTTCAGCCCTAGAGGGTTTGTCTACACCAAGTTCAGTTAAGGTAGGAAGTTGACAAAGAGTTGTGGGGGCAGCTGCCTCCCTCGCACAAGTCAGATGAGGAAGAGGTCTCTGTTCACCTCTCCCCTGCCCAGAGTCAACATTATATAATATCTCCCTGGCTGAAACACCTCCAAGGCTTTTAGTTCCGATCTTAGCCCAACTTCCCCCTGCCACTTCTGGTCCCTACCTTTGAAAATAGACTTCACTCTTGTGGGCCCATTTTTAGAACATGGCAGAATGAACACTGGATTTATTCCAGCTCCCTCAGTACTGCCAAGCTCCATTCTAGAAGATTCTAGGGGAGATGGTGAAGCTAATAAGATTGGAGTATTTATTTCCAGATTTTTCTTTCTCAGTATAAGCTAAATCTTGTCCCTGAAAGACAACAACTGTGCATTTATATAGTGCTGTCTCATTTGAACCCACCATATTCATTATTCTCATTTAAAGTGGGCGGGGTAGGTATTGTTCTCATTTCATAGCTGTCTGATTAACCCACCGGAGGTTAAATGACTTTGTAGAGAAGAAATGGAGGGATGGAGTCAGGCCTCCAACCCAGATCATCCAATTCCTGGGCTTGTGTTCTCTCCCTAAGTCATGGTGCCGTTCTCAGCTGGCAAAGAAAAAGTATTAAAGATACAAAAAAGCCTTTTATCTTTAGCATCTTCTTTCTGATGCTGCTGTGGTAACCATTTTCAGCCTGGCAGTTTAAAACAGGTTCCAATTAGTGCGGATGAATAGATTAATCGTATATTCGTTAACTAGATCTAGTTATTTTATTTTGAACATCTTGTCTTCAGCCCTCTCTAGAAAGAAGGAATGGAGAGAGAAATAAAACTTCATCACCTAATCTGTCATATATTGGCTGTTATTATTTAATCCATAAACATTTATCGAGAGCAGAGTATGTGTCCCCTGCCATACCACGCAGGGTAGGAACCATGACTCTCATGTTGAAAAAGGCTGTCCTGTGGGTTGACAGACAGGAATAGTGACTTGAAATTATTATTATGAGAAGCAGGGCAGAAAGGAATAACATGCCGGGGAGCGCATGTAGTTAGTTGCTAGGGGCTGGATTAGTAAGAAAAGAGTCTACAGAAGAGGGAGCTGGCGGTCAGGTGGGATTTGAGCAGCCAGCAGGGGAGAAGGAAGGTGTCCCAAAGAGAGGACATGGCCAGGAAGGTGCAGTGTGAGCTGAGTGGGCTGTGTGGGTTTCTCTGAGGAATGGAAAAAGCTCCAGGGAGACTATAAAGTAATGTCTGATTACAACTGGTTCAGCCTTGTACATCCAGATGAGATCAATCTCCTTTAAAGCAGTCTTTCTGGGAGACTAACCACTAATTCCCGCAATCCTGCCTTGTGCGAGCGTGTCCTGGAGCTCCTCTTCAGGGGTGTTCCTCCAACTCTTCTCCTCCCAACCCTGACATAACTCTCGGAATAGTCCCAATAGTGCTGTTTTGTTTTAAATAGCCAATTAAATTGAATGAGAACAAAATCTGTGTTCCTTGTCCCTTGCCATCTCCTTCACCTACATCATATGCTCCAATAATAAAAACTACTGCTTATGGAGTGTTTGTTATATACTAAATATTGTCTTATGCACTTTACGGACAACATCTCATTTAAATAAGCTATCTCATGAGGAAGAAAATATTATTATTGCTATTGTACAGAGAGGCAACTGAAGCTTGGAAGGTTGAGTTGACCAACTGAGTGCTGTTGGAGCCAATATTTTCACACAGGTGTGTCACGTTCTTCACCAGGGTGCCACGCTGCCTCTCAGCCTGCCCCAGTTTCCTCTTTGCACTTGTTGTTTCCTCTCCCTGGAATGACCACTCCTCCTTTTCTTTACTGCTAAACTTCTGCTTTCTCTTTAGAGCCCAGACTAAAATATAACCCGCTCTTCTAGGAAGAATCGATTGTGCTGTCTGTCCTCTCTGTGTAAATAACCTTGGCTCCTGTCTCTGTAATAATACCTACATTTGGCTACCATTTTTCTGTCTAGATGCCTGTTTCTGCAGTAGATTGTGAACCCCTCTGTTATCTGCTCTGTATTCTTAGTATCTTGCATGGGGTGTCTTGTGCCAGTAGATACTCAAGAATACTTTTTGAATTGCTTTGAGTAGGAGGGTGTAGGTCAAGCCTGGCTCTGAAGACAATGCCAATGAGGAGATCCAAAAAGTTTCTCGGCAAAGGCAGCGTTGTTAGAATAAGAATGTAGACCATCACAAATGACTATTTTGAAAACTTCACCTGGGTATATAGGTTATGGTTTGCTTTTTTGTGTGAAAAACAAGCAAACAAAAACAAAACACTAACTGGTAACAGTGAACTAAGTAGTTCAGACAAGCTATGCAACTGAAAATTTTAGAACCAGAAACCAGACAGGATAAAAGTGCAACTGTTTGAAGGCATCGGAAAAGTAATGGGTCAGTGTAGAATAACTGAACCAAGATCTTGGAGAAGATGGAAACCCAGATCAGGGAGCTCAGACCTGGAAGCTGCTTTATCATGAGGGTTGGCTGAGAGCAGGGGTGGGGGTGGGGGTGGGGGTGCGGATCTTGCTGATTCTCAAAGGAGAAGGCTGAAAAGCTAAATGGCACTTTTGACATTCTACCTGGGATAAAGGGGCAAAGTCTAAGTCCTGGATGATGGTAGGGGCTGTACAAACTCCTACACTTTGGTTTGGGACTCTGAATAGCTAAATCCCAAAAGTAAAGGTGAATTGGAAGTAGTCCAGGTCTCGAAGGGACTGAAGCCAAGTTCTGAATTCCCTCAAGCTCTAAAATTGGATTAATGTGATCCACTGCTTCCCTAACCTCTGCTAGAAGCACAGGAAATCTCCAAGCCTAGATAGCTTGATAAGTAAATTCTGGCACATATTAGAGGGAAAAATAACAGCCATCCTACACAAACTTCCAGAAAATAGAAAGAGAGGGAACACTCCTATTTATCTTATGAGGCCAACATAACCTTGACGTTAATACTAGACAAGGATATAATGGAGAGGAAAGTTACTGGCCAATCTCACTCATGAACACAGATGTCAAGATTCTAAGCAAAATACTAGCAAATTAAGTTTAGGATAATATCTCATGACCCAAGTTGATTTACATCAGGAAGGTAAGGATGGTTTAACATTTGATAATATAAGGGAAAAAAATCCTATGATCATTCCAATAGGTACAACAAAAGTATTTGCTTATATTAACATTCATACATCATTAAAGAAATCTTAGCAAACTATGAATAGAAGGGAATTTCCCTAATCTGATAAGGGTATCTCAATAAGCCAACAGCAAATATCACCCTATTGCTGAAATGTTAAAAGATTTCTCTTTGAGAGACGGAACAAGAAAAAGATGCCCATTACTATGACTATATTAAATATTGTATTGACTGAACCAGTATGGTAAGGCTAGGAATAAAAGGAATAAGGACTAAAAATGAGCAAATGAATGGCAACTGAGAGCCCAGAAAAATAGGAGAAATTCTTTGTAAAACAAGAGATTAAGGAATCAGGTTAGTCGTAGACCTCCCTTTTATAATGGGACACAAATTCTAACCAGAATTTTTTTAAAAACATTGTTTTGGGGGGTTTATTCATTCCTCCATCAAACACTTGTTTGCTGAGTGCCTGTTGGGCACTGCTCAAACCCCCAAAGATACAGCAAGAAATAAGGCAAAGGTGTTTTCGTTCTGGTTGGAGAGACTGGCAATAAACAAGTAATCAGATAAATACCCCATAGAATTTCAAATGATAAGACAGTGAGTGGGTCAGGGTAGGAGGGTGGCTGGAGAGAGAGGTGACTTCAGAGGGTGGGGGGAGTCCTCTCCGGGGAGTAGAATGTGAGCAGGGCCCTGAATGAGAATTCATGCTGCACACCAAGAACACTTCAGTTCTTTAGCTAAACTAATTGATTTATTTCTTACGTGGTTAGTGGGCACAGCCCTTAATAACAAAACACCTATTGATATGGTATTTTTATTTCTGGGGATCACAAAGATTCTTCTTTCAATGATCCATAAGTTTTGGGGCATCTGCAAACTATAGAGGCTGAGATATTAGTTAATAATTATTATCTTTGTGGGGGTCTTTCTCTTCTCCCATGTGCCTTCACTCTCTGACCCTTCCCTACTCACTTTACTCCTAGGCAACTCTGGAGTAAAAATGTTTTGCCTGGTCAATGTCTGAGCAGGCCTAGAATCCTGTTCTGTTAGAATCATGGTTACACTTAGCTTTACTTCCCCCATGGGTGATAAGACATGCCTGCAATCCTTGTCCTCTGGCCCAGATTTCTCCTCCCATATAGTGTAGAGACATTAAACCCAGGAAGAAGCAATTTCAAAGACAGCTACTCAGCAGAGATAAATGAAGCACTTTCCTTGAATTAAGGAAGTTCTTTAGCTCTCTTAAAGCTGCACAATTTGTTGCCAAGGAGCCTCTCTTTTCTGAGTTCTGCTAAATGTTCTGAAATGACAAAACAAACGAATCTTAAAACATAAAGCTTTACCAACATGCCGGAGGAGCAAATGAAAGTATTAATAACATTGATTGAGTATACTTATACCATGTTAGGAATTTATCATATCAGGTTTTGGTTAGTGTCTGATCTAGATATAATTATCCTTGTTTTATAGACAAGGAAGCAGCTTCAGAGGGGTTAAGGTTAAGTAACTTGCCCAAGGCTGCTCCAGTAGAAAATGACAGAGCTGAGATTTCAACCTGCGTGTTCAAATTCCAGAGGCTGTTTCCTGACACGCCACCACACTGCCCTCTTGACCTTCAGGTACTGCTGTCTCAGAATGGCTATTCCCATTTTCTGTATTTCTTAAGAAAAGGTGAAAATATCCTCTTTTCAAGGTGGAGCATATCCCCTCTCACCCCCACTGGAAGACTATTAGAACCTGAACCACACATCTGAACTGGAGGTCTGACCTAATGGCATTCTCCAGCTTTAGACATTTACGGATTGCTCTTGTTCTGGGAGCACTTGCAACTGGGAAAAGTGGGGAAAGTATATTCAATCACTGTACAGACAGTCAACAAAGAAAAATGGAGTTTCTTAGCTGCTAAGGGAAAGAGTTTGAACACCCTCCCCCCTTTTAAGAATTTAAACTAATCAAATATGCCTTCGATATAAAACCATTCATTTTATGGACATGTTGATCTGAAAAAGTTATGAGTGTGCTGCCTTAAAAGAATTGGTAGGTGGTTTTTTTAAAAAAAATTTAGTCAAGAATGCTTAGACTACTAAAAATTACCCTCTTCTTTATACAACCGACAGCCCAGCATCCCTGCCTCTCCACTCCTGTGTACCTGCAAATTCTGCCACTGGTTTAGCCCTCAGACCTGGGGTAGGTCAGGAGTACACCGCTAACAACAGTCTCTACCAAACACTTCTGATCTCAACTGCAGCTGTTTTCACAGGTTTATGGAAACCCCTTTCATTTCTAGACAGAAAAAATATGAAAGTGCCCAGGTCACCCTTGTGTTATTATTGTTGTCTTTGACTAAACTCCATTTGGCAAGGTGGTGTATAGTTTGTCCCAAAGAGAATATGTCTGTGTAAGCAGGGATCAGCAACTTCTTTCTATAAATATTTTCAGCTTTGCAAGACATATGGTCTTTGTCAAAACTATTCAACTCTGCCATTGCAGCAAGAAAGCAGCCATAGACAACATGTAAATTAATGGATGTGGCTATGTTCCAATAAAACTTTATTTGTAAAAACACACAGTGGGCTGTATTTGGACAACTGGCAGTAGTTTGTCAACCCCTGGTATAGAATAACCATTTCTCTGAGTGTATAAATGGGTGGTTCCCACTATGTGATATTCAGCTTAACAGCATCAGCATTAGCTGGGAAACTTAGAAATGCAAATTATCAAACCTTGGCATGTATCAAAATTACCTGACAGTCTTGTTAAACACAGAATGCTAGGCCCCCAGTGTCAGTATTTCTGACTAAGTAGGTCTGGGCTGGAGGCTTAGAAGTTGCCTTTCTCACAGGTTCCCAGATGATACGGATGCTGCAGATTCAGGACCATATTTTGAGAACCACTGCCACAAACAGATCTCTTCCTGTTCATGGGCTCTGGGGAGAGGGGCACGTGGTCATAAGAATGCAGTAGTGCAGGAACTGGAGGAGCAGGAGCAGCTGGGAGACTCAGACTTGCTTGTTCCTCTAATGACCCCTTGCTGAGGTGAGGCTAGAGCAGCCAAGGAAGCAAAAGGAGCCAAGGTCATAGCAAGGTGAGGAGCTTCAGGAGTAGTTGTACCAGGAAGCTCTTCAGGGAGAAAAGCTTCCAGAAGGGTGGCCAATCCTCTTCCCCTGCAGCTGCAGCTGGCCAGAGCTAACTGCATTTGCATGTGTCCAGGCACAGGAGAGAACAGAGGAGCTCTCTGAGCCGAGTGAGTAGGACACCGGGAGGATTTACAAAGATCTGGCATGCCATGAGAGGCAACTGGGCCCCGTTACTTTCCTGTAGTGTCAGGTCATCTACCTTCAGAAATAACTTACTAGGCATGCAGTTGTGGAACTGCAGGCCTCAGTGAAACATCTAGGGGGAGGAAACTACCAGAACACCTCCACCAGACCAGCCCAGTCTCTCTCACCTGTCAATATGTCCAACTCCCCAAGGTTGGGAGAGTTGAAATCCTTTAATCATTAAATACCTCTGATGTGAAAGGACAGACTTTTCAAAGCCAGATGCTGGGGTGCAAAGAGCTTAGACACTAAGCCCTTGACTCTTGTGGGCTTATCAAGGGATTTGCTGTCCATCTGGTGAACAGATGCTAGAGAGAATTTGAAC
This sequence comes from Lemur catta, assembly GCF_020740605.2. Lineage (NCBI taxonomy): Eukaryota > Metazoa > Chordata > Mammalia > Primates > Lemuridae > Lemur > Lemur catta. The sequence continues at coordinate 185,797,821 of NC_059128.1, read as the reverse complement.
TGTGAGTGGAGCTGCCCACAGGATATGAGGCACATGGAGCACGCTCTTGGGTTTTCTGCCAGGAAGAATGTGAATGGGCATGATGCTTTCCACAGCCATTCACTCAAAGAGCATTTGAAATTTACCTTGGTTTCCTCTACTTTGGCCTTAGCCAGGAAAAGCCCATTATGCAATTCACACTTGCAACACGGGGCTATAGTCTTGGTTAGGGCAGCATTAAAACTTCCCAAGAGGGTAGACTGAAGAGTCAGCTCAAGGTCACAGAGTGTTGGGATACACAAGGCTGGAATATTATTAGGACATCTAAGGACCAGATTGGGAGAAGCAGGACTGTGCTGGCCATACTGCTCTTTGCCCTGACTAATGGCTCTTTGCCCTTTGAAAGGGCTGTCACACTGTCCCAGCTCTAGCCTTCCTCAACCTTCCAGGAACTCTGAACCCAGTTCCACCCCTGGTTCCTGTTAAAGGGCTTGCTCAAATCTTATTTCAAAAGCATGTTTTAAAATAGGGTTAACTCCAGATACAACATTCTACTTCCTATGCTGTTTGCTGGGTTTGCAAGGTTCCAGCCGGTTCCCGTAACTGTACGGAAATTAGCAGTTGCCAGGTGATCCATGATGCCTCCCTCCAGCTTCATGATCAAATTCACTGGATTTTCCCAGGCACAGACAACAGAGTGACACCTTGACCATAAGTCATTTATGTCTTTTCTAAAAAAAAGAAACTCAGTAGAAATAGCACTCAGATGTTTTTAAAATTAACAAACAGAACATGAACCTAGAGCAAGATTTTAAAAAGCACAATAACAAATATGAGGTGAATCTTCTTCACAATTTAATTTAGACTTGAATTTATTCTTCTTTAAGAAAAATCTCTAACTTTTTTCATCTATAATGCTTTAGATTGAAAAATAGATCCATATCCTACACACACATCCAAGTATTTTCCTGTTCATTCATAACTTTTTCAGGCTTCAGAGTTGCTTGGTCCAAAACACTCATTCACCCTAATGGCTTCAAGATTTCCTCTACTTCTAAAATATGTCTATATTTAAGTCATATTTAAGTGGACATCTATATTTTTTTCTTCCTAAACTGGTGAATCTAGATCTGTTCAGTAATTTTCCTTTCCATTTTAATTTTAAAAGGTATTAAAACTGAGAATCAATCTTAAAACCCAATCACTGTAACCTAACAATAGGGAAGTGGTTAAGGATATTTCATTACAGCTATACAAGGGTCTGTCCATAAAGTATCCAGCCATGCAGTATGAAAAAGAGACATTTATTAAAGAAGACATAAGATACAGGAAACATTGTATATAGGACAAGGATGCCTCAGTCCCCTTCAAAGTAGGCACCTTGGGACCTCATAGTTCTTCTAGCATCTCTTGACCTAACCTATACACGGTCAACAGTCTCAGGTATTCTGTTTGTTGCAGACCTTCCAGAATGTGGATCACTTTCAACAGATTCTCGACCATCTTTGACATGTTTGTGCCACACTTTTATTTGTGCTGCACTCATTGCATTGCCCTTGAAAGCCTTCTGAATCATTCAAGTAGTTTCCATGGAGGAATGTTCAAGCTTAAAACAAAATTTGATACAGAGTTGTTGCTCTACTTGCTCAGTCATTTTGAATGTGATGGCCACACAGTGCACATGCTCACTCAATGGCCTCTAGTGCCCCACTGGCTGGTACAGTGATGTCATCATTATTCATGCATGAGCATCCCACTCCACCGTCCTTGGCTGCCAGGTTATATCGATGTCCCACAAACCATTCTCGTTATATTAACAAGGCTGGATACTTTCCAGACAGACCTCGTATAGTGGAATAAATGGAGTCATCAAAAATGTTTTGAAATACTACCTGATAGAAAATGCCATATACTGTATTAAAAGATAGGACTCTACATTTTCATCTGAGAACATGAAGCCTTATTGAATCCCCTGCTTAATTCCCCACTTGCTCTTGGTCTTTATTCTATCCCCAGGTTAATTCTAACCTTTGAGCTTGTCTCTTGTTCCAGGTCTGTGCTCACTCTCTGGGGTTCAATTACAAGTTTCAGTCCCTGGCTTGGCCATGGACAATCCCTAGAATACCAAGGCGTTCATCCCCTGGCTTTTCTGGCCCTGAGCTGCTTCAGTGCCCACCCAGCTCCACCCCTTTGGACCCCTAGGAATTCAGCCCTGCATCAATCACCCCTGGCCATATCTACCTTGTCCCAGCCAACCTCCTAGAACACATAGAACATTTCAATTTTATATAAGAAGAATTTGTAGTTTCATGGAGCTTGTAGAGTAGTTTCATGGAGCTTGCTGGCTTCCTTAGACAAACCAAACTGAGATCTCCAAGGTAAGCAAAGGTTAAAGACTTGACATGGAAGGGAAGCTGGGCCTTGCAGCCCTGACTCCTCTTCTCAAAGGTTCATCTTTCCTTTGCGACCTCTCCCATTTGCTCCATGACTGGTGGTGGCCACCATTATTTGGTAAGAGATCTGTCCTCAGTTTGGTAAGGGAATTGGTAGATTTCCTACAGAAATGAGGTGACTTTAACCAATGTCTTGTGTCTAATGAGTAAATTGGATCTAATTTAACATTGATATTGACAATGATGGTTGAATGGAACTATCCATTGCTTAGAAGCTTGAAGGCAGTAAGAAGGGCCATATAATCTCTTTAGGCCTAAAGAGTGAATAAATTTTTAATGATTTTATCCTCAGAAAAACTACATTTAAAGAATTGAAATCCAATATGCAGAATAAAACAAATACATAAAGTAGAAAGTGATCACTTTAATTTGTAGATATACTTAATTAGCTAGTCATAAGGAAATCATTGCTTTTGAGAATAAATAAATTTTGGAAAGAATCTACCATTCTGAAAGATTTCAAGAACTTATGTTCATCTTAAAAATTATTACATAAATTAAATTTCATTTTCTGGTCTTATCTGAACTATTATTATATAAAATCTTCTTTTACTATAATTTATTTTTTCCTTTGTTTCCCTCAAATCAGGTAGCTGCACCATATCTGACTTTTTATCTAAGTTTGAATCAATTTTTTAAGCATGCTTAAAAAGTGCACCAAAATAATCAATTTTTATTTTAGGCAATATTTGTATCTTTAACTTAAATGTTTTTTTCTTTTTCTTCCATACAACCCAATCCTCCTTTTGTCTAAAGGAGAACACAACTGGTTCCTTCTCTGATAAACCTTCTTTCTAGACTAACAGACTTAAAGATCTAAAAGACACTGGAGGCCATTTGGTCCAAGCAGGCATTTTAGAGATGAGGAGAGGGGCCCTGGAGACATGAAGTGATGTGGCCTGTTGGAGCCAGACGAGATTCCCAGGGTGACACTTTTCTTACCATTCCTATCTCTGAGCTTCCTCAGGACACACGTTTGTCAAACACTCATGTCTCTCTCAAAGCCCAAGACTTAGAAAGCCCCGAAGGCAGGCTGGCTGGAGCTGTGGTGTTGGCAGGAAAAGCCAAAGTCTTACAGAAATAAAAGAGACATTAAGGCGAGATCTACTTGCACAAATCTTACTGAGATTAAATTCATGAGGAGGTTGCTTAGGAGAAAAGTCTAATCCAAACAATTTTATTCTTTCCTGTTTTCTTTTCCTTCCCACAAGGTCAGCTGGTGGAAAAGTGTTGAAGTAGCACAAATAATGTTCGTGGCACTTCACACTTCTTCCTATGCCTTTTAGCCCTCCAGGCGCCCCTATCCCTCCAGGCGCTCATCCTCTCCTGGCAGCAGAATAAAATCTGTTAGCTGAATCCATTCATGTGCCCACCACCCTGTTCTAAGGCAGTTTCCACATAATGGGAATTTTTTGAGGAAGACAGAAATTAATCTAAAAGAAGAAATGGTAGCATTTCTGATGTCATTCTTCCTGTGCCAGAGTGCATATATGAAATAAGAAGCTTGTCCCAACACATCCTAAACTATATTTCCTGGCACCCAGTGACTCCACCTACCACATGGACCATCCTGACCTCTAGAAATGTCCTCACTTCCCTTCCTTCCTTTCTGGGCATTTCATATGACATCTCATGTTCTCACTCCTTCCTAATTCTGTCTGCCTGGAAGTAGATTTTTTTTTTCCTTTTGCACACTATTTTCCTTTTGTGCATTTCTCTAAGAGCAAATTGTTTCTAGAACAGCCTTTGGTTTGGGCCTCAGGACTTTTCGAGAACTGAAGGAGAGAGGAGGATGATAAAGCTGGGAAATCTGGCCTTTCCACAAATCCCTCTCTTTTCTGTCAGGCTGCAGAGAAGAAGGATATTCAGGCAAATAGTTCACTTCAGAGGTATTTCTTAAAAGTTAAATATAATCTTTTAAGTCACTTCATAATACCTTGTATAAGACAGCAGAAAACAAATACTGTATCAACTATAACCAGCAGTGCGTTTAATGCTACCATTTTCCAACAAGCTCCCATTCAGTTTTTCATTATCCATTTTCAGCAAAAGGTCAGTGCATTTATTTAATTGCAGAACAAAAAGTGTCTGTATAACCCTCAAACTGACTCTTCAAGTAGGATACAGACCAGTCTCCAATATTTAATATTTCTTGAGGCAAATCAACTCCATGGCTCATCTATCCTGAAAACAAACCACCCGAGTACTGAACACCCTTCAAAAGACATCTTGTCTAGTTGTCAGCACAGGAAAACTCAAAGCAGCCCTGATGGTGACAGACTGTGGCATCCCTGCCAGCGTCTGGAAACCTGGATGCCATCAAGTGGCAGAGCTGCGAAGTTCAAAACCAGCTCAGGGGCGAAAAACGCTGTTGGAAGCCACCCATCTCTGCCGATGCCTATCAAGCTGGCAAAAGAATCAAGCTGAGAATAATTTTTTCATTTTTGGCTGGGATATGGAAATCTGTAAACCTCTTTCTGTAGAACAAAAGCTGTTGAGGGTTTATTTTTTCCTGACTTGAGCCAGAGCACATGGAAAGAGCTAGAAATCTAACTTTGCCAACTATCAGGGTAGGGTGGGGAGAGTTTATCTTCACAGTGATGTTATTGGAAAGAAACAAGGTGGCCTGTAGGGTGACCAACTGTCTCCGTTTGCCCAATTTCCTGGGATGCCAGACTTTCAGCACAGAACCAGAATAGTTCTGGCCAAACCAGGATGGTTATTCCCCCTAAAAGTGAATTGAAGTGACCCAAATTGCGGTGCTAAGGAGCTTAGGTCTTATACTCACAAAGGAGTTTCCGGGCAGTTTAAGGGACCATCTTTACCCATGAGGAAACCCCTGAAGCAGATTACCCGCCCATTTATATAAAAATTCTAGGGCCAGGAAATGTCAAAATGTTGTAAGTAGAAATTCTGCTGCCAAATTGGCCTTCAGTCCAGTGGGAGGTGAGTCCTGGGAACATGCCTTTCCATAAATCCCTCTTTTCTATCAGGCTGCAGAGTAGAAGGACATTCAGGCAAACAGTTCACTTCAGAGGTATTTTTTAAAAGTTAAATATAATCTTCTATATTATAAAAAGTTAAATATAATCTTCCCATCTCTAGCTTTGCTCTGAGAGTTCTGCTGTACCCCCAGCCTGAATTATGCACCCCTTTCCAATCTAATCTTTTTACACTTCCCATTTTGCAGGAGCTACTCTCAGAAAAACCTGACAGGGGCTTTATCCATCTGATGGCCAGTCAGGATCTTATCAGAGGATTATACCTGATAACCTGCTCACAGAGCCAGAAAAGTTTAGGTGTAGAAGCCACCTGAAAGGTCAGCTGGCCAGGGGTTGTCAAAGGCTGGTGGTAGGCTGGCTGTGCACAAATCACCAGGGGACGATTATCAGTCGGTCTAAGCCAGGGCAGGCTGTGCTGACAAGCTCCACACCTCAGTGGCTTATATGAATAACAACGAAGGTATTTCTTACTCAGGCTCCATGAGTAGTGCAGTAGGCAGGGTGCTCTGCCCCTTGCGGTCACTTGGGGATCCCAAAGTGGCTGATTGCAGTGCCAGTGGGAAAGACAACTTGGGACAGTCTCACTCTGGCAATTCCATACTCCAGCTAGGAAGAGACACTGGCCCCTTCTACTTCCAATTCAGTGGCCAGAACCATTCACGTGGCCCCACCGGACCACAAGGGGGCCACAAAATGCAACTCTACCTGGTTCCAAGAGGCCAGTGGGACAGGGAATATTTCACAAGTACCACTAACCAGTATCACAAGAAGCCTAGAAAGTGCAGGTTCTGGATCCCACTGCTGGACATTCTGATTCAGTGGATCTGAGTGGGACCTGGAAATGAATATAGATTTTAAAACTCTGCAGGATTTTGGAATGAGCAATGTGTTGGCAAACTTTACAGATGAAGTGAGCTGTTGTACCTAGGGCCACCTAGCTATTCAGTTGAAGTCAAAATGAGGTTAACTTTCTTGATCTAGTGCTCTTTCAGCCTGGCTTCACTGCTTCCTCAATAGAGTTTGCATTTTTTTTCCAGCTAAAAGAGTAAATCTTTAACAAAATAGTAAGCTTCTGTGCAAGACTAATGGGGCAATTCTTTGAGTCTCGGGGACCTCTTCACATGTTAGGTGAGTGGATGGGTCTTCCCAGTTTTACCCAGGTTTCCTCTCTTCCAGAGGCAAGAGGATGTTTGGGTGAGCAGGACAGGAAGTAGGTCACTTTAGAGGTTAGGTCCACTTCCCTGTGTTTCCCGCCTGCTGAAACTGCCCCATTTCCCCCAACTAGATCCTTTTCTCATTTTGTGTTTCTGGCCAAGCTGGTAATTGCCTTCTAACTCTCAAAGTGTCCATTGATCTAGTTAGATGAAAAATTCTGTAAGTTTCCCGAGAAAGGCTGTTAGTGAAACCTGCCTGGTCAGGCTCTCACCGGCTGTGTTCCCTTGGAGGATACCCATGTAAGAACCCCTGCACGTGAGCAAAGTGATCCCAGCCTTGGGCAGGAAGCGAATGCTCTGTTTCCTCCACTCTGGAGGCTTCACTTCCTCCACTGTGTGGTCCTGGCTCACTTCCTAATTTCCTCAGTATCATTAAAATCCCCTCAGCATCTGCTACCGGAGCTCTTCTCTAAAACCACCATGCACTTAGGCAGATTTCATGCTGTTCCCTCAGCCTGAAATGCTCTTTCCCCTTTTGCTGAAATTTCCATCCTTTAACCAACGAGCTCAAATATCACCACCTGGCTGCAAAATTCCCCAGTCCCAAGACTCAGCATTAAATACTCCTTCTATGGTCTAATGGCTCTTCAGGGCTCTTTGTTTTTAATTCAATTTTTAATTGACAAATACCAATTATATATATTTATGGGGCCCAATGTGATGTTTGGATGTATGTTTACCAAGTGGAATGATTAAATCAGGCTAATAAACAAATCCATAACTTCACATTCTTATGCTTTTTTTGTGGTGAAACATTTAAAATTTATCATTTTAGTAATGTTGAAATATACAAAGCATTATTATAATGGCTCTTCATTTATGGCTCTCTTATAAAATTGATTTCCACCTCCTACGATAGTAAGTTTAGTTGGAGGCTGATGTCTCCCTCAGCAGACTGAACCCTTCAAGAGCAGGGATCAGATCCATTTTGTGTGTTTGTATCCTGAGCATTTTGCATGATTCCTGAGCCTATTTGATGTTAAATAGATTCTAGATGGAAGAAAGAAAGAAAGGAAGGAAGGAAGGAAGGAAGGAAGGAAGGAAGGAAGGAAGGAAGGAAGGAAGGAAGGAAGGAAGGAAGGAATTGGAATCTTTCCCTCTACATTCTAATTTGCCTGAGTCTATATTTTAATTGACATTTGAATTTACACTTGATTTCCAACCTCATCCAATTTAGTGGTGGTTTCATATGATAAATTTTCTAGGATTTTGTTTGATCTGGAAACTGAAATCTAATCCTGATTTTTCATAAAATAGTTGTGTTATTTTAGGGGGCTTAGGTTTGAAATTTTTAAAAATCTAAATCAAAAGGATTCAAAAGATCACTCAGGACCTCCCAGATGGATGCTCAGTGCCCAAAGGAATGCATTCACTACCAAAACGAATACCAGCTATTGTATAGAACACGAGATTCACAATCAAATCCAGGCATTCTGGAGGAGAACAATGGTGAATGTTCTCTGTAACCTGAAGCTGCCCCATGTTGGGCACCTTGATTTTCTGTCCTCCTCCTTGGGACTAGAGAATAGAGGGGAAGGCACTGGAGAAAGACTAGATGTGCTTGGAGGCCTCAGCAGATGAGCAGGAGGTGTCAGGAGCAGGAATTCACCCTGCTGCAGAGTTCAGTGGCCTCCCCGTGCTTGTGGTGACAAGCCCCAGATCTAGAATCATGAGGTGTAGGAAGGGAGCTTGACAGAAAGACGACATTGAGCAGCCATATCCTTCCAGTTGCTCAGACTAAAACCTTAGCATCAACCCTGACTCCTCTCTTCATCCCACACCCCACGTGCACCCCAGCGGGAAGTAAATTTTGTCCACTCTACCTTCAGACTATGTCTGAAACAGAATCTTTCTCATGACATCCACTGCCACAACCATCATTGCAATGGCCTTCTAACGGTCTACTTGCCTCTAACCTGGGCCCCTCTGCAGTGGCCAGAGTGATCTCTTTAAAACACAGGTCAGATCCTATCACTGCTCTGCTCAAACCCTCTGGTGAACTCCCATCTCCTTCCATGCAAAGGCCAGCAAGACCTGGCTCCTGCTGTCTCCCTGACCTGCTCTGCTATTCTCTCTCTGTTCATGCTGTGGTTGCCACAGGACTCCCTTGCTTGTTCCTGACATGCTAGGCACACTCTTGCTCCAGGCATTTGCTCAAGCCATTCCCTCTACCTGGAAATCTTCCCCAGAGTATCACATGCTCACGCCCTCACCTCCTCCATCTCATGTGTCACCTTCCCAAGGATGCCTTCCCTGAGCACCATATTAAAAATATAATTCCCTCACCAACATTCCCATCCACCTTCATTCTTTTATTTTTACGTACAGCACTTAACACCATGTAACATAGTACACATTTCCCTTAAGTTATTTATTATCTGTACTCCCCCAAATAACATGTAAGCTCTACGAGGGCAGGGATTTTTTGTTGCATTTGTTTATGGCTATGTGCCCGGTACCTGGAGCAGAGCTTGCAGATGTAATAGGGGCCCAGTAAATATTTGCTGAATGGACCAAGCTCAGAGGCAGACAGGAACCTGACTCTTTCCAGCACGATTGTCACCTGCCTTCACAGTGCGCTGCCAGGAACACTCACACAGGCTTCTTGCCAGAAGGGTTGAAATGGATGAATCAGCAACCCCCGCTCAAACTGCTCCTAGGGACGGGGTGGCAATAGTCCTCACAGGAAGCATGATCCCTGTAGGCAGGAGCTCCCACAGCTCTGGGATTTTCAGCAGACACTGTCAAAGAGACAGGCTTTGACTCCAGTGCTGGCTCCCATGCCAGCTCAAAGCCTTGGGGACAGTCCCCATCCTCTCTTCCAGGCCCTCTTCCCTCTGCCCTTGGCCTCTACCCCTGGCTACTGCCGAGACCAGGTTGGCTCTTGAACCTCCTGGTTCCTTGGGTTGGAGCCACCTTAGGGCAAGAGAGAATCCAACCAATAAACGAGTTCTGAGTATCAGCTATCTGCCAGGCACCATGCCCAGTTCTAGGGACCCCAAGATGAACCAGTTAAAAGCCCTGCCCTCTAGAGCTCGATGACCCTCCTGGGAAGAGGCAGTGAATGCACATGGAAAGGAGAGTAGTAAAGCGGGATCCGGCTCGGTGCTGAGTGAAGGATGCACCCTTGGAGTTCAGAGGAGATGTGAGGGAGTCCTTGGACATATTAATACATGCTCAGAAAAGGGTTTATGGAGAGACAGAGTGTAAACTGACCCAGAAGGGCTGAAGGAAGGTGGACAGGCTAGCTTGAGGAACAGGTTTTCTGGAAACATCCAGACCATGCATCAGTGCTTAAATTCAAGGGGCAAAATTCTGGGGTGAGCAAGGTCAGGGGGTTTCCTCCAAAATCTGGGTGGGGGTGTCTGCCTTTTTTCTGTGTGGACTCTAAGAGTCAGAAGCGCCTCAGAGCAGTGGCTCCCACTCCTGCCTCCTCCACCCTTTGTTCTGGGACCATGGAGGTGTCTCGTTTACAAACCCAACATCAGTAATCTGCACTCCTAAGCTCTGGAGCGCTCAGATCCTGAAGAGCTGAGTTTGTGGCCTTTACTTCTCTCCCCAGGTCTATTCCTTGGTTACAGCAAATCCATTTCCCTCATAATCAGCTTTGTTTGCTTTTTCATTTCTGAAATGTGTTCTGAAGATAAAGGCTCTCGGTGTGTCCACATACACATTAATCATGCTTGTTCAGAAAGCTGGGCGGCCTCCTCCCCACCCACACCCCCACCTTCCACAGCACCTCTCTGGAGACTTTCCCATGAATATTTACACCAACAGCATCTCTCCCTATGCGATGGTATTGGGCCCAACCATTCCTGTTTGAAGGAGAACAGAGGTAAGTTATAAAAATAGAGAGACACGCTGAGAATAAACCAGCTTTTCTCAGCACTTTCCAAGAGCTTAGCTTATTCTTCTGGAATCTTTACTGTGCCTTTCTTTTGGTAAAGAATGAACTTGAAAAGCTATTTTCCCGGGTGGGCATGGCTTACGTTTTCTTAGCTAGTCTCTCTCTTGTTCCACCTGCAGGTATTTCCCCCTGCATAGGACCTCTTTCCATCTCACAATGGGCATTTCTTTCCTTTGGTGTGATTCCTCTTGTCAACTTTCCCTCCTTGAATGAGGAAGAGGATGGGGTGGGTGGACGTGCTGGGAACCCTGGAGGTGGACGCAGGTCTTACTCAGCATTGCTAAGTCAGGCCTCCTACCTCCCACACAGAACAGGGGCCACCAGCCTGGGTTTCCTCAGTGTCACCTCCTCCAAAGTATTCTGATATCCTCGTCACAAGTGGTAGTGGACAACCACTTATCTGTCTGCTTATTCCTGACTAAGCATTCTTCCCCACTGTCTGCGAGCAGCACCCCACTTTTCCTTGGGGCTTCCTCCCTCTCAGTTCACGTGGCTCAGGAGGGGCTCACCCCACCTCTAAGTCAGAGATGGGTGCGTGACCCAGCCCAAGCAGACCACCCTTCTCTCCCTCCAGCCAGAATCCTTGGTCGGGAATGGGCGTGTGACCCAATCTGGACAATAAGAGTTAGTTCTGAGAGTTTTATTCAGAGGGCAAGAGCCTGCTGGAAACCTCCACACCCAAGAGTGAAGCTAAACAGAAATGAAGAGCTGAGAAATGGAGTGAGATCAAGTCCCAATGCCTGTGATCCGGCTGCCCTTAAACCCAGATCCACTCTTAGAATTTTCAGTTAAGGAGCCAATTAACTTCCCTTATTTTGTTTGAGTTGCTTCATTCTGCAAACCAGTGGTTAATTTTTGTTGTTATTGTTATTTGCAACAAAACAAAGGTACTACTCCTATGTGGGAAAAGAGTCCCTCCTTCTATGTGCCAGTGTTTTAGATCACATCTCCCTGAGTCCTCGGAGCCCTTTTGCCGTTTTTATGTCCTTGCTCATCTTTAGTGCCTGATGTCTTCCTCTTCATTGGCTTCTTCCTCTAAGTTAAAAATAAGCCCAAGTGTCTCACATTCTTAAAAAATCCCAAACAACCCTCCCTCGGTTGTAGCCTCAGCCCTTCCATAAGCCCTTGGCTGCTCCCAGGTTCTCCCTTTTCTTCCTAGCCAAGCTTTTTGCCAGTCACCTGATCCCAGAGGCTTCCTTTCTTTACCTCACATTACTCCTTAAACAGCAACTGCCTAGCTTCTTTCCCCTGCACTTCGTTAAAACCGTGCTCATTAAAACCATAGGAGACCTCCTAACGGTTCTTTCCCGTGGTTCATTTTGTGTCCTTGTCTTCTTTCTCTTCTCTATGGCACGTTCTAGTGTTGGCCTCATCTGCATTTTTCATTCTCTTTCCTGACTGTCCTCTGCAGTCTTTGAACTTCGCTTCCTAGTCTTTGCTGATCTTGCATCTTCTATCTCTTAGATGGTCGACTCAGGGCTCATCCTTGGCTCTTCTCACTGCTCTCTCCTCCTGGGTGTGACTCCATCTACTCCAGTGCCCTCCACTGTTGCTCACACACTGCCTCAGCTTGCTCCTGAGTTCCATCTGGGCGTTTCCAACTGCCTGTGGACACCCTGTGGACCAGGTTATGGGGACCTCAATCTAGCCCAGAGCCCACACATAGTGGATCCCCAACAAATAACTGTTAAATGTACAAATGAAAGAATCTTCAAGAGGTAAGATGCTGAACTCAAGGAATAGAGAATTTTCTCCCACACTGGCAAAGTTATTTTGAGCCCCACTGCCTAATTTTCCTCCAAGTGGCTTCTGGGAAATCTCCCCTGGACAATACATGCATACACATACGCCTCCACACAGACAATTATTTTCCTTGGTCTCTGGCACCCAACATCATCTTATCATTCATTGTAAAAGGATTATAACACATATTAATGTGCTTACTTATGTTTCTGTCTGCGTCGCTAGAAAATGAGCAGGTTCTGCTCTCATGTCTGCTCCTCCCCAGCCATGTGACATTGGGAAAGTCATCTAACTTCTCAGAGCATCAACTTCCTCACCTAACAAATGGAGGTAACACCACCAGCTCAGCTTCCATCACAGAAGTGGCTGGAAATAGGGGCTGCATAGAGATGAGACTATAAACCCTACAAAGAAGGATGTGGCCTACAAGGAACAGAGGATCGAGAATGCTGCGTTCTATTTCCTGCTCTGCCACTCACCACCTCTCTGAACTAGGGTTAGTTTTCTTATTTGAAGAAATTCGGGCTGTTGAATATGGGAGATAATGCTCGTGAAATTGCTTTACAAATTGTGAGGGTCTAATGCAAGGCATTGCTATTTTATTATTATTTGCCTTAACTGACCTACTCAGAACATAAAACTAAGTTAAACTCTATCAGTGCAATGGTCAATAAAGGAAGCTGTGAGGGAGACTTACATATTGAATATTTTTCTTGTATATTTATATCACAGGAATGATGTTGACTTAACACTTTAGATTTCTTCGTGTTTCCTCTAACAAGAGCTCACTTGTATTGCACACTTAGAACACCAAGCTAGGCACTTAATTTTTTTAATTAAAGAAAAAAACACTAACCTTTACAACCACTTATTGAAGTTGGTATTGTTAATACCCCCACTTTATATATAAGGATATTAAGGTTAAGGAAAATTGAATAACTACAGCCAAACAGCCACAACTAGCAGAGCTGGGCATGGAACCACATTTGCCTCCGCGAGACTGAAGTCTGTGTGATTCACCTCTGCACTCTACCGCCTCCCTCTCACTAGTGGGAAGGGCAAAGGTGATAGCGTCTCTACCCCTCAACCATAAAGGCTGCTATTTCTGCAGCAATTTCTGTAAGCCAATTTACATAAGGCTTTTGGACTGGAACTATTTAGTGCTAGGAATTAAACCTTAATATTAGTGTACCTTCTAAAATGTTTGACAAATAAATACTTTCTGTGTACAAACTGTCAAGAACAAATCAAGCTTCCCAGGCAAATAAAATGTTCTCGGGGTATGGTTCCAATGCTGATATAACTCAGGAATTCATGGCCAAAATTGCTCCTCTCCATCCCTTTATTTCTCACAACAGAACACTCATGGCAGAATCACAGAATCAAAGAGTTTAAGAGCAGGAAGGTACTCAGAGTTAAACTTATCCTACTCTATTATTCTCTGAGAAAACTGAGACCCAGAGAGGTTGAGTGAGTTTCCTGAGGCTGCCCAGCAGGCAGGCATCTGGCCACTGCCTACTGAGTGGGTGACATGTAAGTTCTAACCCATTCAACGTTCACAACTCTATTAGGTAGGTACTATTAGGTCATTAAACATGAAATGTCCAATTTCGAATCAAAAGTGTAGTTTATTATATCTCAAACAAGGAGCAGTACAATTAAAGTATGTGCCTAAACTATCCACACCGTTTTGCCATCTTAATGGTAGCTTGTTTATGCCAGCAGTGAATAGCCTGAAGAGTGAGTGGCAATGAAATCTTGAAAGGCGTTTTCCTCCACAGGTTGTTGAGAATTGAATCTTTTCCCTTGCAAGAAGTGGTCCAAAGCCTGGAAGAAGTGGTAGTCACTTGGTACAAGGTCTGGTGAATACAGTGGATGACAGAGACTTTCCAAGTCCAGCCTCTGTAGTTTGAGCAGCATTGTTTGTGTGACATGTGGTCAAGCATTGTCTTGCAAGAGGATTGGCCTGTCTTTATTGACCAATCTCGGCTGCTTAATCACAAGCATCCTCATCATTTCATCCGGTTGGTTGCAGTAGACAGCCGCTGTAATCGATTGACCAGATTTCATGAAACCTGTAGTGGATAATACCAGCACTGGACCACCAAACACATACCATTAGTTTTGGTTTTTTTTTGATGAATATTTGATTTTGCACTGTGTTTTGGCACTTCATCTTTATCCAACCTTTGTGCTGAACACTTGAGATTGTCAAAAAGAATCCATTTTTCACCACATACAACAATATGGTATAGAAGTGGTTCACCTTTATATCATGACAGCAAAGAAAGGCAAGCTTCGAGAAAATTTCTCTTCTGACACTCATTTAATTCATGCCCAACTCATCTATCCAGCTTCTTTACCTTGCTGATTTGTTTCAAATGATCCAGTATTGTTGAAATAGTAACATCCAACCTTGCTGCTAATTCACGTAGGTTGAGATGGATTTGCTTCCACTACACCTTTCAGCTCATCGTTATCCACCTTGGTCTCAGGCTGCCCACGTGGCTCATTTTCAAGATTAAAATCACCAGAATGGAACTTCTCAAACCATCATTGTACCGTGTGTGCATTAGCCACATCCTTCCCAAACACGTCGTTGATATTTTGAGCTATCACCCCATTGTACATATGAAGAAACTGAGGTATAAAGTGATTAGGTGACTTGTCCCGTGAAGGCAGAGCCAAGTTCAACCCCAGCCATCTGGCTCCTCTAACCTGCTTCCTTCTGGATCTTCCCTGAGCCCCCATTTTCACAGAGGACAGACACCGACAGGAAGCTGGTGCCTTATCTGGCCTGTACGGAGCAGACCCTGAGGACCGACTCCTCTGACCGGTACCTGAGGCAAGTTAAATTATTTTGGTTTTGTTGCCAAGGTCTACCATAGTGGGGATCAGAAAGTCCCTTTGGTCCATGGTAGATGACCAAGACGGGCCTTACATTTAGACTTCTGGCATTCCTCTTGCTGAGGCCATGCAGAGTCCGGGAGAGACAGAAAAAAGGGAAGTAAATTTTGCCACACAGCCTGACAACATAGCTTATCTTAAAAACTTAGTTTTTTTTATAAAAATTCTTTTGTTATCCTGTGACAGACACAATTATTTACACTTTACATTTTATGTTAAAAGGGTGGATTTATAGGATCTAAACATTTAAAATGCACTTCAGTTTTTATAACCTTCATTTAGCATTTCTTCATTTTTTTTAATGGTGAGGTCTCTCTAGAAATCCGAGAGGTCTTGACTCCAGTTCCCTGAAGCCTCTCCAAATTATCCTTTACAGAAAATAAAAATGAGATTAAGCTTGCCATTTAAGGATCAGCTGCAATAAGGGTGATTAAATCTGTCCAGATTTCATATATCCTGGCTCTCAGGAAATTTCCAAGGCTTCTCTAGTGTTTTTCCCTGGCCCAGCCATAATTGTTTTTCAGTAGATAAAATTGCTTTGTGGATTTGCCCTGTTGTGTTGGGATGACATAACGAAAGAAGGCAATTTCAGCTGCTCAGCTGCCTTGAAATCTTGCATTAGGCCTAAGAAGCTCAGGGCTGCCTATGTTTTCCAAGTTAGGAGGTCGCTAACTGGTCAGATGCTGCCTTTTCTAATTTCCACACACTTTACCTTTTCTGCTTGCATGCATGCAGCCCACGAGCATTTATTAAACACTGCTGTGTGACTGGCATGTGCTGATGCCCACACCTGCCCTTCAGTAGCTGAATTCTTATAAGAGAGGGAAGACCTGCAAGAGAACTGTAACACTAAGGGCTCATCAGGTCATTGTTTAAAGTCTCTGTGGCACTCCCAGGCATTCACAAACTGTTCTCTAATATTCCTTCACAGCCTCATCTTGGAGTTCCCTAACCTCAAGGCATCCTGTATTCCTACTATACAAAATGTCCAATTTATGCCTAAAACAGCATGCTGTTTCTTTTGCCTAGGGAATCCTCTTCTTGGAGTATCTTCCTTTACCTGGCAAACTCCTACTCATCCTTTTAATTCCAGCTAGAAAGCTCATAAATAATAGCTCACATTCACTGAGTGTTTGCCACATGCCAGGAGTTGTTCAAACCCCTCACTTGTATTAACTCAGTGGTTCTCAAGGTATAGCGCCCTATCTGCCTGCAGCAGCATTACCTGGGAGCTTGCTAGAAAGGCAAATTCTGGAGGCCCACCCTAGACCTACTGGATCAGAATCTCTGGGGTGGAGCCCAGCAATCTGGGTGAACAAGCCCTCCTGGTGATTTGGATGCAGGCTCCAATTTGAGAACCGCTGTTTTAAACTTAATCCTGAAACAACCCTATGCAGTAGATGACATTATCATTCTCATTTTACAGACGACTTCATTGAGGCACAGAGAGGTTAAGCGACTTACCCAAGGCCACAGTTCTGGGCCCAAAGCCACATTCTTAACCACCCAATATCTTCCTATTCAGTGTGTTACTTTCTTAGAATTTTATTTTCTCCATGAAGAAATTCCTCTAAATTGTCCTTTTTTTCTGTGTTGCCCAGTATGTTGTATCCAGTCTCCTTTTTCACATTGTATTATATGGTACATAATTGTAAGTCTCTGGTGTGCTGAGACCAGTGATGTCCTCCAGGCCAGGGATGCTGCCAGTAATTCATCTTTAACACCATGATTGGTCTGGGATAGGTGGCCAATGAATATTTGCTTATAATGAATGCAAAAATAAAACATTCACAAGGTTTTACCAACACCTTGTTGCAATAAAATCACTTTGAAACCATTTTCAGTATTCTCTAAGGAGCAAAGATTTATGAATTCAACATCCTTATTTCATAACCTTCTGGTTGTTAAGATAGTTTTTGTGAGAAAAATTGGCCTGGGCACTGTTTATATTATGTGCAGAGTTAGACTGACCATTATAATTCATTTCAACATCTATTGGCTATACCAAGTATTTACTATGTACAAAATACTGGGAAAACTGAGGGGCAGATTTAATTGGTTTTTACTAAAATTTATTAATATTGCAGTAAATTCAAGTCTTTTTCACATGGAAAAAATGTACCCTGAGCCCCCTCCTTTAAGATTTGCATTTCTGTAATTTTTCAAAACCTGTTTTAGACCCTAGTCTGCAGTATCCTGTTTTTCTCTAAATAGAATCATGTCTTGGGAAGTGAAAAAACATTATGAGCATGCAAGACAATTTTGAGAGGATGAAATGATGCACTGATCTGCTCGGGGTATTTCAGCAGAAAAATGGAATGGGAGAGGGCTAGGGCAGGCAGGGCTGGGGTTAGGAACCAACATTGCTTGAACTTTCACTATTTGACTTTACACTCACAATAATCCTGTGGTGGCCTGTTTTTTCAAATAAGGAAACTGAAACTCAGGTTAATATTCCCAAGGTCACAGAGCCAGTTACTGGCATGTTTGAGATTTGAACCTGGTCCTCCCAAGGTCACTCTGTTCTTTTTTTTTTTTTTTTTATTTCAGCATATTATGGGGGTACAAATGTTTAGGTTACGTATATTGTACTTGCCTCTCCCCTCAAGTCAGAGCTTCAGGCACGTCCATCTGTTCTTTAAGCAATTTCCTCAACCTCTGGAGTGGGATGGTGGCAGAAGTACCATTCAGAGAGGACTTTAGTTCCTCAGTTGGAGAGGGTGGGGACCAGTCCTTTGTATCGTGTCTCCCTCTTTTTGCAGTGATCTGGTTCAGTCCCATACACCAGTTTCTGCTAAAATATGTTTTTTTTAAAACTTTATTTTTCTTTACCACTGCCATGCCTAGTGGCCTTCATAAAATGTGTTTTGAATGAGCAAACACTACACCAGAACTCTAATCCCTCTTAGTGCCCTGAGGGCTTAATCTTATAATCCTGGCACTGATTTTTGGCATTATGGATTATTTCAGTGCTAAAAAAAATTTTCAGGCAGAGTAATACATTTCACAATAATTTATAAGTGATTGTAGTTTATGACCACATTTTTAACTTCCTAGAACTTTATTTGAAAGAATTCTTGCTTTGGTGGGCTCTGCTTTTTCTAACCTGTGTGGGTTAGCACTGACATCGGAGGAGCCTGAGTGCACACGGGGACCCCACTGAAGGTCAACTCATCCTCCCCTCCCCTCCCCTCCCATCCCCTCCTCTCCTCTCCTCATACCAAGATGTAGCCACACTCACTGGCATAACATAAGAGGAAGAATTTTTTTTTTTTAATTTTTTTTTTTTTAATTTCAGCTCTTCATGGGGGTACAAAACCTCAGGTTATATACATTGTCCGTGTCCCGCCCATCCCCCTGAGTCAGAGCTTCAAGCGCGTCCATTCTCCAGACAGTGCGCCTGGCACTCACCATGTAGTCATACCTCCATCCCCTCCCCCCACCCCCCACCTCCCCAGTCAGCACCTTCAAGCATGACCATTCCCCAGACAGTGCGCAACGCACTCATCATGTAGGCACACACCCATTCCGCCCCCGCCCCCCCCCCCCCCCCCCCCCCGTCTCAGTCTGATATCCAGTTGGTATCCTTCCCCAATGTGCATTCAGGTGATGATGTGATGCTTGTTTTTCCATTCTTTGGATACTTCACTTAATATAATGGGTTCCAACTCTCTCCAGGAGAACCAAAGAGATGTCGTATCATCGTTATTTCTTATAGCTGAGTAGTACTCCATGATATACATATACCACAGTTTACTAATCCATTCATGGATTGATGGGCACTTGGGTTGTTTCCACATCTTTGCAATTGTGAATTGTGCTGCTATAAACATTCAGGTACAGGTGTCTTTGTTATAGAATGACTTTTGTTCTTCTGGGTAGATGCCCAATAATGGGATTGCTGGATCGAATGGTAGGTCTACTTGAATCTGTTTAAGGTATCTCCATAATGCTTTCCACAGGGGTTGCACTAGTTTGCAGTCCCACCAGCAGTGTATGAGTGCTCCTGTCTCTCCACATCCACGCCAACATGTGTTGTTTTGGGATTTTTTGATAAAGGCTATTCTCACCGGAGTTAAGTGGTATCTCATTGTGGTTTTGATTTGCATTTCCCTGATGATTAGGGATGTTGAGCATTTTTTCATATGTTTGTTAGCCATTCTTATATCTTCTTTTGAAAAATTTCTATTCATGTCATTTGCACACTTTTTGATAGGATTGTTTGATTTTTTCTTGCTGATTTTCCTGAGTTCTAAATAGATTCTTGTTATCAGTCTTTTATCTGATGTGTAGTAAAGAATTTTAGACCTATACTAGGAAATTGCAGCAAAATGCACAAACTGCCCGAAGGGATGGAAAGTGAAAGCATTCTATTGTTGTCCCTGTTTATGAAAATTTTATTTTGCATAAAATTCAACATATTTTATTTCTTGCCAAAATGGAAACAACTTTAATGACACTTAAGATATTTTTGGCCTTTAAAAACTGATTTGTTTGTGACGTATTTTTTATTTCTAAGAGGTAATATGCTCTGATGTGACAGTTGGAGCAAGTTGAGAATTGACGAAATATTAAGATTGGTGTAACATAAATTAATGGGAAAGTTTGAACATAAATTTTATGTAAGAAGCGGCTATAATTTTTCTTCTTAAATGAAATGACATTTGTTTAAACTTAAATTAAGTACATCACTCATATGTGACTAAGAATATAAGGCCTAAGATTCTCTGTGGAATCTATTTTATCAACTGTGTGAAAGCAGCTCTTCCTCTAAATTCAGAGGCCTCTGCAACAGTGAAACGTGAGCTTAGAGCACACGTCTATGTGTTGGCGAGGTTTGGTGACGGAGATAGGCTAGCAGTTCCTCCCTTTTTTCCTTTTGTATTTACTTCTTGCCTTCCTTTTTTTAATTAAAAAATGTATTTGCAACTTTACCATGTAAGCTGTATACTTTTGATCCACCTGGGGTTGGAGAGAGTGAGAACATAGCCTATGACACAGCCAATCTACGACTCCCATATATAGAATACATATGCTCACAAAAAGATACGTGCAAGAATGTTCATGGTGGCTTTATTTATAACCACCCCAAACTGAAAATCCTGATGTCCATAAATAATAAAATGGATAAACTATGGTGTAGTCATATGATGGAATATCATATTGGAATGAAAAAGTCAAACTACTAATGTATATGACAACATGGATGAATCTTTAACACATATTACATGAAAGAAGCCAGACTCAAAGGATACTTTCTATAAGATTCCACTCATATGAACTTTCAAGAACAGGGAAAACTAATCTATGGTAATAGAAGTCATAATAGCAGTTACCTTTGGGAAGGTGGTATTAATTGGGAACAGGTGTGAGAGAAACTTCTGTGGGTGGGGGGGATGGAAATGTTTCAGATCTGACCTGCCTGTGGTTACATGAACATATGAAAAATTTATCAATTTGTATATTCACTTATGTACTTTACCACATATAAATTATACATCAAAGAAAGTATTAAAGCAAAACAAAGAAAGAGCTACAGCAAGAAAACCTACTCGTCAATGCTTTACCAAGAAGCTTGGGGCTGCCGCTATACTAATTCCAGCATTTCCTTTACAAAGGGACAAATTGTTGTGGGAAATGGGGCAAAATTGGACAACTGTCTTATACACCTAGGCATTGTGTTCGTAGCTTTATTTCACTTTTTAATTCTTAGTTCAACCTGGGAAGTCTACAGAACAGGTTTTTATCATCCCTGGTGCCAAACGTGAATTAACAAGTCTGAGGTCACACTGCGAATAAATGTCAGAGTTGGAGTTACAACCCAGGCATGTTGGTGCCAAAGTGGATGCCTTTTTCATTCTACCATGCTGCTATTCCAAGGCAAACTTTCTTTGCAAATAACAGTAAAAAATAAACTAAGGGTGAACTTTCTCCATACAGCAACAAAAGGTAGAACTGTTGTTTATCTTAAGACACCCTGGCCCATCTTGAATGGGTCTCCGGGTGAGCTTTATGCACAGATGCACTCACTGGGATTTCAGGGGCACAGGCAACTGCTCCCTACCCAGAATACCTGCCCCGAGGTTTGCCAGATAAAATACAGGATGCCCAGTTGAATTTGAATTTCAGATCGACAATGGATACATTTTTAAAATATTATATATAAGCATGCACAATGCATTGCATGGAAGATACTTATACAGGAAAATTATTCACAGTTTATCTAAAATCCAAATTTAACTGGGTATTCTCTGTTTTTATTTGCTATATTTGGCAACCTTACCCACTCCCATCCCATCTTTTCCATAAGTGCAAGTCTTAGAGCCTTTCATTTCACAATCAGAATATAGGCTTAGCTACAAAAAACCCAAACATATATACAAACAAACCCTTGAGAGCAGCTTTGATAAGGAAAGGGGACACTTTAGAGTTTGGGGCAGGAAAAAGGACCTTTCCCTTAGGGCTTAGGGTAGAGAAAGAGATCCTGTAGGGAAATTTTGCTGCCTAAAAATTTTGTCTGGTTTATTTTTTGCTAAAACATCTTTCAGTTTCAGGAATAGGGGGAAAAGATCTCAGCTTTGTAAATGAATTTATGAGAGTCCCTTTGCATTTCTGGTTTATTTGTCTGTAGTATGCAAGGTGGGGAGAAGGAGGAGGGGTTAATAGACATTTCCATTTGGCAATTTGTTAAGAAAAGTGAAAAGTCTCCTCAAAATGTACTAAAACAGTACCAGGTATGATTTTTTGAATTATCAGTTTTTTTAGCGGGGCTGGGTATTCTCTAGGCAGCTTCTTCTCTAAATAAAGGGTCTGTGTTAAGGTAGTCAGATGACTCTGAGATGCCACTTATAGGAAGGGGAATTGTTAGAGGCACTAATAATTCATACAAAGGCCTTTTTGAACTACAAACAATTTTATGGAATTTTTCCATTTAAATTCAAGAATCTAAGCAACCTGCCCAGGTATTAGATTAGTCACTTCGACACAGTTATGACTTTCTGCTTCTCTTGCAGGTTTCCTGCAGTACTCCAGGGACCAGGTCCCTTCCTTCTGTTAACTTTATGTTTACGCTCGGTAGCTAAATAATATTATTCTTGGGAGCTACACAGTTTACATTTAAATGCACCAATACTTCCAAATGAGACATACACAGCCTATAAACTGCATGAGAGGTCACTGGGAGCAAAAGGTTTCCTTGTTTGAATGTTATTAAAGCAAAATTAAGATGCAGAGCTACTGGATTCCCCTACTAACCAGGTAGTAATTTCAAATTATCATTCTAAATACAGCTCAGGTGGTGATACAGCTGTCTTTGCCGCAGGCTGGAGTGTTACTCTTGTCTTAAAGGAAAGGGATGCTGGCAATTCTCAATTTCTGCTTTGGAGTTCACCCTCAGATGACCTTACAGGGTGTCATGGCTGCTGAGAGATGGACCTCCACATATGCTTGCCAGTTCCATGGGGGCCATCATGCTTGACTGTCAAGCCCTGCAAGTACAGGAAGTTGAAATTCTATCCTCTGTTTCCTTATTTTTTAATACATGGTTATTGAGCATCTACTATGGTCCAGCCCTCTACTGGGTGTTAGAGGCACAGTGGTGAACAAGCAGCTAACATCCTTGTGGGGTAATTAGAGATCCTGGCCCCCATCCTGCTCAGGGAGGCCAAAAGAAAGAGTTAAAACAAAGAAAGCCAAAGCAGACTCGACACCCCCCAGCCCCCAGGGCAGCTGAGACCTGCCTTACCCTACCTAGTGATGCACACCGTATCCCTAAGTTCATGTTTCTTTGCTTGTGCTCGCCTGTATAATCACTTGCTGTTTCTGGGTGTGGCGCGGAGAATTGCCCGGCCAGCCCAGCTGCCACCAGAGCCCTGGCGTATAAAGTCCCCAAGTAAACTCATGTCTCTTTTCTCTGGTCCTCTGGTTTCTTTCTTCGGTATTGGTTCACATTATGTGGAGGCTTTAAAGGCCCTTAATCAGCAGAACAGTCCTTAACAGCTCCAGCAGAGGAGACAGACAGCAAACGAGAAAATCGTGCACAATTCCGGATTTTCTGCCTCCACTGTCCTTCCATACTTTCGGTTTCTGCTCAGTTATCCAAAGTTCATTCCCTTTTCATTTTGTTATTTGTTTTAAACACTATAGGAGAGAAGAAGTGAACATTTAGCTCAAAAGAGAAACTGGAAACCATCAATGTTTGCCATTTCTCATCTTCAGTATTCATAAAAATGCCAGATTTCATGGATATTGCACATATTTGTGCATCGGTTATAATAATTTTTATCAACTTTTTGAGGACCAAAACTTCTACTTTCTTTCATTAACTTTTTTGTTAGTGAAAGGGCCAAGTGTAGAACAAAATACTAAATATTCCACAAAGAAAAAGAGAAAGGCTGAGGAGGGGAACATTTTCCCTCTGGTCTCAGCCTGTCTGAAGAGTGAGTCCACTCCTCTAAGCCATAGTCTTCACTTGGTCGACTTCCACAGCCTGCACGATTTCATTTCTCTCATTTTTCAAAATTTGTTTGCCTTGAATATGTCTGGTCTGCATCCATTTGGACTGTATGAGGTTGTAAACTCCTGGAGGTTGCAATTTTGTTTATTTGAATTCATTTTGGAAAAACTTAAGCCAGGGCCAAATGCTTTGCAAGATAATGAGCAATATCAATTGGAAATTCACGCTGGAAAAGCTTAGGCCTTCCTAACAAAGGGGTTTGATTTGTCCTGATCTAAGGCCCTCCCCCAAATCACCACAGACAACACAGCACAATGCACAGCCCAGCAGGAGCCTAGACTCAAAGGTAAATGAAAAGACAATATTTGCATATGAAAGCATGCAATCACTATGATTATAACTGTGAAAAATATGAGGGCATGTAAGCAAACACTAGAAAGGGGGTGCAAAGCTAGGAGAATCTAAAGAGATTAAAATGCCTTAATAATGTTGTTAACATTTTATGGGCCTCAGGAAAGTTCATTGGCAATTGGCATTTTCCTAAGGACAGGGTGAAGATGAGCTGCTTGCACTCATTAGTCTCCATTACTATTCATACAGAGAATGGAAACTAAGACTATTGATGGCATCTTCACACCAGGCACTTTACACCTGTTCCATCACTAAACATCTCAACCACCTTATGAGGTAGGCACTGTTACTGCCATCATCAAATGGGAAACCAAGAGGTGAGGCAAATTGACTGAGTTACACAGTGAATAACCAGGATTCAAACCTAGGTCATGTTTGTACAAAGCCCTGCTCTTAACTCCTATACCACACAGTCTAGCCTCGGGCAAATGTCCTGTCTCTGGCACAACAAACACTTGAAAAGTCCCTGAATTTCCTCTTCCTTTTTTCAGCTAAGGTCTAATTCCCTCAAGTACCTGTGTTATATTTCATTTCTGGAGAGAACAGTCCACATCTTCACCAGTAATGGACTGTGTTTGAGGATTGGCTGTGGTGTGACCTTTTTCCTGGATGTCATCCCTCCCATGAATTTCCGCTTTGATACCATTTCCCTCACAGTAAGTATAAAGGTACTTTTAATGAGATGGATTTTTGATCACTGAATGTTCCCATACAGATGGCTATGTTCATCTGTGTTGCAACTTTAATCCACACAGAGGCATCCATTTTTCTGTGCTGAGAGATACCTACTTCAGATTAACTCCTAATATGTGTTATTATAGGTTGATGATAGTTTGATATTCATCAAAGGACTTGGTTTCACCCTCAGCTGAGATCTAAAGGGAGAATTTCTGAGATGAAAAATGGACTGATCTTAACTAGAACTAAGCACTTTACCATGGTGTTCAAATATACTTCATTTATCATAGATACATCTCAACTGCTCTGAGAGGAGAAAGGACTGCACAAGTTTAGACTCTTAATTGTACAATTCAGCCTGAAGCCAGAGGAACGGGACAGATTGCCTCTGAAAGTTCCTTCAGATTGGTAATCCTGTACCCTCTTTTTCATGCCACCCTGGCAGTCTTTCTTGGAATTACAATAGAGTACGAAGTGAATGGAAGATTTTGAAAATGTGCAGCCCCCCTCCACCCCCGGCCCCTGCCATAAAGCCTTGCCTGTATAAATTCCTTTTTTAGTCTCGTGACAATTTCTATTGATTCAGGGACCAAGAACCGTGAGATCAATAATAAAAGTGTGAAGTATTGTATGAAATCTCCATTACTGAATTGAATGATGCACCTAAATTACTGCACTGGACTTGCAGTGTGTCACTTTTGTTTAAGAGTTAAAATAGAAATGATATGATCTAGTATCATGGAGTCTTGTCTTGGAGCATTCTAGTCTTATTCTGGGAGAACATGAGTTAATGTTGAGATTCTGCACCATTTTACATAGTTGCCTTGTAAACATCCCTAACTATAATAAATACCATTGCTAAAGTACAGAATTTGCAGATGTCTTAACACTTATTCCTGCATTAAGCAATACGCTTGATCAATTTAATTAGATTATTTGTAAATGAGTATGATAAAATGCTAAATTAAAACATTTTCAGTTAATAACATAATTTGTTTGGGCTGGACATTCAGTCGGAGTAGCAAAAAAAAGTGAACAAATATTTAACTAACCAAAATACTAAACTCTTCAAGGTTAAACTTGATAAGCCATAAACACTTGTCCAACTATGGCATTTGAAATAAATTTTTCAAAGAATTGCATGTATTTATCGAATACACAATAGCGTTACTAAATTTAAATGTAATCTGGGGCTAAATTAATTATTTTTTCTGGGAAAATATAATGATTTCTCTAGCTTTCATACAATTAACTTTACCTCGGGCGCCCAGGCATTCACACTGGAGTGCCAGCTCCACAAACTCATTTTCACTGCTCTTTCTGTGGCAGCTCCGGAGGCAATATCCTGACTCCCTTCCCACATGGCCAGAAAATCTGCTTCCACGGACCGTATCTGAGAAACTTCTGAGAACTGAGCCGGTCTTATCAGGGTTGACTGCTCCTGTTCTCAGAATTGCTCCTGATGAATTTACCAACAGAAGATCAAACTGTAAATAAATTATTCAAATTTATGTATGAGAATAAAATTCTAAATAGTACTTTTTTTTAGGAGCCAGTATTTTTTTCTGGAGAATAAAACTTTCCCCTTTTTTCACTCAATGATAATAAAGGTATCTGTAACATCAACAAAAACAATAATAGTACTTATCACTGCTCATTAGTTCTGTGTCCTGCACTGTTCTAAGCACTCTGCATGTATTAATTAATCCTCATATCAACCTATGAAGTATTATTATTATTAATAGTACTGCTATTATTTCCAATTTTCAGATGAGGAAACTGAGCTAGAGAGAGAACTTAAGTAAGGTCATGTAACCATGAAAAATTAAAACCCAGGCAATTTGTGTACAGCGATCCTGCTCTTAAATTCAATGCCATCCTGCCTCAACGACAGCAGGAATATAAAAGTGTGACATTTAATCAGACATTTGACTGAGTTCACATGAGCACAGGATAGATGTTAAAGTTCTCTTTCTCATTTAACTGTTCCTTCACTCCTCTTTCCTATCTACATAATTGTTTGTGATTATATTCAAAATCACGTCAATTTTTAAATTTAAAAAATTATACTTTTTCAAAAAATTTTTTTAGTTCAGCATATTACAAGGGTACAAATGTTTAGGTTACATATATTGCCTTTACTCCACCCGAGTCAGAGCTTCAAGTCTGTGCATACCCCAGAGGGTGCGCACCGCACCCATTAGGTGTGTGTATACCCATCCCCTCCTCCCCTTCAATCTGCTGATCAACACTTAAGTGCACATATAGTAAAAAATTGGATTGAGAAAATTTAGAAAGTATAGAAGAGCACCAATAATGGAAAATCACCCATAGTCCTATCACTCTACACTTTCCAGTCTTAAATAGATGCAGATATATGTAGATGTACACACAGATGCAGAGATAGAGACATAGATGCACATATGAACATATAGATACAGATATACAGAAGCTCTGTGAGAGAGTATCTTTGTCTATTTTATTTACTGTCATATTTTAATTTCCTAGAACAATGTTTGGCACAGGGTGGGGCTCAATAATATTTGTTGAATGAATATAGACATATAATTCACTCACTTATTCTAAAAACATTTATTGAGCGTCTTCTTCCTGCCAGGCACTGTTCTGGGCAGTAGGGCTGTAGCAGCAATGAACAGTGATCCCAGCCTTCCTGGAGCTTATATACCAGCGGGGAGTGGCTGACAATAAAATAAATTACACACACACACACACCCACACACACACACATATCAGGTGGTGATGAAGTCAGATGATGATGAGCTTCATGAGGAAAAAAGAAGGGAAGGGGGTGGGGCGTGTGGGGTGGGCGCGGGGTGGCCTCATGAAATAGGGAGTTGGCGAGGACGAGCTCCCCGGCTAGGTGCTGTCTGAGCTGAGGCCTGAACCTGGTGAAGAGGGAGCCCGGGGGACGGCTGGGGAAGAGCAGACGGGGAAGCAACTCCAAAGGCGCTGGAGTGGGAGGGGCTTGGTCTGTGTGAAGAGCCAGGTGAGTGGAGATGGAGATGGGAAGAATGATGAGGGTGGTAAGCACTGGGGAGTTTGGGTGTCAGAGCATGAAGGGCTTGGATAGGCCTCTGCCAGGGCTTTAGCTTTTACTCTGAATGGATGGGGAGTCACTGGGGGGTTTCCACAGAGCAGTGATGTGAAATGACTTAAGGCTTAAAAGGATCACTTTGGCTGCCAGGCTGCAGGTGGGCCATGGGGGCAAGGGCCACAGCAGAGACCGGCTGGGAGGCTGTGGCAGGAACCAGGCGGGAAGTGGTGGCTTGGGCTGGATGGTAGCAGTTCAAGAGGTGAGGAACAGCAGGAACTTCGATATGTTTTGAAAGTGGAGCCAGTAAAATTTGCTGACAGATTTGAAGTATGGCAGGAGAGAAAAAAAAAAAAAAGAGCCAAGAATAATTCCAAAGTTTTGGCTTTCTCAACTGGGAGCATGAGGGAAATTAACTTCCATTAATTGAGATGGGAAAATCTGAAGGAAGGCAGGTTGGGTGGGGATGGAGGATTAGGGATCTGGTGTTGTGTATGTAAAGTCTGAGACCCACCTAAAGAGGTCAAGTGGGCAGCTGGATGTACAAATCTAAAGCCTGGGGAGAAACTCAGGCTGGATGCAAGAACCCAAAATTTAATTACAAAGTTTAAATAATTTTATGAGTAATATGGTAATATACTCTTTTCATTTAACAATACATTATGAACATTTTCTCTTGTGATTAAATACAGTTATATATGTTGAAAATGAATATTAATCAAACACTTAAGGTTAAGAGTAGCCCTAGAAAGCCACATTCATTATTTTATTCAATCCTCACACAAACACCACGGTATAGTTGTTCTGATGCTCAGTCACATATGAAGAAACTAAGGCTTCAGTGGGGTAAAGCGACTTGCTCAAGGTCACCACCAGTACATGAGACTATTGGATATAAACTTGAATTTTCTAGGTTTTTTTCTACCTTAGCACTGTTGCCTTTAACCTAATGTTTACAGTTCCACTTTTCTGGAACTATGACAAATCTATAGCAAGTTCATTATAGCTAAATATCCATTAAGTATCTCAGGATGTTGCCCCAAAATAGAATCTAAAATGACATAGTGTACATATTGCATAACATGGTGATGCACAACTTGTATCTAATCTGATCACTTACAGACTGCATAAAGCCACATAATGAAGTACACCCCCCACAGAGTAACACCAGTATTACATAAGCAAATCATTCATTGTTCCCTGGTGTCCTTGCTCAGTTTTGTCCTCCTGAATCCTGGTTTAAGGTCACTGATCTTTCTAATACCAAGGCAACAACAGTCCACTGATCTAAGCTGACGAACTGCAATGAAATCATTGCTCATGCACAACTGCAATGAAATCATTGCTCATGCACAAGGCTTCAGAAATCCTGTTAGAAACCAGTGGCAATGGGTTATGGGAGAGGATGGACAAGGTGCAAGGTTGTTGCAAGTTCTCTTAGAGCCGTGGAAGCTTGGCCCCTGAAGTCCCCTCTGAGCCAGAGACTAAGGACTGTGATATCACAGGGTGCTAGTGAGGGAGCTGAGGAGAGGAGAAACAGGCAAAAATAAGGAAAAATGCATGCACTCTTATAGAAAAGCAGATGAGTGACCACTGGCAAAATGTGGATTTTTTCTTCTGCAATGCAGGGGCTGTATTCATTTTTAATGAGTACCAATGGAATGATTCAAACCGTATGATTTTCAAAGGAGGTCTGCAGGTGATATATACCCCTGTACAGGACAGAACTGGAACGGTGCTGTTGGACACATTCATGTGAAAAAAAGCCAAAATAAAAATAAATACTTTTTTGCCAAATCATAAAAGGCATTTACTCCTTTGTGTTCTCCTTACAATATTCATATTACGTATAGTGGTTATGTAGTTCTTTGTTGTTAGACTTTATAAGGGTCCATGGCATATAACCGTATTGATAAACTCTACTGTTTCTTGAGGGCTTTTCATGCATCAGATTCCCTTTGAGGTGTTTTAAATACCAACTAATTTAATCCTCATTGAAACCATGTCTCACTAGTGGGGAAACTGAGCTGTGTTTTCTCATCTGAGGCCATGCAGGTGGGAAGAGAGGGAGCTGGAAGTCTTGCCCAGAGCCAGCTCAGGCTCTCCCTTCAAAGAAATGGAAAGAAAAAAACCTACCAAGGATAACTGATTATAATCATTTCCACAGGCATATGCAGTGTTTTCTGTTTTGCAAGAAAACTTCTAGCTTTCCCAAGACACTCCCAAGGAGAGTGCAGAGATCCAAGTTGCTGCAAGGTGGTTCGCAGTGACTGGGAGGCCACACGAGGGTGAGGAATGGAAAGCCATGGCCAGAGAGTGCTCGGTGAGCTGGGCCTCCTCTTCCTCTGGGCTCCTGCCCTGGTTTCTCTGCTGTCCACTAGGCACAGCCCCGAGCACAATTGTATTCCTCCCTGGCATGCAGCCCCGTGGGAGAAATGGAGCTTATATCACGCTGAACAGCTTTTGGCTGATGGAAGGACAGAGATGACCAACCAGAATTATGTCATGACCTTAGCTTTCTTGGTAGTGGGGTGGGGCGATTGTTTTAAGTGGAGGGATGATGTGGAGTAATCAAGGAAAATTCTCAAGCCTCCTTTTGCCAAAAGTTTTAATCCTTTAAAATAAATCCATCTCTGCTGAGATCTGCGGTTGGCTCAAAGAAAGAAAAGGATTCATTGATCTAAAGCTGTGCTGTCTAGTACAGTGGCTACGAGCCACATGTGGTTGTTGTTCACTTGAAATGTGGTTAGAACAATTGAGGAACTGAATTTTTAATATTCAATTTTAATTAAACTGAATGTAAAAACGTGCTCAATTCATTTATTGTAAGTATGTCTGGAGCAACTTGGAAATGTGAATCAACTTTTTCAACTGTAAATTTTATGAAATCTAAACACAGATTAAGTATTTCTGATGAAACTTTAGCATACAAATTGAGTTTGCTTTAGTTATAAAATACTCACCAGATTTACTCACTAGATTTTGGAGATTTAGTGTGAAAAAAAGAATGTATTAATAAAATATCTCTTTATCTGAAATGATATTACAAATTTATCAAAATGATAATGTTATGGATACAATGGGCTAAATAAAAATATTACTTAAACAAATGTCACCTTTTTTTACTTTTTAAAATATGACTACCAGAAAATTTGAAATTATAATGCATATATAGTTCTGTCATATTTCTATTGGACAATATTGCTCTAGTATGTCCTATGATTTACTAATTAAAAAGTATGAAATAGTATTCCAACGTCAGATAGGATTTTGTGATTTTTTTAATAGGTGAAATTGCGTAGAGAAAACAGTAAGAATCTTGTACTACACACAATTCAGTTACTAGGTTTGTGAAACATTATATTCTTATATAAAAAGCAAGAAATGAAATTCTTGAGGGCTTCATAAGAAATAATTAATGTTTTCTCCTATAGATAAAAAATTATGACTTCCTTCTCTACTTGTGTCTCCACTTGGAGATTCCCACCCATTTCAGTATGAGCCCACTATCCAACCAGCAAAAGAATTCACAATGTGAACTTTAAACATTTATGTGAAGAGGCAAGCTGGGCACAGTAGCTCACACCTGTAATCCTAGCACTTTGGGAGGCCAAGGCAGGAGGATCACTTGAGGCCAGGAGTTTGAAACCAGCCTGAACAACATAGTGAGATCCTGCCTGGGCATGGTGGCATGCGCCTGTAGTTCCAGCCACTTGGGAGGCTGAGGCAGGAGGATAGCTTGAGCCTGGGAGTTTGAGGTTGCAGTGTGCCATGATGATGCCACTGCACTCTAGTTCAGGCAACAGAATGAGACCCTGTCTCCAAAAATAAATAAAGAAGCAGCATACATCTATTCAAGCCTGGGAAGAGAATCCACAGTTTCAGAACAAGTGTGTGCATGTGTGTTTGAGAAAGAGAGAGAGAGAATATGTAATGCAAGTACGTGCTCACGCATGGGTTCATATATACCTATTTCATCATGACTTTGGCCATAGAGACTTTGTTTCTTCCACTTCACCATTTCAAAACACCCACCAAACCACAACACACCAGAGGTATCCTGCCAATTGAGTGGGAAGTTCCAGGAACTTCCAATTGTTGTAACTTGAAAAGAAAGAGCCAATGAGATAGAGGAGTTCCTCTTGGGTCCTACTTCGGACACCACAATCTCTCTCCTATAACCTGGTCCTGTCTCTGTAGTATTTCAGCATTGCTGGAAAATTAAAAAAAAAAAAAAATTGCTCTTCCAGCCTTTCTTTTTTAAGCTGGTAAAAGACACTTCTGCAGAAACTTGTGCAGCCAGTAGAGAAGTTTATTTAGAAACCTACAGGGTACTTGTGAAGGCAGTGATGATAAATCCCCAAGTTAATTGCAGATTTGACTTGTGCTGCATTTTGTTACATTATTTGCACAGTAAGCCCAGAGAAAGGGAGCTTTGAGAGTTGCTTAATTTCTAAATTTGAAAAATAAGAGCCTCTTGGGTTTACAAAAGAGTAGGGAGTGAAAACCAGAAAGCTTGGGTTTAATTAGTACCTGACTACGGATGTCACCCACCCCTCTGTGTGACTCTATTGTCCCATCAGTAACTTAGGCAGGTGATCCCTGTCCCTGCCGAGGTCAAAGAAATAATGTAGACTATAAGCTAAACTTTAAATAAGTCCTTGAAGAAATCATTGTATTTTGAAAATGTAAACAGAATTTATTTTCTGTGGTTGCCACCTTAGTCTTGCCTGATGTGTTTCTTCTGGAAATTGGTTTTGCAGAGTGAAATGTTTTCATGTTCACATTCATCCCTCTGTAAGTGATGCACTGAGACTGGTTTCCATGTATTTCTTCTCAGTGATCTCTAACTTGGGGTCACATTTTCAATAGTACAAAATTATAAGCATTTTAGAGTAATTAAATAATGGTATGGGAGAAGAAAATATCTCAGACTCTGAGGGTTCAAAATCAAATCCCTCAAACGTAACTATAAGTGAATATAGAAAAATACATGCAAGATATGGAATACTCCCAAACCGAATTTTCATCAAGGAGATAAACTTACTCAATGACAAAATTAACAATAAAATCCTAACTTTTGAGTTATAAATATGATTTGGCTTTATTTTATTTTTGAACTAAAACAGACTGCCACAATTAACAAGGACCTTTCAGGTAGGTCAACATAGAGGGCTAACTGTTTTGTTAGAAGGCAAGCGGAGCGTTGGATGAGAATGAGGAAGCTGGTCTGGCGGTGAGGATACTGCCCTCACCTCAGTCTCCCGGTCTGTGACCTTCCTCTTGGAGGGCTCGCAAGGGCCACTGCACTAATGCTTGTGAGACTGAGTTAGAGTCTAAGGATGTGGGTCTCCTTGTGATGTCAGCAAATTATGCAAATTAAAATAGTGGATCTTTGGTGAGTATCTTATGTTCTTTATAAAATATTTAGATATTTCCGGTCTGTATTTGTTTCTTTAAAAATCATGGCACAAGTGTGAATATAGTCCTAACAATCCTCAACAAATTGTACTGTAGGATCCATTTGTATGATACATTATTAATCTTTTAGGCTGAAACACGAGTCTCTATAAATTAGGTCTAACAGACACTGAAATGTCAATTGGTGCCATTTCAAATGTGTTATCCCAAGGCAGCCAGTTAGGAGTGCCTTCAACCTTTCTCTCAGCTGACACTATAAATGAATGGTAACCGGGCTAGTAGAATAGGTTCTTGAATGGAAATCTTACATTTGGATACTGTGTGTGAACTACAATAGTATTCTTATTAAGGTTGCAGATTTTTATGGTTGGAAATTTGAATACAAAATATATTGAGTTAAACTAGATACACTGCAAGTCATAGTGCCTTAGTTTTCCTGGAACTAAATAGGGGGAGTTGAATATCCTCTACCTGCCTCAGAGACACTGGTCTTTTTGGGGGAGTGGGCAGGAGGGATATGCTTGATTAAGCAGATTGGTGAGGTTATTTCAATTCTCCATTAGAGACAGAACCTGATAGATACCTTTTGGCAAAGTGGGGAAGCAGGAAAAACAAGCCCCTTACTCTTTGGGGCTTCAGTCTAATCCTGCTAAACTTTCTCACACACCTTCCTAACTTTATCTAAAGGAAAAGGTAATTGATGTTTTTAACTTGCTGTGTTTGGGCCAGGTGATTTGAGGCTTAAATTTCTTTAAAGATATTATGGCAATTCCCTATAGTAGGGGGCCCTTAACATGCCCCTGAGATCCCCACCTCCTGGTATTCATGCCCGTGTAGAATCCCCTGCCTTTGAGTATAGGCTGGGCCCCGTGACTCCTTCTAGAAAATAGAATGTGCCAAACATGATGAGATGTCACTTCTGAGACCAGGTTATGGAGAGACTCTGGCTCCCTTCTTGCTTTCCCTCCCTTGCTCTCTTGCTCACTGCTCTGACGGAAGCCAACCTCCCTGTCGTGAGCCGTTCTGACAGCCAGCCAGGAGCTACGGCCTGGCAGCGGTGACATTGAGTAAGTCTGGAAGTAGCTCTCCCCTGAGCTGAGCCTTGAGGTGACTACAGCCTGGGCCAACACCTGGCCTGTGGCCCTGTGAGAGTCGCTGAGCCGGAGGTCCCAGCTAAGCCACACCTGGATTCCTGATCCGCAGAAACTGGGAGACAGTAAGTGTGGTTGTAAGCTGCTACATTCTGAAGTATATTTGTTACACAGCGATAGACAATTAGTACAACCTCCTCTAACACTTAAAATAATATGCTCACTTGTCTGTGAGCTCCTTGGGGCCAAGGTCTTGGTCTGACTCATCATTTCCTGTCTAGCACCCAGCCCACTGCCTGGCATATACAGAAGCTCAATAAATGTTTGGGAAAGGGAGGGAGGAAGAGGAAGAGGAGGAGAAACGGATGGAGAGAGGGAGAAAGGGAAAGAGCTGGCATTGGTGCAAGAGTGCAGACTCGAGCTCCGGTTCCCCTGACAGAAAGCTGAGAGTTAACAGTTGATGGCCGATAAGGAACAGTCACTCAACTGACAGATTTTACCTCCCCTTCTAATTCAGTTTCATATTTAGTGAATTGCTTAATAATCGCTCATAGCAGAGTTCTCCCCTCCGGTAGGTGCTGGAATCATCCAAGGAGCTTTTGCCGAACGCCAGAGTACGGAATGCCAGCGTACTCGGTTAGAGGCTGGGGCGAGCCAGGCATCGGTGCAGCTCCTGGCTGAGGACACGGAGCCTCCACCAGCAGCACATAGTCAGCCCACAGATGGCTTGAAGATGGGTAGCTGACTCCTCACTGGGGGCACTGCCTGAGCAGAAGCCTGTCGGAGAACAGGGCAGACAGCAGGACTGGGTCAGCTGGACTCAGGTTGACACCCTCTGTTCACCCTTTGTCTCATGGTTGGGGACTGTCTCCTTCCCAGGCACCTGGGGCCTGGGTGGCCAGGAGCATCAAGGGACCACAGAGTAGAGCCATGGAGTGTGTCCCCAAAGGCAGTCAGGAGGTGCAGATGTTACAGGGAGCCTTTGATAAAGATGACACTGTCCAGCAACCAAAGGAGCTGTCCCAGGGCCTGTGCAGTCCCTGTCATTAATGTGTTGGATACTGTGGAAAAGTCCAAACAGGGGTGAGCAGTTGGGGTGGATGGACTCCGAGGTTTCCCCAACGGTGTGAACACTGAGGACACTATACTCTGACATATTCAGTGAGGCTCTTTCCCCCATATTTCCTGCTACCTCACCCCCACACCCATGACCATCCCATTTAGGAAGCTGGAGCTGCAGTACTGATTGCTCAGGTGGTGTAACACCACAGAATGCAGCTTCAGAGTTGGAGGGAAAGAACTCTGGACATAAATGACAGCTTCAGAAGAATTCCTGGTCAGGCACAGCTAAGATCCTCCCAGCCTATAGACAACCACAGTCTTCACAATAGGAAAGGGAGAGACCCTGCGAAGGAAGAGAACTGGAGATGATGCAGGTCCCTGAGAAAAGCCCACGGGAGTGGGGTTATTGGCAGATACCCCAGATAGGTTTGTTGGGGCAGAGGGTGAGCTAAGGGCAGAAGTGTGGCCCAGGATGGCAGCAATGGCCCCCCAGCTCCACCTCCCACCCCAGCCCCACCCCTGAGCCTCACAGTGGACTTGAGCTGAAATGGCTGCTAGGAAGCTTGACAGCTGCCCCTGAGCCAGCCTCACAGAGCTAGGCTGTGTCCCAGGATGGTGCAGGGAGCTGCAGGACACTCTCTGGACTCTACCGGGAGAGAGACAGCCTGAGACTGCCCCACTGGTGGGACAGAAACTGTGTGGACAGAGACTTGAGGCAGAGTGGGAGCAACAAGGGCAGCCCAGCCCAAACTCACGTGGCCACTGCACGAGTTTCCAGAATAGAGGCAGTGCCCCAGAGGAAGGGCAGGGGCAGACCCTGAATCACCTGTTTCGTGTGCCCACTGCAACGAGGGAGAAAACAAATAAAATCAAGCCCAGTTGCAGAGAAGTGAAGAAAGCCACAGTTCTCGCACAGCTCAGTTGTGGGTAAGAGTCTTGCCCCACCTCAGAGCCTTTCGTTTGTCCGGAGGGCCACTTACGGGGCTTAGGAAGCCAGCGGAGCATCTACCCCACACCCTTCCCCCTCCAAACAGGCCAGGAGATTCTCTGTGTGGTTCCCGAAGTTTGCCCTACCCAGGTAAAGGTCAAATGAGGATTAAACAGTTAACAGAAACTGGGGGTCAATGAACAATGGGAAAGTAAGTGCTAGATTAGAGATAAACTGGGCTTTGATTAACAGCAGGTGGATGCTGAAAGACCGTGGATTGAGCACGGCATACCATGCAGTAGGAGAGAAAGCCCACGTCACGCCATGCTGTCCCCATCGTCTCCATCGCCTCTTCCTGAGCAGCCCACACGCTCCTCTGATGTGGAGCTTCCCTTTGTTATCAAGAGCTGTCTGCATGATGAGTGTGTTGCGCACCGTCTGGGGAATGGCCATGCTTGAAGGTGCTGACTGGGGAGGTGGGGGGTGGGGGGAGGGGATGGAGGTATGACTACATGGTGAGTGCCAGGCACACTGTCTGGAGAATGGACACGCTTGAGGCTCTGACTCAGGGGGATGGGCGGGACTTGGGCAATATATATAACCTGAGCTTTTGTACCCCCATAATAAGCTGAAATAAAAAATAAAAAAAAAAAGAGCTGTCTGCTCAGCCCCAACTCTTCTGTTCAGTAGACTGCTGTTTGCTTTGTTCGCTTACCTGCCCTAAGGGATATGGCACGAGCCCCCCACCCAGTGTGGCCAACCAAGAGAATAACAAAAGCATCGTTGTGTCTGCTGTGAGACTTCTCGAACAACTTCAGAGACTTTCCTTACGAGACTTCAATAGACTAGTGCAGGTGTTCATTTCCTTTCCATACTGACGATCCCCAAAATAGGCTGTTCCCCCACCCCACCGTCTTTTAATCTATCGGATCCCCTTCCTGTGCCCGTCTTGCTCTGAATTTTTCACACACGCTGTCCAGCCACTGAGCCCTGCTCTCCTGCTGCCTCCACAGCTGGCTGAGGGCAGAGGCCACATCTGGCCACGCCTGCCCCTGCACCTGGCCCAGTGCCAGGGACACAGCAGGTACTAGGAATCCTTTAATTCCAGCAGATCTTCTTTAATGCTTAACCAGAATTTGTAGTATAGGGTCCCTGACTCTACACAAACAATGCTTGACTGGAAATTTTGGGGAATCAAAACCTATTTTCATGGGCTTGAGTCTTAACTTCTGAAATGCTTTATTTTTATTTCTTGCTCATCTTCTGGAGGCAAAGGCTACGAAGCAATTCAGAGTTCCATTTTTTCCTCTCTCAACTCCTCTGTCAAGTAAAATGCTCTATAAACAAAAATCTAAATATATTCAGAAAACTCTTTTTCAGAGGAGAATTTTTTCCCCATGAGGAAAATACTCACTCTTCCCCTTAACTAACCTTATCAACTGAGCTTTTTATCTCATTTATTTAAAATTTTAAAAACAGCTGCTTTGGCTCAGCACTGAATCAAAGTTATCCTGACATGGTCACTGTCCACTAAGAGTTTCCAGAATAAAATGATGGAAAACACAGGTGACAGTAATGTGAAAATAACCAGACATGCACAAAAATGTTGGTACATATAAAATAGAACATTTAGCTCTGCATTTTGAACATAGTTGGAAAAAGATGAACAAAACTTCAAAAGGTCTCTGTCTTAAACTAGGAAGAAAATTCAGAAATTGTTTTAGCCAATACCAATAGGCTAAACATATATAGAAAATAATGGAGTGGTGGGGGGAAGAAATATAGAGGGAAGAAAAGAACTCAGTAGAAAATGAACATTAAGAAAAACAAAGACAAGAAGCTGGAGAATTTGAAGTAGAAGTGGTAGGGTTGAATGTGACCAACTATTGCCTCAATACTACTGATTATCTTTTCCTCATTCGAAGGTGCTTGTGAAGCAGACAGGTGGTTACACAGGAAACTTTGCTGTGACTTCCTGGGGAATTCTCCTGGGACTGTTTACGGGTTGGCTGTCCAGTATGGCCCTGGGCCAGAGACAGGAGGGGCACTGGCAGGGTCTGTTGCAGTCCCACCTGTGGC
This sequence comes from Lemur catta, assembly GCF_020740605.2. Classification (NCBI taxonomy): domain Eukaryota; kingdom Metazoa; phylum Chordata; class Mammalia; order Primates; family Lemuridae; genus Lemur; species Lemur catta. Next base: position 185,759,439 of record NC_059128.1, on the reverse strand, counting down.
TGGAACAGGACATGAATGTGCTGCTTCCAGATTTCTCTACTCCCACTTGCCTCCAAACAACCTCACAAGGACAAATTAAATAGTGCCTCTAGACTGATTACCATTTCTGTTAGTCAATGTAGTATAACGAAGTATTTAAGAATTTGGGAACTGCATAACCAAGCCAGTTCCTTAACCTCCTTGGGCCTCAGTTTCCTCTGCAAAATGGAGGAAACAGCAGCTCCATTCTGCTAAACAGCGGGATGAGTGCCTTGCATAGTTTCTCATCACATCCTTCAGTGTAAGCTGACAGCATCCTCTAATAAAAGCCATTCTGCATTCAGGTTTGGGGTATCAAGATAGAGTCAGAGGTCTGGCTTAGTCCAATGCAGAATCTTAGAGGGTCCAGAGTAATAGAAGGACTCTCCCTAAATACTAATTTTTAAGCTGAGATTTTGAAAATGGAGAGACCCACCAAGGATGGGTACCATGAATGGAAGTTCTTTTACCCTCATTCAGAGAGGCCTCAATCCTGGATACAGGCTTCCTGGGAAATCACATTCATTTCCATGGATTTGATAATAATATTGAATTTAGGCTGATGACTCCCCAGGTTATTTCTTCAGATCAGAGTACTCCTCCCTCTGAGCTTCAAACACAGGTACATAACTGTCTGTCTTACAACTCCACTTGGATGTTATGCAGATATCTCAAACTTCACATGTCCAAAATGGAACTCTTAAGTTTTTCCCCAAAATGTGTTCCTTAGCTCAGTAAATGGAACTACCATCCTCCCAGCTCAGGCTAGAAACCTGGGAGTTGTCCTTTTTCTCAGTCTCTCATACCCAATTCACTGGCAAGAAATGTCAGTTACATGTCCACTCTAACCACTGCTCTAGATCTCTCCTGCCACCACCCTGATCGGATCCTTAGCATTTCTTGCCTGGACTGCTGCAATAGCCCCTTGTCTGACACATTGCTTCTCTTGCACCCAAACCCTTCTCCCAAGCCAAGCTCTGTCCCAACTCATGGCCTTCGCATATGCTGCTCCCACTGTCTGGATGCTTTTCCACCCACTCTCTTTACTATCTCCTCATCTTTAGGCCTCAGCTTAAATGTCACAGCCTCAAAAAGGCCACAGTGATTTAGAATATCTAAAATATTATCTTATAATTTTCTATCTCAACTCCTTGTTTTGTTTGTGTGTTTTTTCCCTTCATAACTCTTATCACAGCCCACATCGTTTTATTAATGTGTTAGTTTTTGTTCATTTGTACCTAGAGGACAGGGCTCTGTGTGTCCTGTCCTCCCTAGTGTCTAGAACAATGTTGACCTGATTAGATGGCCCACATGTATTTCCTGAATAAAAGAAATGAATGAAGAGCAGACAAGAATCGTCCCAACCAATCCCTGTGTCTCTGGCTCCGTTGCCCCTGCCTCACCAGATCCACACTGCACACATTTAGAGAACGTCCTGTGGAAATCTCACAGGAGCACCAAGGTAATGTACACAAAGGTATGCAAATTTTGAGACAATTTAAAGATTACCACTTTGAAGAACTCGAAAATAATGTTTGGAAGAAAATACCACTCAGAAATGATGAACAAGCTCTCCCAGTTAGTTGCAATGTGAGGCTAGGAAACAATTTGACGGTTGGACGTGTCCAGATTCTTTAAGTGCTGATTTGATTTGTCTTCTCACAGAGGCAATAAAATACTATAAAGGATACATTTCTGTACAAAATGTGCTCGCTGGTGGGTATCTTGTAACGTGAAACTGAGCGAGTCCAAACTTACTGATTCTCAAGCACCTTCCAATGATTCAGGTTCTTGTCAACGGCGAACCCATGAGGGAAAGACAGAAGACTCTGTCTTCTCAGAGTCTTAAGGAGTTTGCAGAAGGCTCAGGCTCAGAAAGGTGACCTTTTCCTCAAACAGCAAGCAGGAATGTTCCAACTCACCCGTCAGGGCTGATTTCCAGGGCTTGACAATTGAATTTTCAGCTAAATTGGATGTGACCAGTGATCTCATTTCTCCTGGGATTATTTCGATGTTGGGTGCCCTGTTTCTATAGCTTCCTTTGTCTCATCACAAATACTGGATCCTACTTTATACCTGGACCTTGAGGCTAAACTGCTTTTAGTTTTTCTTTGTCTTTTAAATTAATTAAAGTGTGTGTTACTTTTTTTAACCTTGAGGATAATATTAATACATTAATAAATACATGTTTCATATTTTAGGGTTTTTTATTTTACATATTTATGTCACATGGACTAGGAATACCTTATAAGCAAATGTGCTCTGAAAAGAAAATATCATTTAGATTCTTCTCTCTCACTCTCACTCTCTCTCTGAATATCTCAGTAAGACTGGTTCATTCTGTTGTTCTAATCATTCTACTCATAAGTCTTAAGACAGTGGCATGCTGACAGGAACAGAACTGAGTGAGCAAGACGTCTGAAAAACATCTGCTGAAAATTCATCTGCTGAATGAATATAAAGGCTAAACCTGAAAAAAAAAGCCCATATGTTTTCATAACATTAATCAACTTCTGCATTTTTCCTATACTCTTCCATATTTGACTACTTAATTTTTGATTATTATAGTTAGCTTTAGTTGATTACTTATTATGAATAAGACAATTTACATATGTTATTGGATTTAATCCTCACACCAACCCTGAGGCTTATTATACCTGTTTTTTAAAAAAGGAAACTAGTGCTTAGTAAGGTGTCTCCTGATTATAAAACATTTAGCAGACACTGTCATGATTTGAACTGAAATCTTGGTCAACTACACATTCTATGCCTTTGCTCACTAGGTGTCACTCTCCTTAGTGATGTGTAGCTGTTTCTTATTTATTCAGAGACATGATGCTCCTGCTAATTTATTTCTTCATTGACTTTAATGTGACCATACGTGTCATGGACCACATATACATCAGCACTTCACATGTACAAATTACATTATTTCTTCTGAGCTTTTCTCCTACCAGTTCAAAAGTAGAGAAATATAGAGCTTAAGCTTCAGCCGATTTGTTTCCCTTTAGGTGGCTGCTAGAAGAGATTTTTACTAATAACGGCTCCAGGTAATATAATTAACTATACAAACATGGAAAACTTACATATCAGACCATGACAGGCATGAATACATTGCTGTGATTTCAGATGTTCATTTAATTTAAGCTTGTACTTCTCCCATTTGTTCCTTCAGAACAATGAGATCACTCCAAAACTTGGGCTGAGCAAAACTGGATTGGTTTCAATCCAGTAGCTATAGTGAGATACTGTTCAGTGACATAGCATAAAATATCCTCATCGATTAATTTTCTTTCTCTTTCTTTTCTCTTTTCCTTCCTTTCTTCCATATACAGCCTGGAATTGACAATTCTTCTCCTCTGTTTCTAGTTCAAATTAGGGTTGGTGGAAAATATTCAAACACTGAATTCTGAATCAGTTGGTGAAGAGTTCCTGTCTCAAACGCTCCCCAAGTTTCCCCAACCACCAAAGTTCCAGATACTGCCCTGACCCTCCATCTGTTTTTACTGTTCAGCAACTAAAAGGCTAATGCCCTACTCCAGCACCAGGGCCCACTGACCAGCCCTGCTTCCAGTAGGAGCATTGTCCCAGTTACATGGTCTCAGCCAAATGTAATTAGACAAACAACTTTTCACATTTCTATTGCCTTGAGTCCAAGGTTTTCAAATGGAATTTTCCAAACTAAAACATTTTTGTTTTGTAGGCTATAATGTAATGTTAACCATGGAGATACACACCAAGCCCCAAATTCATCAGTCTGCCTTAAATTCAAGTTTCATAATCTAAAATTCTAGGCTACTTGAGTTTTTCTTTATATTGAGATTACACCTGAACAAAGATGGGGTATTTATTTATTTGCAATTATATGATAAACTTACAAAATCTAGGATCATAATGAAAGTACCTAAATTAAAATGTACTACAAAGCTGGTACATTTATTCCTAAAATCTCAGTTCATTTCTTTCATCTCAAAGCATTATTAATGTAGAAATCAATTTTTCATCTTTGTCACCAGGAAAACGAGAATTACAAAGCCTTCTGAATCTGATCCTGTGCCTGCTGAACACAGCAGGCAGTTAAAGCACAAGTAAGTAAAACAAATTATGCTATTTATCTGTTTATACAAGTTGTTCTCAACCCAGAAAAGATTTTAGGCAGCTTATTGTTTATTATCAGGGAGAATGCTTAGGATCCATTTGATTTTATTTTGTCTGTTTAGAAAGTGAGCTCTGAGGGGAAGGGGCCATACCTTTGGGGTACCATGTGTATGCTAGTGGGTACCCAAGAGGTAGGTTTTCCATTTTCCTGGATATAGGACACGATGGGATCTTTGAGCCTCAGAGTGTGAACTTAGAAACTGATTCTACTTAGTTATATGCTATTCTCATTTCTTTTGATTTTTACCTTTTAAAAAAAATCTCTTAGCTAGTATTTCTTAAAGTGTACTCCTTGGACCACCTTGCGCAGAATTACCCAGAATCATCCCAGACCCATGGAAGAAGAATCTTTGGGTTTAGGGCCTTGTTATCTGATATGGAACAGGTTAGTAGCCTCCAGTGCATTCTCAGGTGCATGAGTTTGAGATTCACTGCCTTGGTCTTTAATAAAGCCTTGTTTAAATATTCCTTTCCTCTTTCAGCTGTGAGGCTGAGCAAATTATAGGCACACCTGTGGTCACACACGTGACAAGAATGTTAAGCGGAAGGTACCCAGCATCTAAGAGCTGTGGGTGAGGGATAGGCGGTCAGTGGCTGATCTCAGAAGAGGAAAATGGCTCCTGGCAAGAGAGGAGAGAGCAGAGCAGAGAGGAATCAGGGCTGAGAAGTTAAGCAGTTCTTTGTCACAAGGCAAATTTCTCACCTTTTCCTTAGAAAGGACCTTAGAAGACCAAGTTTGATTATGTTTAGGGAGATGGTCTTTTCCTTTACAATCCTAGTAAATGGACCCTTTAGGAAGTGAAGCAGAATGAGCTGAGCTCAAATGATCGTGATATCAGGCTCCCTAATACAAAGACATTTTGCGTGGGTCTCTCTCTGGCCAAGACAGGTTCCATTGAAAGGACCAACAGGAGGGGAAAGGCTGTGTCCCGAAGAGAGGGTTTTTCAGACCATTCTAAGGATAGGAGATTGATTGATTATCAAAGAAGATGAGATGGATTCAAGACACTGTAGTTTTAGCAAATCACTGAGTAGGAAAGTAATAGCATAGTAAATTAGCCAGGATTCTAACTGTTTAAAAAAAAAAAATCCGGAAGCAGCCAAACGTGTCAAATCAGACCTTTACATTCCAGTAGGAGGAGGCAATATGTATTTTTCCACTTAGAAAGTTCTTTCTTTTCTTTGACTTCTTGGTATTTCTTGATTTATATTTTAAGTAAATTAGCTGTTATGGTGTTACTATAAATAAAGAGGCTTTTTGTATAGTCACTGGTGATTGTTCCCTGGGCTTATTAAACCCTCCAATCCTAAAGATGCTGGCACCTAAACCATGGTGCTTTTGATGTTGTCAGAACCACGATCAAAGTCAATCAGGCAAGGGGAAGCAAAGAGGGAAGGTCTCAGCTAGAGTGAGAATTGGAGCCGTTCTCACAAGCTCCGTACCTTCCCACAAGCTGGGGAGGCTGAAAAGGCCCTGACTTGGGAGGCCAATTGCTGAAAGAAGCTTCTCTGTAGCCAGAGGAGCACTCCCTCCCTCTCCCTCGACCCCAGGTCTCTGGGCACACTTCATGGGATCGTCGCAAACTCCCACATGGCTTTTTACCTGCTTACTGCAGTCAAGGAGGGGATCCCCGACCAGACACCGATCTGTTCAAAGGCCTACACTCAGAGAGTAGACCAGCAGCATTAGTACAACCTGGGAACTTGTTAGCAATACAGACTCTGGGGCCCCTTCCCAGACCCACCGAATCAGAAACTGCAATTTAATGTGCACGCTAAAGTTTACAGAAACACTGGCCTAAGGTACACAGATGAAAATACTTCGAAGCTGCAGCAGCTAGAGAGCTCTATGACTAAAGTTCGTTTTATGCAGGAAGATCTAAGTTCATAGCTGCAAGGTGGAGATTGAATAAAGGGGGTAGGGAGGCTAACACAATTCTTTATAATAATGAAGGGGTCTCTGTGCTGATTATATGACACAGAAGAGTTTTCTTCCTTAACATGTATGTAAACTTCACTGATTCTAATAATTAATGATTTGTTTTTGGGAGAAGTATCTGTGTGTCTAATTACTAGCTCCCACCTATATGAACAAGAGGAATTCTGCTGTGCACCTCAGCGGGTGAGAGCATCTCGAAGAGAACCAAACCTGGAGGCCAAAGCCCCCTGGACTTCCCTTCTGAAGTTCCCCAGCCGGGCCGTCAATCTCAGTGTTCCTCGACCATGGGTGTTCGTTAGAAACACACGGGTAGCTTTTTCTTTTTGTTGAGACACAGTCTCGCTCTGTCTCCCCAGCTATAGTGCAGTGGCACCATCATAGCTCACAGCAACCTCCTGGATTCAAGCAACTCTCCTGCCTCCCAAGTAGCTGGTACTACAGGTGTGCACCACCATGCCTGGCTAATTTTCCTATTTTTTTGTAGAGACAGGGTCTCACTCTTGCTCAGGCTGGTCTTGAACTCCTGATCTAAAGTGATACTCTTCCCTGGGCCTCCAAAAGTACTAGGATTACAGGTGTGAGCCACCGTGCCTAGCCACGCTTTTAAAAATTCCAGTGCCCACACCCCATCTCAGATCAATTAAATGTGCATCTCTGGGTGTGAGGCTCTGGGCATGGATATTTTTAGAAAGCTCTCAGGGTCTGCAGGCCAGACTGACTAACTTGAAACTGGGAATTGAATGGTGTGTCACAGAGGCCATGGAGGAGAGCGGAGGTGGCATTTAGGGCAGCCCAGGGGGTGAAGGTCGCAGAATAAAGAAACTGCAGAGATGGAGAGACGTGGGGGCAGGGCTAGACATTGGGGTTTGTCCACCAGGAGACCCCACAAGGAGAGCCTCACTTCCTTTGTGCTCTGCCTTGGATTAAGGGTATGGTCACTGAAGCTTGCAGTAAAAACTTTTCTAATTGTACATTTTAATTCCTTTTAGTTCTCCGCAACCCTGGAGTGTAGTTGACCTTTAGCACTGCCGGTGGTGGAGGTGGTGTAGAAGAAAAAAGAAGTGTAGAAGTAAAAGGAGTGTGGCTTCCCCATGTTTGCACTGCCTTTGCAATCCGTGTTTGTTGGAGGCAGGATACTATTGACCGGAGTGCAGCCAGGCATTCCGAGTGGTGTCCACAGGGAAACCAAGGGTGACACAGCTGACCTGAGAGCATGGGGTGGTGTGGGGGGCAGGAGAAGCTGCCAGGGAGTGGCTCTGGTGTGGGCAGGGGGTAAACGTTTCCTGACATGTACTAGACAGTGTCTTTTAAATTGATAGTTGTGACCCATTAGTTTGTCATGAAATCTATTTTAAAGGTCACAACCAGTATTTTTAAATAGAATAAAAGAGCTTGGAATGGAATAGCATAAAAAATATCAGAGCTTAGAGTCCATATGTAAGGATAATTCTTGTTTTGTGAAACTTTGGTGTATGCTATAATATATATATGTAGGTGTGTATTGGGTGACAATGGAAAATGTATTTCTTTCTATGGTTATGAGTAAAGTATTTAAGAACCACTGGATTATATTTCTTTGCAGCAGAATAAAACTATATTTTATTGGAGACCCTCCATAGCACCAAGACACAGAGCACAGGGAGGATAAGCCGCAATCTCATCCTGACACAGCTGGGAGACCTATGGGCTATGCACACACCACTAGCCAGACGAGCAGAGGGAGTGCCAGCATGTGAGCGAGTGCTGGGTGGCAGGTCAGGGCTCAGGGGCAGTGCAAGTTCAGGGGAAAGTAAGGGCATTGATAATGTGGTTAAGGTGGCAAGAACTAAGTTTACCACCATGGATTTTGCAGGACAGCCATCCAAACTGGAAGGCAGTCTGATAGACTTACATGCCTCCAAAGAACTTGACCCATTGTTTTGATTTGGTTTTTATTTTGTATGTTTCTCTTATTAGAGAGTCAATGACTTGCTACCAGCTTTTGACCCTGTGAAATATTCATGAATATAGGTACAGGACTCTAAGAGATTATAATAGGTCTATCTATATCAATAAATAGTGACTTTACAATAGAAATTTTTGGTATTTAAGTTGCAAAGTGCATTTCAAATGATTTAATTTACCATATAATATGCTTGAATGTAAAAATATGCTACATTTTCCAGACCAGTGTGTTGCATAAACAGAAAAGTGTCTCTTTTCTTTGATAATCATTTGATAAAACCGAGATTTCTCTAGTTACTTTAATTTCGGGGGTGGTAGAGGTGAGAGGTTTCGGGAAGGTCTAAAACTTTCAGAAAGAAACAACAACAGAAGTGAAATATCCTGCTATTACATGTTGGAGAGATGTAACTTCTATCTTGGCAACAACATGGCCAATAAAGAATAGCAATAAAGGTCTGGGCAGGCACCCAAATTATAGAACCAATTTCCCCTCCTCACACTCACTAACTTGATCCACTGAGATTGTCACAGGCCCACGAAGGTGCAGGTGGTAATTCCACCTGCAAAGTCCCTGCCTTGTGCGGGGCAGCAGGGAGGATACCCTGCTGGAAAGGAAAGGCGGTGGGCAGCAGGCATCAGCGGCTGCAGTGCCCGGGATGGGTTGTGCAGGATGGCTGACGACCCCCAAACTTGGCGACAGGGTCCCACGGGAAGTGTGGGGTGAGATGGAACCGGGCGTCTGTCTGCCATAGCGCCCTTCAGCGGCACCTCTGCTGGGACCTCGCACCTGACGCGTTCAGGAAAGGTGTTTCTGGCTGAGGATGGCAGGCTGTGGTGATCTCAATGCTCCTCACACTCAAAAAGAGGTGTTGTGGAAATCTGACATTTAACAGAACAATTTCTCTCTCTTTCAGAAGGAAACCTGAGTCACTGCTAAGAACTTCAGAAATTTGATTTTTTTTTTTTTTAGCTTATCCAGAAGTCAGTTTCCGTTGGGTTTTTCCCTTTTCTTGAGCTGAATTCTAGTCAAGATGGGTTTTTCCACTGTACCCTAGTGAAGGATGTTAAGAAGTCAGACCGATATCCGTGCAAAACTGCGTGATTCTTTTGTGGATTCCTCAGAAATGCTTCAGCTACTAATGTTGAGAAACAATGCCTCCCCCAATTTCCCTTTGCCACAGATCGTAACACCACACTTTAACTTCAGAAATTGTGTTTACATCATAATCATGTTTGATTTTTATGATCACCTTGAAAGAGAAGTGGATCAGATGATATGATCTACTCTCACGGATAAGGGCACATAGGTGGAAATATGGCAGGAGATCCTGGCATCGAACTGCTAAGCAGAAGAGACAGAGAATGAACCGATCAACCTGTCTTCCAGCATCACCTGTTTCCAGGACCCCACATAGCGGAAACACAAAACACTCATGAAGCCAGGAGTGGGGCTCGCCGTCCCTGGGTGGCCTGTGAGCCACTGGGTCCTCCAGATCACAGAGGTGCAACAGCCTGAGAATGCACCTACTCTGGGCCTGTCCCTGACTGTCACGGGAAACCCAGTGGCACATGCCCTGCTGCCTGTCTTAGTAAATGATCAATAGACAATGGACACGGGTATTATAACTACCACGGGCTGGCCTTTTGGCTGCATTGAGGTAGGCAAAGTTGTGAGGAGAGGCCATAATAACACAGGCACTGGAGCCACAGCTCTGAAGTTCAAATCATGGGTCTGCCACTTACCACCCATGAGGCTTTGGGCAGATCACTTCTCTAACTTCAACTCCTCTTCTGTAAAATGGGGCAATAGTCACCATCCAAGGTTGTTGTAAAGATCAGAAATAAACACATGCTAGGCACTTAAATATTGGAGAGCGGTGTTATTATTATTATCTTAGGTCCCAGTTAGGGCTCACTGCACTTAGAATAAACCCTGTTGCCATGAACTTTATTATAAGAGGTAAATAAAATAGTCCTTATGTTCCAGGATGTCAAAAAGAGTGGCTGTGGAACAAAATATTATTTAATATTTGCTAAAATGTAGATATCATGCATATACCTGGGCTATCATATGAAGCCCACATTCCTACCCTCTTGGGTGAAACTTCACAGTCATTTAGTGTAGACCAGAATCACTGGATCATTCACATCCCTGACCCTGGAGCCCAGGCCAGGTTCCTGCCTGCCACTCTTAACCTGAGCTGTCTGCCCACACCTCATCATGCCTCCTGCTGGAAATAATTTTCCCCTCCTGGGAATTTCTCTGTACTTTGATGGTATCCTCTTAAAAGGTATGTGTTAGAAGTGTTGGTGGGGTTTCAGTGTTAAGGTGATGTTGTGGTCAGGTGACCCAGGAATGCCCCCATCCTGCCTGTGACATGCTGCTCACCATCCCATGGCCCCATGAGGTGCCCAAGGAGATGCACAGGACAAGGACTTGCCAAGATGAGCAATGAGGAGGATGCTCTCTTTGCTGCCACCTCGGCGTTTGCTGGCAGTCCCAAAGTAGAATCATGGGAACTGGAAGCTGGGACATCGTCAAGGATAGAGATCTAGCGAATTTGTTTTCTGTCCCTTAAGCTTATACTTGAAATTCATCACACTCTGGAATTCCTAATGTAATGGAAGGAAGTGGAAATGCCAAGGAAAGTATGAGATGACAGACTTCTCAAGGGAAAGTGGGCCATTGTTTTCAACCTAAAAGGAAGAAAAGAGAGTTCCGTGTGCATATGCAAAAGCTTTGAACACACAGCAAACCAGCAGACATGACCCAATTCCTCCCTGGGGCAGGCAGTGAGGGGAGAGGCATGGAGATAGGGACCCTCCCTCATCCCTGGAGGCCAGCAGCAGACATGGCCCAGTGGCTTGCAACATTGTTATTGGGGCACACATCGTCTTCCCCATCAGACTGTAAACTCCCTAATGATAGGTTCTGCTGTTGATTCATACTGCAGTGTTTGGAACAGAGAAATACACCATACTTGAATGTGGAACAGGGTAAAGGAGAAAAACTAGTATCAATCAAACATGCTATGTTGCTATGATAGGTACTCAAATCTGTCCTTGCTTTTAATTCTCACAAGCTTTGTTTGAAGTAGGTGTCGCTGTTGCCTTCACACATGAGGCTAAGTAACTTACCTAAGGTTACTGATAACAAATCTTAAGTGGGGAGGTCAGAGTTTGAACCTGGATTTGTCTAACTCTAAGACTGTGCTGTTTACACTCACTGTGCTTTCCTTGAAGGTCCTAGAAGAGGGTGAAATGTACCAGTGACCACGCTCTGAATGAATCACTATGGCTCCACAAAGGGGATTTTGGTGGAGAAGGCAGTGCTCACTTCGTGCCTCTAGGCAAAGTGGACTCTGGCTCCCAGGGGGAGCAGGAAGAAGAAGAAAAAGAAAATGAAAAGGAAAGGAGAATGAGAGAGTAAGAAAAAAGGAGGAACACAAAGAGAAGAAAGATACAGAAAGCAAAAAAGAAGAAAGTGGGAGGGAAAGAAGGTGAAAGCAAGTCAAACTATTATTATTCAGCGATCTGGTTCCTATGAGAAATGCTCCAGTCTCTCTTGGCAAATAGTTCTAAATCTGCCACCCCCCTCGTCCTCAAAATAGCAACTTCCTCATTCCAACCCGCCTCCCAACTTCAGAGTCCCCAGATGATAATTTATTTCCAACTTATCTCACTTGTATAGTGAAACTTTATTTCTAAAGGAGGAATTATTGGTCTCCTAAGGTAGAAGTAGATAATTTGTATAATTTCTGTGCATCTAAATGCCATGTGAATTATCTTAAATTTAATGATTGGTAGCAAAGGCAAAAAGTTAGGATAAGGCAACAATAATAGCAATAATTTAAGACACTCTGATTTTTTCTTGCCTACCAATTCTGCACACTGTAATAGCATTTTCACTAGCTCTCATGTCCAGTCCTTTCACTACAAGTGGCTGTAAACCTATACTACTCCAATCTAATCTGCATTTATCACAAAAACTAGGTTTGAAATTGCATTTCTTGGATATCGCATGTGAAACTTGCTTATGGACCTGGGCCTGACTGAGCTGTTGTGTATCAACTCATCAAACTCCATAGCTGGTTCAGATAACTGGGCTGCCCAAGTGGGTATCCTTCCTTCCCACTCCTTGTATTTTTTTCTCAAGATAGAGCATTTATTCAAAAGAAAAAATACTCTCAGTCACAGAGGACTGAATCTCTCTTAGAATCTGCAAAAAGCATCTATGGATTTGTCACTGGAAACTTACCAAAATCACACAAGTACAAATAAATCAGTCTAATTTTTCATCACTATAAACATCAGCAATCTAATTTCCTTAGTCCATGCCATCCTGAATATGTAAAATCTATGGATTGTTAGAATTAAACTCCAGATTCTCTTCAAGTTGCTGTCCAGAATTATGGCCTGTAGATTACCTAAATTTTAGTTGTTGCTTTCCATAGATTACGAAACTAATTCAATAGCGGCCAAGATTTTAGCTCTATGGTTAGCAGTATTGTTATTCTTAAATATGTTCCAGATTACAAAAATTAAATTAGACCAATAATTATATTTCCTTGGACTATAACCAATGCTTCTGATATTTTACTCCCAAGTAGGTAACCACAAATCAATCTTATAAAAATGATATCTCACAGTAAAATGTAAGATGCACAATATTGGCCAAAGGGACATCAAGCTATTATTTTCATATCTGTGTAATGCAAAAAAAAAAAAGAAATCCAACTTTACAGCATCCCATTTTGACAGATAGAACTCTGTTTTTTTTAAAGGCATTTTGTTATTTTCTTTCTAAGCACAATTCTAATTCATTATCTATTGTTTTATTATAAGCTCATGTTATAAAACACTAAACAACAGGTGAAATGTTGACAATGAAAAGAAAAATGAAAGCTCTTCCTTGAGGTATCTCAGTGTTAGCTTAAAATAAAAATGTTTCAAAGCCTGGAAATCCTAACACAATTATTCCTTACCTGGAGGCCCTGAAAATTTCTGTATATTGATGGATTAATATCATATTTTTAACAAATAGCATTGAGTTTTTAACACGTACTAGGACATGCACTAGGGGTAAACAGAGTAGTCCTCAACTGCAAGGAACTCACAGTCTAGGGAAGACCAGACATGTATACAAATAATTTCATTCCACGTGAGGAGTAATGGAAGTGTCACGTGGTAAGTGCCATAATCAACATATGTATAAAGCAAAGCAGAGACTCAAAGAAGGAGCAGCCACTCTCCGTGGGTAGAGGCAGAGGTAAAGGCAACGTGATGAAAGGGGCAACACACAGAGAGGAGGGGGAGCTGCCATAGGCTCTCGAGGAATAAGGAAGGGTTTTCTAGACCAAAGAAGAATGAGGAAGGGAGCGTTCGGGGTGGAAGGAACAGCAAGGGGAAAGCCACAGAGACATGGAAATGAGTAGAGTGCAGGAAATCCACAAGGAACTGAAGGCTCCAAATGCCAGCAGGAGGGAGATCATGGAGCACTCAGTCTGTCATGCAAAGCCACTGAGGTTTTATCCTTTAAGCAGGAAAGTACTGTGAGCCAATTTGTTTCTGGAAGACCAGTTTAGCAGCAGGCTATAGCATGAATTTGGGTGAGAGGGGCAGGATGGAGACAAGGAAATAAATGAGCAGGTGACCAGGGAGATGATTACAGCACTGACATGACAAAGTCTGGAAGTTGGGAAAATCCAGGTAGAATTTCAGGTTCAAGCTTAGAGGTTCTCATTACAGTCCACGTGTTTCCACAGCAAGTTCTGATGGGTATAGAGGGCCAGGTCCCAAGTACCAGAAAAGGTCGGTGAAAGGGGCTGAGTTGTGAAGAAGGAGGCCAAATGATTTCTGACTAGGCTTGATTTCTATTTATATGAGGAAAAAAATGCTAAATGGAAAAAAACACAAAATAAAATAAAAATTAAATTCACATTTATTGGGCAGCTTTTAGATGCTGGGCACTGTGCCAGGCACCATCAAACACCTTTTCTCATTTAACTCTCACAACAGCCACGATGTGTTGGAACTGTTGTCCTTATTTTCACAAATGTAGAAACTGAGGCTCAGATAAAATAACTCATCACAACTCAAAATGGTGAAGCCGGGTTTTGCCACTAGGTCTGTGTGACTCTGCAGCCCACACTGCAGGTAAGATCCATGGAGGCAGAAGGCCCTTCCAAGCTGGTTTCCTTGCCAACAGTCCTTGGTGTGGAGGATCCCACCGCATTGTTCCATCCACACATCATTCATTTGCCAAAAAGCTTGGAGCCAAGGAGACAAACCCTCTGGTCAGTGAAGGCTACATAGTGGAGGTGTAGCCGGTACACCTGGCTCTGCGTTTCTATTCCCTGACCTTGTGCTGCTACAATTGAGAATGTTCTTTTTCTTCTAAAATAAAGGGAGAAACCCACTCACTACACCAAAATAAATTCCAGATGGATCAGGAATTTAAATGCAAAAAATGAAACCATAAAAGTTTTAGAAGAAAATTTGAAATTAAAAAAAAATTATCTAGAAGGCCTTTCAAAGCATGACATAAATGCCTGACATATTTGACTACATAAAAACTAAATATTTCTGGGAAAATATCATTTGTCTCCCACCTGACATATGAAAAGATAATTTTCTTAATAAAGAGCTCTAACATATTAATATGAAAAGACCAACAACTCAATTAAAAAATAAACATGTTCACAGAAAGTTGAGATAAGAAACAAAAGTGAATTTTAAATATGTGAAAAGACGCAAATTAAAACTTTAATGACATACTACATTTTACCTGTCAGATTAGCAAGTATCAAAAAGTTTGATACCACCATCCATTACCAGGGCATAGGAAACAAGAATCCTCAAACACTGTCAGTAGGAGTGTTTTTTGAAGCTATTTTATTACAGAGTGATTTGGTAATATGCAGGAAAAATTTAAATGCACATTCCATTTGACACTGCAATTTTACTTCTAGAAATTTCTCCTATGAATACACTCTCACCTGTATATGAAAATACATATATCATGTTGTTCAGTGCAGCTATTTGTGTGTGTGTGTGTGTGTGTGTGTGTGTGTGCAGAAAAGAACTCAGAACAATTTAAATATTCATTGATAGGGACGCTCTTAGTCAGTTATAATATAGCTACGCAAAGAATATTCTTCTAAAAGTAATGCAGCAGATACATGCTGCTATGACCTGATTTTTAAGATATATTATTAAAGAAAAAAAGCAAGATGAAGAATAATGTGTATAGTATGTCACAATTTTATAAGGAAAAAAGGTATACACATTTGTGTGTTTGTGTGTGTGTGTACATGTGTATACTCACATGTGCGTGACTATTAGAATGCATATAGTCCAATGTGGAAGAACTAAGGACAGCTGAAAGGAGACTTACTTGTCACTTTGTATCCATTTTTACTGTTTGAATTATTTTTCACTGTACATACATTTATTCCATCTTCAAAATTAAAAGGAGTAGGGTAGGACAGGACAAAGGAGTGAGAAATGATACATAAGAGAGGTAGGATTGCAGGAATACTACCCAGACAGACATTAACTCCCTTCTTATTTTATCTCAGCTTCCACTGTCTTTAAGAATTTATCTGGGAAAGCCAACCCCACAAAGTGCTGGTGAAGGAACCAAAAAGGAAAAAAAAAAAAGAAAAAAGGAAGAAGAAGAAGAAGAAAAAGAAGAAGAAGGAATTTTGAGAACTGTTTTATGTTTAAGCTTCTGACCAGACTTGGTTATGGAAACTAGGAAATGAACAATTAATCATAAAATCCAGGGGAGAAACTGGGCTACCCAGAGGAAGTCACAAATCATCCATGGTACTATGTCATCATTTTCCTTAACCTAGGGATAAAGCAGTTTTCATAGCGATCAACCACATTTTATTACTTTAAAATTTTACCCAATGGGTTTGTATCACAATGGCCATATTTTCTAAAAGAAAAATCAGGCCTCTTGGTCTGACCATGCTCTGATTGCTAGATGGAAATTACTGTGTTTCCAGTGCAGGTGGAAGTTTATTGAGTATGGAGGCCTTGGCCCCATTTGGCAGGTGGAGACATTCTTCATTGCAGACAGCAGGACACTCTCTGGAAAGCTGTGCTTGTACCGCACGGCAATGAACTTGGACAAGTACTGGTTGGAACTAACCCATACACTAGGGGGAGCATGATTCTATTATAGACCAGTTCCACGTAAATGCAATGCACAGGATTATGGGCAAATATAGCACCGTTGAGGTCAAAGGGACAGGGCATAAAGGACTTCACTTCATGAAAGAAATTGGATGGCTAACCTTGGTGAAAGCAGTTCAGTGAAGGGGTGGGATTCTTGTGTGAAAGCAAGAAAATCTTGGCATCAAACTAATTATGCCTGACCTTTTAACTCATATGCAAAGTTTCATTAGTGTTTTATATTTTAAAACATACCATTCAAATATAGGAATGCCCACAATCTCTAATTGTGAATTCAAACACATAAAGCCCAAAATGAATAACGTTTTTTTTTTGGTAACCAACTCATTTTAATTTAAAATCCCACATACTATTCATGACTTATTTTTGTATAAAATTTGTCAAGAGGTGTTACCAATCAAGAATACTGTGCCAAGTTAGAGTACATATTCACATGTGGTGAATTAGAGGAAGGCTGCAAGGAAGGCCTGGTGCAGCCCAGCCTTCCTGAGCTCAGGCACGTTCTGACAAGAGGGGGGAGGATTTCCAGGTCACTGCTTCCTTACCTCTATGTACATACGTATCCCCCCTCTTTTGGTGCTTGTCTGGCTTATCCCAGTGGGTGTCAGAACACAAGAATGTTTAGGAAATTTCACGCCTGCTGTCAAGACTTGGTCCATAGGGCATTCATCAATACCAGGGGCTTCCAGATATCTGGATTTCAAGGACAAGTAAATGATCTAAAAGAATTTGGGGAATGGAGTAAGGCTGCTAACTTATTTTGCCAAACTCGGACATAAAAAACATGCAAACAAAATGCCCACCACTATCTGCTATCATCAGAGTTTCATACATTAAAAAAAAAAAAAACTTGAAATACCATAAAAAAAGTGAAGGAAAATACTCTTCAAATTTTTGAACCTATATCAATGGAACTTGCATCCTTTGCTTGTGTCTGTTGGTGTCTTACTCTTGTGTCATAATTGTACATGTTAGAGAACTGCCTTCATTTGTTCAACAAATGTCTCTTGAATGCCTACCATGGGATAGGCACTGTGCCAGGTGCAATTTATGTGTAAACTTGTATTAGGATAACTTTTTTGTTACTTCAGTAAACTACTCTCTGGAAAAACAAACGAAAAAATCATATATATATTCTCATTTACATAAAATTATGTGTCTATATGTAAAAATATTTTTAAAATTCTCTTAAGGAATAAAAGAATATTCTTTTACATTGAATGGTTAGCTTAAAAAACCAACTGACTCCTCAGTTTGTTTTTTTTTTTGTTAAATTTTTTTTTTTGAAACAGAGTCTCACTCTGTTGCCCGGGCTAGAGTGCCGTGGCGTCAGCCTAGCTCACAGCAACCTCAAACTCCTGGGCTGAAGCGATCCTCCTGCCTCAGCCTCCCGAGTAGCCGGGACTACAGGCATGTGCCACCATGCCCAGCTAAGTTTTTCCATATATATTTTTAGTTGTCCAGCTAATTTCTGTCTATTTTTAGTAGAGATGGCATATCACTCTCTCAGGCTGGTCTCGAACTCCTGACCTCGAGCGATCCTCCTGCCTCGGCCTCCCAGAGTGCTAGGATTACAGGCGTGAGCAACTGCGCCCAGCCCTTAGTTCCTGTTTTACTCATTTTGCCATTTAATGTTAGAATCTTCTTCCTGAACCAGCCCAGACCTCTGTCCAGTGATTGGGTACCACTGACCCACACAATAAACGCGCCCCTCAGCATGGCTCTTCTCCAGCTGCCTCTGAATACCATCCCAAACAGAACTGTGTTCCCCACTGCTCCAGCACCTACATGATAAATGGTGCTGTTAAGCATTCAGAAAAGAATCTTAGGATGATTTTAAAGAACTGGCTAGAAAATATTTATTTACAAAGCCAAGTCAATCCCTTCAAGCCCCTTAGGAGTAGGTCCCCAAGAATTGAGTGTTGACTGCAAACAAGGAGCCCGTCTCCAGCCGTGCCTGGGGTCAGAGCCACATCCCCTGCCCTCAAGAACCTCTTCCTGGGCTGAGGTGATGGCTACTCCCAAGATGAGGAGAAGGAAGTTCGGTCTCCCCCCCATGTATACAACTGTGTTTTGGTTTTTTTAAAAAGGCAGTTTTAATAAGAGATAAGGGGCACATTCTACAAGAGGAGCACCAGAACAGTAACCTAGAAACAGGAATGCCAGGGGCTTTGCTACAAAGCCTAAAAGGCCTGGAAGCTTTGAGAAGGCCTGCCGTGTGCCCTGGGAGGTCAGAAGTAAGTGAGCTGAGGCTTACCAAAAGCAGAAAGGACAACTAAAAAAGGCTCCGGGACTACGGAAGACATGCTGGGAGCACTTGTTCACTCAACAGAGGTTTTCTTTGCACTGACTTGGGTCAAGCATTGTCTTAGGAGAGTGACGAAAGGATGGTCACTTGGGACAAGTGTTGTGATGTGGCCAGTAACAATCAGGACTAGAACTTCTTAGCTGTCCTTTTAAGTTCATTTTCCACCATTAAAGAAAATAGTCTCAAGGTGAAAATGTCAGAAGAAATAATTCAAAGTGGAACTGAGACCCAGCCTTGGGGGCCGCAGAGTAAAACAGCCTTGTGGCTGTAAAAGAATTCTGCTTAGAAACCTCTCTGGTCATCTTCTGTGAGCTTGGAGACCTGGATTCTGGAACCCATCAGGGCCCTGAGAAATCATGGTCAACAGAAGTGCCTAAAGGATAAAAACAGGCAAATACTTCCCTGATTTTTTTAAATGGGAGTAATGAACCCTGGAGACTTTACATTAATAAGGCTGATGCCGGTTCCTGGGCTAGGGATATGCACTTAACAGAGAAAAGAGGCATTAACTCATAATTAGTCACCAGCATGCAGCATGGATTCAACAATCAGCCAAGGAAAGCTAGTCCAATTTTCTCATTTTTCATTGTTTTTCCCCCCTTTATCATGCAAATGTGACAGGTGGGATATATTTCACATACTTAAGTTTGTGAAAAAGCAAGTTTTAAAATTTTTCTGTAGGCCTCATTTTCACAAAATTTAATCTAATTATATTTGGGAAAAATCAGCAAAATTTCATGATTTCAAAGTCCTTTTGGAATTAAAACTCAGTCTCATTCATGATTCCTTTCTCTATTCACACTCTTTCCCCTGGGGTTGATTACAAACTCTGAGCTTATGCGAATGCAAGTGTTGAAAAAGGAAAGCGTTTACTTCCACATCTTAATCCAGCCTTGTCTGGACTCCCTTGAAAAGTGGGATTAACTGAAGACAGTCAAAGGAGATTTGCCTCTGTCCACATCTGCTGAGAGTTTCTGGTCTGGTCTTTCCACCGTCTTCTATTGGATGGTCCATGTGGTTCTCTTCTCTAGTGTTTCTTCTCTGTAACAGTGAGATGGCTTCATCCTTCAGCCTCTTTCTCTTCTTCAGCTAAATTCCCACTTTACTTGGGACACTGGGAAAGTTAAGCTGCCCTCCCTCATTCCTCTGGGGCCACAGACGGCTCTGTGTGGCCCTCTTCAGATGCTCTGCCCAAGAGACCCCTCACAGCCGTATCTAGTCTGCTACCCACACTATTCCTATCTCACGTCACTGGTGTATAAGACCCAGCCACAGGGCAGCTCTCTCTCAGAGCTCCAGCTAAGCAGCAGGTCCAGGGGTCCCTCTACTTTGGGATTTCTAAAGATAAAGAGAGTTCAGTCATTTCCATCCTCTTCTTTCACTTTACCTATGGCTGTAGGCAGGGGACCACCGCTGCCCCCAGCATCTCACTCTCATGCTTGTTCCCCACTCTCTCCGTCCCCTTCCCAGCTCAGAGCATCTTTATCTTGTGTCTACATTAGGGGGTGGGAGGGGAAGGGCAAGATGGGGACTAACGATGTCTGATCCTAAGGCATTTCAAGTCTTTGCTCTGCCTTTTGACACTTTGATCTTTAAAGTTAAGAATTTTATGTTTTTGTTCTCTGATTCTACTGCCTCTGAAAATATTGGAGATCTCAAGTTGACTGCCTGAATATGAGGTGGTCACCATCAAAAAGAAGGTACAGCGAAAGGAAGTTTATTTAAACCTCACTATAACATCCCACCCAGAAAACAAGAAGAAAATGTAGATAATACAGAAAGGTAGACTCATTTCCCATTTAGATACCAGATGTCTAAATATACTATATTGGTGGATTAAAGAAATGATATAAATATCAAACACTTTCATTCCAGCAAGGCAGAGACTCACCAGATATACTGTGGAGTCAAATGGTTTTGTAGCTGACTGAACAACCTACTCAAAGCTTATTGAAATATAGATCAATTTCCCTTTGGAAGGAGACCTTTAATGCTGCTGTGCAATGCAGTCACGTACTATCCTGCACTCTATTCAACTGCTGTATTAATGATTTTACAGAGAACAGAAAACATGATTACGGAATTTGCAGACGGCCTACAGCTGGAAAGCACAGACTGGCTGTGACAATGGGTCGAGACTAACTTGATGAAACTCAACTCAATAATAATTATGTCTTGCATGAGTTATATCAAAACAATAGTGATATAACTACAGGATAGGGGAGACCCAGCTAAATGATAAAGGGGCACCAAATTCACATCCAGAAGACTTAACTATAATAGTAATATGTGCCATGACTATTGGGAAATCTAGTGGATTTAGGGTGTGCTAATAGAAGATTAGTGCCCATAAGAGGTATTTATCTCATTGTAGTTTATCCTAGAAAACTACATGTTCCTTCAGTCCAGCCTCTAACCCTTTGTATAGTTCCTCCACAAAGGCATTCCGTAGCTCTCCACTGTCTCTAGAACAGAGCCCAGGTTCTTTTTTATGGTGGACCAAGCTCTTCATGATCTGCTTTAACTACCCAGCCTCATTTACTATTGTCTTCATTTTTTATCCAATATCCTACTCCAAACCACATGCAGCTCGCCTTTTTTTCTTTATCCATGCTGTTCTTGCCTAAATTTTCACCTCTTCTATGAGGTATGGGGAAGTATGGATGGGAAGGAATATTGGCTGTTGGGCTAGAATCTATGGGTGACGGGGAGGGGTAGAGAGCATAATCCCACAGGGTAAGGAGCAAGACAACATGAGAGCCCAAATGGAAGTCATAGGCAAAGATAGGAGTTATGCAGAATTGGGAAAAACAAATGCTGAGTGGGTGCCAGAGGAAGACATCAAAGTTATGGTAGAGAGAAGAATTTGAAACAAGGGGAATAAGTGGGAATGAAGGAAGCCACCTACCTGAGATGCTTGCCACCTTTGTCATCTTAATCATCTCCCAAAACTTTTTTAATCCTTATCTTCTCCATCTCCCCTGATTCCAAAATAGAACTGATTGCTTTCTCCCCTGTGCCAACTCTATACCCTGAATATTTCTGTATTAGACCACATGTAGCCCAGATTTTCCAGTTACCACACTAAACCCAGTGCTTGCTTGGTGATTGGGCTATGACTCACTCGCCTGTGTAAGCTGTGTGTCTAGCCCATAGTGCTGCATCTGTATCAGTAACGCAATATCTGACACATAGTATACATCATATATGTGTTAATACATTAATGGTGTATTTAGCCAGTTAAATATGGCTTGAAATTCATGTTTCTCTAAGTATCATGCTAATAATATTAGCATATAAGAATCCGTGCATTCTGATCTATCTCATTATGAATTTTCTTAAAAATACATTGTTGAGAAAATGTCTTTCAATCCATGTTTTAAGTTAGTCATATCTGCTCAATCACAAGGCATTTGGATCACATGGCCCCAACACATGTATTTCTGATTATTTTAGGGCCGATTTAGGTGAATTGCAAGCCTCCTATTGAGAAGGAAATAAAGTGCCCGATATTAACACAAAATTCTTCCACTGTCTTTCAAATCTTGAAGATGTGAGTGGGTTGAATCCCTACCACAGAAACACGCTTTTATTATTGCTCTTGTATTTGTCTTTACCAGATTTTTAAAAATACTCTTAATTTGGTGAGGTAAACTTTGAAAAGAGAACCCTACTTAGACGTAGAGAGGTTTGCGAGCCAGCATTCTTGTCAACTGTTTCTTATCTGCTTCTCAGGACATGGAGTCTGAGTTACAACATGATAAATGTTCTTTCTACTCTTAAAGCTGATATGCTTTAGTCATTCATTTATTCTACAAGTATTTACTGAGTGCCCACTGTGTGTTAGGCACAGTTTAAGGTGCTGGGGATTCATCAGGTTACAGAGTGGACAACATCTTGCCCTCAAAGACCTTATGTTCTACTAGAGAAGACAGGAAAACAAACAAAAAAACAAATACGTAATATTATACAAAGTGGTGATAAATTCCATAAGGAAAAATAAATGAGAGGTGGAAGATATAAAATGACAGTGATTACTGTGTTTGACAGTGTTTCCAGACAAGACGTCAAGGAGGCTGTAATATGTGAGCAGACACCTGAAGGACGTGAGGAAGAGAGCACGCTAACTGGGCACAAGAGCATTCCAGGTAGAGGGAGCAGCAAGCGCAGAGGCCCTCAGGCTGGAGCACACCTGAGAGTTGGGGAATGGGAAGACTTCACAGCTGTATGGTGAATGACGACAGCAGCGATAAGAATTGAGTTTGGAGAAGGCCAGGCACCACATCCTGTAGAGTCAGAATAGACTTTTGGATTTTAGTCTCATTATGACGGGAAGTCACTGGAGGTTTGAGCAGTGCTGTGACATGATGAGATCTGTGTTTTACAAGGGTCACTGGCTGCTGTGGAAGAAGGGGCAGTGTAAAGCCAGATACTTGCAGATGGTAAGGAATAGGATATAACTGATTAGTCCAACAGGCAGAAGCTTCTTTCTTTGCTTGAAGGTCAGTAAATCTGCCTGCCCAAGTCTCTGCCCTCAGGGAGGATTGCCCTGTGAGCAGCCCCATGGTGGCAGTCCTTACCTGCTGGTGTCAGCCAGTGAGGCAAATCCATCTGTCTTCCCATCCTTGCATTCTGGTCTGCGATTTCCTCAAGGAGCGGATGCTACTGTTCTATTTGCTTGAGTTGACAGAAGCCCCTATTTATCAGGCCCAGAGCTTTTCCTGTTAACACAGTTCATGAGAACTTACTACCTTACATACTCCTTCCTAGAAATTCAGTTTATTAAACCAAAATGCAAGATGAGCAGGTGTCAGATCTTCCAATTCACGGCTTATGAAGGGAGACAGGCAGAAAGGCCGTGTCTGTGGACCTCAGGGCCTTGCCTTGTGCCTGGCCTTTCATGCAGGGCCAACTTTACCACGTCTGAACAAGATCCACCACAGTAAGGTTAGGGTGCCATTCCACACAGGGCAGTCTGTGCTCTGGGCCATTGATCAGCGCTTGGTGGTGCTTTTCCAAAACCACTCGGATTATTACCATTCACAGTGTGGTCTACAATAGCGAAGCAGCTAATTCCACTACGTGTAATGGCCAAATAAGCTGCTATCTGAATGCTCTTCCTGAAGATAACAACTATAAATTCTGGACAAAATATAAAATACAGCTACCTGGAGGCACTAACGCAGAACCAAAAGAAGGTACATTCTGGAAAGTGTCAGAGACCATCTGCTCTAGGCCTTATGTGTCCCTTCATTTTCTTGCTGGATATGCCAAGAATGTAAGGCCCTAACTGCTCTTATTAAGGGCCATAATTACTAAGGGTCAAGTTTGTAGAAACCACTTCTGAGGGATTATGTAAGGTCTCCTTCAGGGACAAAGAGAAGGCTTAACTGCTTAATGTAAAAGAGGTGGATTTCCCAAGCTCAGTGTTCCTCTCATGTAATGCAGCCCACTCTGTCCCTCTACCTGGGCCCATCCACGTGGGACTTGGGGGCAAGGGAAATCAGTGCCAGCATGTTCATATCCATGATGTATGCTGTGCCATGGTAATAAAGTCCTTGTTTCACATCCATGAAATAGTGATAGCCAATTTATTGACTTACAAGTGGGGTAAAAGCAAATTCCAGACCTTAACAGAGGGGAGTTGACCCTTGACAAAAGGGAATGGCGCTGGATAGACTTTTCATTTTCATGGCTTCTGGCTTGATAGCAGGTCTCAGCCTATGTCACATGAAGTAGCTAAGACTGATAGAAATCTCGCAGTCTATCTGACTTGAAGAATTGGAAGACAGAGTTTAGGACAACTATAGCTCCTGGAAAGTGGGTGGTAAATCACAGAAATGAGAGAGTCAGAAGGGGGAACTGTAAATTCTGTGTATAAATCCTGTTCATTTCACTGGCTGGCCCCTGAGCCATGCATTTGCAAGGCAGTCTACAAACGGTCCAGGAAAGACCAGAAGTACAGAAATAAGATTTCAGCTGCTGCCCAAGAGACAGTTTGCACTTTGAATTAAACCAAGGTAATTTCCTGTCATAACAATAGCAATAAAAACTCTTTAGAGGAATGTAACACCATTCAGAGTGTCTACCATACAACATTCACAATGTCCAGAATATAACACAAAATTATTCAACATACAAAGAAACAGGAAAATGTGATCCATTCTCAAGATAAAAAAAAAAAAACAACCAACAGAGAATAACCCTGAGATGATCTAGATATTATAATTGGAAGACAAAGATTTTAAAGTAGCAATCATAAGGGAAATATATTCATAATGAATAAAAAGATTAGAAATTTCAGAGAGAAGTAGAAGCTATATAAAAGAATCAAATGCAAATTCCAGAATTAAATAATACAATTATGGGAAAACAATCACTAACTAGATGGGCTGAATATCAGAATGGAAATGACAGAGGAAAAACTCAAAAAACTTGAAAATGGATGAATAGAAATTGCCTCATTTGAAAAAGAGAAAAACATATTTTTTAAAAATGAGCAGAACCTCAGGGACTTAGGAGATAATATTCAAAAGTTTAACATGAGTAATTGAATATGAAAGAAAATATACTTTAAAAAGTAATGACTGAAATGTCCCAAACATAGTAAACACATTAATTTAAAGATTCATGAAACTCAGCAAAACCCAAGCAAAATAAACTTAAGCAAAATCATTGCTAGACACATTATAGTCAAAGTGCTGAAAACCAAAGATATGGAGAAATACCTGAACGTAGCCAGAGAAACATGACACATTATTGTCATGATAGCAGTAATTCAAAACCACTATTTTCTTGGAAAATGTAGAGATCAGAAGACAGTGGAACATCTTCAAAACACTGAAAAAGAATTTCAATCCAAGATTCTATACCTTTAAAAAATAAGACTAAATAAAAACATTTTTCAGATAAAATAAAACTAACATCAGCAATTCTTTTTTTTTTTTTTTTTTTTTGAGACAGAGTCTTGCTTTGTTGCCTGGGCTAGAGTGAGTGCCAGGGCATCAGCCTAGCTCACAGCAACCTCAAACTCCTGGGCTTAAGCAATCCTACTGCCTCAGCCTCCCGAGTAGCTGGGACTACAGGCATGTGCCACCATGCCTGGCTAATTTTTTCTATATATATTTTTAGTTGTCCAGATAATTTCTTTCTATTTTTAGTAGAGACGGGGTCTCGCTCTTGCTCAGGCTGGTCTCGAACTCCTGACCTTGAGCGATCCACCCACCTCGGCCTCCCAGAGTGCTAGGATTACAGGCGTGAGCCACTGCGCCCGGCCAACATCAGCAATTCTTTAAATAAGAAATGCTAAAGGACGTTTTTCAGGTGGAAAGAAAATAATACCAGATAAATAATCAAATCTTTAGAAAGAGATGAAAAGCATTGGAAATGGTAAATATATGAATAAATATAAAAAACTATTTTTTGTTTTAATTTTTAAAAAATATTTGACTCTAAAAAGCAAAAAGTACGACACTGTCTCAACATTTTAAACCACATATAATCTGAAGGGTGTAGGGTAGCTGTAAGTGGACCTAAAGTGTTAAAATATGAACTTTAAAAAGTTAAAATGTATATATATATGTGTATATATATATTGCATTCCCTAGAGCAGCCACTTAAAAAAGGGTATATAGCTAAAAAGATAATAGATAACTAAAATAAAATTTTTAAAAGTCCAAATAATCCAAAAGAAAGTAGTAAGGAAGAGCAAAGGAACAAAAAGCAGAGTGAATGAACAGAAAACATAATTCAAGCATAAATCCAGCATTATCAACAGTTGCATTAAATGTTAATAGACTAAATACTCCAACTAAAAGGCAGAGGTTGCTAAAACGGATAAAAAAGAAAGATATAAATAGATATTGTCTTTAAGATATGCACTTTACATATAAAGCTAGGTTGAAAGTAAATGGGTGGAAAAAGTTATACCATGCCGACAGTAAGAAGGAGGCTGAGCAGCTATATTAATATCAGATAACATAGGCTTTAAGACAAAGAATCTTACCAGAAGTAAAGTGACAAATCTTATAATGACAAAAGGGTTAATTAATCAGAAAGACAGAGCAATCATAAACATTTTAATAACAGAATTTCAAAATATATAAAACAATTGAAAAAACTAAAGAGAGAAATAGACAACTCCACTTTCAGCAACTGATAGAACAACTAGTCAATAATAAACTAGTAGTCTACATTGCCTAGATAGGCCACCAATTGGAACATCCAGCTGCACAGCTGTCTGTACCAGTGTTCTGGGACATTTTTGGAATTTCTCATACGAAAATAAGTGCTCAGGATAAATGACACATGTCTGTCATGGTGCCAACCACACCTCTAGCTCCTTATGGAAAATGTCCCACTCATGACCTTGCTGAATAAGTTTGGAAGAAGGCATGTTTTTCATCATGAGAATCCCATTCCCAGCTGTTAACTACCCTTGTGCATTGAAAGCTCCTGAGATCAGAGTGGGCACCTCCCTACATGCCTGAGATATCCATATATTTGCCACTGTCCTATGCCATGTGGTTGAGGACTCTGCCTAAACAGAGATAACAGTTGTAAGATGGGCCTATTTGATGCTCTCACATAGAAATTTTAGCTAGGATATACTGAGAAAAAGAAATTTTTAGCATGTAGAGCTGGAGCTGAAAAGATGCCTAGAGATGTCATGGCAAAGAGAGTTAGGAGTTATAAATAAGCAGACCTAATGTGGTAGGAAAAAAGTACAGGAAAGTAGCAATGAACAAGCAAGAGAGAGGTGTACGAGAAGGGAGCAGACACCCAGAGAGTAGCTGAGTATGACTGGTGGGGAAGCAACCCAGGGATGATGTACTAACTCCTGCTTCCGAGGTTTTTGGAGCTGCCTGGTATCCACTTCAGGGGAGAACTGACTGTTTTACAGTTATTTTCCTTGGAGTCCTGTAAGACTCTTGTCATTCATAGTCCATTACCTTATGAGTATGAATCCTTACAATAAACCCCATCTTAGTTGAGTCAGTGTGAGGGGGACATTTTGTGCAATTAAGAAACCTAATTAGGCCAAAGTTATTAATAAAATCCATGTTCTGCTTAGTATTTATCAACTTTGATAGTTGGTATTATAATTTTAATTTGGCAATATATATCTCAGGTTTTATGTTTCCCTGAAACCTTAATACTTTAATATAGGAATGTTGCTATTTTTAAAAAATGTACATTTGTTAATATAGAAAAATTATTTTTAAAAAATATGGAACCAGTATCTAAAGGAAAGTAAGCGAAGTTATTTTCTTTACTTAATTTCTAAATCTTTCTGAAATGCTTAAATAATAGCATACACTTCCTCTTCCTAGGTCTATGAATCACATCTTTTTTGAAAGAGATTTGTAAGAGACATATGTTTCTCAATGAGGTATAATAATAAAAATGGCATGTATATGTATCACAGTTTATGAATGAGAATGGACACTATAGCTGGACCCATAACTGGCTATAGAATAATTATGACTATACTGCAAAGTTTAAGAGCTTGGGCACTGGAGTCAGACAAAACTGGGTTTTGGGCACACTCAGGCAAATGAAGCTCAGTGTTATGATTTCAGGAATTGTATCCTCTTAAGACCTTGCTTGGAAAGGAGAATTGAAGAGATGAAAGAGTTTGAAGAAAAACTATGGTTGTAGTGGGGTCAATAAGAAAACAAGCTCCTCTGAGCTTGCACTTACAAGGATGGGATTCCAGAAAGGTCTGGACTAAGCCTCTTAAGGCAGGGACTACTGTTGCCTTTATATCCCTTGAGCATGGTAGAGAGCCTGGGTCAAGAAATGCCAGTTGAATGGATGAATAATATTGTGATGAAGAGCCATTGAAAAACGAATATGACTGTGAGGGTCTGGGGAAAAGCCCTAAAGCTATCAAATCCCTGGGAAACAGGGGTGGCCTCAGACCACTGTCTCCCACTTGGTATCAGTTCTGAACTTGAGAATCCATCAGTCAGATGAGCGTGTGGCATCAAGTTATCATCCTCTGCACACAGTAGGTGCTCAAGAGTATCTATTGAATCATTGCATGCAAGAATAAATGAGGCATCCTCTGAAAAACCTGTTCACCATAATCACTAAAATATCACTGATTCATGGGAAACATATATGGGCAATATTCTCTTGGAGATGGATGAAAATTATAGGGCAAGGTCTTAATGAAATCTCTTTCTACTTATCTATTAAGCTTCCTAATTAAAGTGCATTGCAATGCAGACCAATTTAGAAAATACAAGTTGGCCTACCAAAAGCTTGAGAGAGCCAAACTGTTGCCAAGGACAGGATGAACTTGAATTATTTAAACAAAAATACACGTCTATTCATTTGGATCAAAAAGATGCTGATATAGCAGTATCTAGATTATAGTTATAATTTTTCTATTAATTCTGACTCATATTTCTGATCAGGTTCTAAAAGCACATCAGGTTCTTCTTGTATTTTCATACAACATATGTATTGTCCTGAGGAGATGAGAACCAACATAAAAAAATGCAAAATAAATTGTTCCAGCTCTTGCTAGTTGCTCCATGTGATATTCCTGGCTTTAAGAAGTAGCAACAATACATAACTAAGGGAATTAAAAACAAACTTCTCTAAATGTTTGAAATGCTGTAAAAATCATGAAAATTTTGTTTATCATACCTGATAAAAGCCATTTCCATAACGATTCTCTATTTGGTTGTTCTAAAAGCAGCATGAGGTAGGAAAAAGGCAGCCTCAGGCTAGAAATGCAAATTCCTGTTATTATAAAAGTATGGAAAGATTGTTTGGGACCAATAAAAGTCAAGGTTTGCGAAGGCCATAATAGTAGGAGCTCAGTATGGGGTTGCCACATACAATGTTCCTAAAGCATATCTCCCCATATTCCACAATAAGTCATTACCATGGCAACTCGACCTTCACTGACACAAAAGAAACACCTCAACTTCCTTCTTCAGAATGACACAAATCTCACATGGCATCAAGGGATTTGTTTAAAAAATACTTCTCTAATGCTATTTCTAATGGCTGAGCAATAGATTTAGGATGTAGGGGTCAATGGGCAGACAGAATGAAGATGAAACAAGTACATGAATGATTGAGTTATGCATTTTCAAAATTGTATGGGTTGAAGTTCTACTGTAATGATGTAAATAAATACAAATCTGTGTCCATTGATTAAAGGAGAAGGAATGCAAGTGTCATTTCCCCCTGAATACCAATGGAACAGTAGAAGTGTTTCAGTTTTATGTTGCTTCAAAGGACACTTGCAGCTCACTCCAGTCAGTGGTCCTTAATATCTACCACTGTACCTAAAGAATCTTCCCAGAAACCACTTATGTGTATACACGAACGTGTGTTGGGGGGAGGGTGGCGGGGGGAAGATCTCATTTCCTACATAAGTGAGCCCCAAATCATTAAAAAATTAAGATGAATTTAAACATCAAATACTGAAGGATGAGTCAGTCTGCAACTAAGTCAAGGGGCCTGCTGAATGAGGGCCTTGGGAAAGTGCTGCCAATTGGTGCAGATTCACCCTCTTAGAAAAATAATTAAAAATATGGGCTTCCTCTTGGCACATCAGTAGCATCATCTTTTAATAAAAGAAGAGCTGGCAGCTCATAATCCAGCAGCTTCCTCTATAGTGCAGTCTCTTCAGATATGAGAACTTAAAACTCCGAGGTCTGACATGAGCTAAGAGCTGGCTCCTTCAGTGAGAGACACCAGAACCTCAGAAGCACTGGGAGCCATCAGTCATGCCTCTGTCCCTTAGTGCCACGTTTCTAGAGGGAGTTCCCTTGGAAATGGGCGGTTCTGTTCAATATTACAGTACTCAACAGAGGCAGGCAAAGGAATAAGAATTAGAATGCTTTTGTGATGATTTTAAAATCATTCTGAGGCCTCAAGTTTTTTATTGGCCTGCCTCACTGTATACAGCTATCTCTCAGCATCGTGAAGGATCAGTTCCGCCACCCAAGGATACCCAAATCCACGGAGCTCAAGTCCCTTATAGAACCTATATGCATATAACCTATGCACATCCTCCTAAATACTTTCAATCATCTCTAGATTACTTATGCTACCCAATACAATGTCAATGCCATGCAAATAGTCGTTGCATTGTATTGTTTAGGGAATAATGACAAGGAAAAAAGCCTGTACATGCTCAGTACAGACACAACTATCCAATTTGTCCCCAAATATTTTTGATCTGTGGTTGGTTGAATCCACAGATGCAGAACCCACAACTGTGAAGAGCTGACTGCGCATATTTTGAGTTCAGTCACATCAAACGTTCATTTAATATACTCAAATTTGACAAAACACACTGGGACAGAAAAGTGAAAGAAGAAATAATTAAAACTGTTCTACTGGTGGTTCCCTTCATCTAAGAACTGTTCTGGGCTGAGTGTGAACTGGGAGAGTCTGCCGTTTCCTCAGTCAGACCGATTCCTTATGACTGTCATCATGCGAGTGAGTGAGTATCTCATTGGGCTTAAGTGATCCTCAAGTTACAGACGTATTCATGGCCCTAAACCCTGGCTGACTATCTCACCGGGTGTTCAACAGAAGAAACCATAATTTGTTCCTGCATTGGAGGTGGAAAATTGGCCTTCCGTGTGGAGACTTCCTAAAGGATTTTCAAGGGTAATTTGGACTACACCTGGTTTTCTCCTTATGCATTGACTTTGGAACATAGTAGGCAGGTAAGATGCACCTCCACTATTTTAAATTCTAGGATATGTTAGAGTATCTTGACTTTCTAGAACCAGACCTCCTGGTTTCTTTAAAATGCTATTGTTAACTACCTGAAATTTAAAATGAATTTTTTAAAAATCCAGTTTATAAAATAGAGTGAGGCCCAAAAGTTTAATTGCAAGCTGGCTGTTTGGAACTCAGAACGTATTTTGATATGAAAATAATACTATGAATGGTATAAAAGGTATATGGGTTTCAGAAATAGTCCACATACACTTGTGTTCTGAAATGTATACTTTTGCAAAGAAAAACTATAAGGAGAAGAGGGAAAGGCTACAGTGCAGGAAGCTCAATACAGAGGCTGAGAGTGCTGCAGCCGTACTGTCTGGGTTCAAATACTCTCACTCATTAGCTTTTGGTCCTGACAAGTTAAACTCTTTCTGTCTGAGTTTGCTCATCTTTAAAATGGGATAATAGAGTATTTGTCTCGGAGGCACGCATAAGGATGTAACTGACCAATATCACGCATGTTGCACACAGCAAGGGCTCTGCACTTACTCCTGCCCTTGCTCCTCCGGAAATGCCCGCTGCAACCTTTCCATTCCCTGGGCTTCCCCAAACCTTGGCCATTCTTGAGATGGGGAATTCAGCCACCTTAACCAAACTGTGCCCAGCACAGAAACAATATTTGATCTAATTTGAATGGAAGGAGAGAAAAAGGGTGAGCTACAGGTAGGGAGCTGGGAAAATCTTCTCTCACCAGGCTCCAGCAGCCAGTCTTTCCTGGGCAAGACACTTGTGTTGACCTGACCTGCTCCTCTGCTCTCCTCCAGCCTCCTGCCTGCAACAGGAGGCAGCAGTGGACATGCGGTGGAGAGGGGGAGAATTTCCTTTGGGCTTCCCAAAGCCTGCTGGACGGGCCTAGCGGAGCTGTATTCACAGAGCAGCCCAGAGGGACCAGTGAGAGCTCTTTCTCCTGCGTTCCTGGAACCCGCCCCTCTGCCCACCTTCCCTCGCCGTCCTTTCACTGGACACAGTCCTGCTGGGGTAGCTTCCCAGTTTTTAGATTTCTCTGAGATTTCCCAAATGTTCTCTGTGGGAAAATAGCAAAAGAAAATGGATTGTTTACAAGTCAGAATACTAAGCATACTCTTACCAGTTTCTCAATCCCAAGAAAATAAAACACATTTGGGGGAAGAACAACATATTTCCTGACCTCTTTCAGAGCATTTAAGCACATATCGATTGCTTGCACCATTCATTCATTCATTCATTCACTTACTCAACAAATCTTTTATGTTTAGGATTATGTTAGATTCTGAGAATACAGAAATAAATAAGGCTTTTGTTTGTTTTTATTTAAGGAAAATTTCCTGCCCTCAAGGAGCTCACAGTCAGTCTAGATCAGGGAGAGAAACTAGTCAGCTTTGATTAAAGGCAGCCTTCTTTGCTCTCAGTTATTGACAGACCAAAGATTTTCTTATCAATGCAGCTGGGAACAGCAGCTCAGCCTGCAGTTAGCAGAGCATGGCTCCCTGGGCCTCTCTGTGCACAGAACTGTCTATGGCCTGGGCCCCCAAGACTCCTTGGAGAACACAGACAGAAAATACAGTGTATCTGAAAACACTTTCCATTCTCCAGGGTGGACCCAGCCCTGCTCACTCCTGCCAGGAGTGAGCATGCTGATCATGTGCACGGGGGCTCATGAAGTTGGGAGGACCTTTACAATCAACATTAAAACTAGACTTCATCAAAGCAGATGGCATGCTTATTTATCTGGAAATCCAGAATATTAACATGGTACTAACAATTAAGCTATATTTCTAAGCTTTTCATTTCCTTCCATCTGGTTAAGCATTTGATTACCAGGTTATTTGGAACAATATGAAAAAAGAGAGAACACAAAAGAGAATGTTCAGTAGGAGATGCTGATGAGTAGAACATTTGATTTTTCTTTTACTAGCTTATGTCTAAGAAAAAAACATGTAGACCTGACTCACTGCTTTTCATGACATCAGTCGAAAGCTAAGAATGCACTGAGGGAAGATGGCGTCTTTCCACAGGGCTCTTGAGCTGTGCCAAGTGACGTGGCGCGTGGTAGTCAACAGCACTGTTCACTAGTGTTTCTGGCCCCCTGCAATGCGGAGCGTGTGGTAGGATTGCACTTTCCTGCCCTTTCTAAAGTTAGGTGTGACCATGTGACTCCCGAGGGCCCAATGACACACGGACAAAGGTGACAGATGTCATTTTTGAGAGAAAAAACTTGAAGAGCCGCACTTTCTTCATTAGTGTGCCACAGCAATGGACAATGTCACCTCAGGTTCTGGGGCAAGGACAATGCACAGTGAACTCTCAGCTGACCCACGAAGGAAATGTAGTATGAGTGAAAAATAAGCCTTTTGTTTGAAGCTCCTGAGATTTGGGGGCAGTTTGCTCCGGCAGCATAGCCTGGCCTATTCTGACTGACAAGGTGTGGAAAAGGAGAGCTTGCTTACTTCCCTGTCATGCTGGCTGTAGAAGAGTCACCGGAGGGGCTCCTCCTGCACCTTTTGAAATTGCTCCAAAATTTTGAAATATCCCCTTGCAATTTACCTTTTAAATTCAAAGTTGTTGGCTTTGACCGCTTACAAAGGACATAACTTTATTTATTGATCTTCCATGGTTGTTGTCATTGTTTTATTTTATTTATTTATTTATTTATTTATTTATTTATTTATTTATTTATTTATTTATTTATTTTTAAGAGACAGGATCTTGCTCTGTCTCCCAGGCTGAAGTGTAGTAGCATCATCATAGCTCACTGCAACCTTGAACTCCTGGGCTCAAGCCATACTCCTGCCTCTGCCCCCTGAGTAGCTGAGACTATAGGCATGCATCACCACACCCAGCTAATTTTTGTATTTTTTGTAGAGATGGGGTCTTGCTATGTTGCCCAGGCTGGTCTTGAACTGGGCTCAAGTGATCCTCCCACTTTGGCCTCTCAAAGTGCTGGGATTACAGGCATGAGCCACCATACCCAGCCTCTTTTTAAATTTATTTTTGAGGCAGTAGCAAGATGTGAAGAGGAAAAAGCTATAAATGGGGAGTTTAAGAATGGAAGTTATTTAACTGGTTTACTGGCTTTGCTACTAACCAACTGTGTGACCCTTGACCAAGTCATTAATGTCTTGGTGACTTGGTTTCTTTTCTGTAGCACAGAGAATTTGGATTAGACCTGAAGTGGCAAAGTAACATCTCTAGTCCTGAGATTTGGTTTGTCCTCACAGAAGTGGGTTCCCTGAATTTTAATGAAAACATAACAAAACAAAAATCAATTTGTCAGCATTAAAATTCAAAAGCATTCACATAAAATCCAGATTGCTTGCTTGTCTACTTTCTTTTCTACATGTATTCATTCAACAAATATTTTTTGAGAGCTTACTGTGTGCCATACACTCTTGTAGGCACCGGGTCACACTTGTAAATAGACAAAAATCCATGCCTTCACGGGGTGGACATTTGAGAGGATTTCCAGCTTCTCCTGGAAACTTAGAAGATCTGGCAACATAGGGTCCATGTTCCAAGACAGCAACAGTTGCTGGGAAGCTGAGGGGCAGCTGCTCCCTGGGCATGCGTTCTGCTCCCACGGGCTCGGGGAGGCCCACCCTGCGCACTCACTCTGCCTACCGGGCCCCCTTGAGCACCTGAGTCTGTGATGCTCGGACCAGATGACCTCTCAGACACCTCCATTTCCAAGAGTCATGACTCTAAAAGTATACACAACATAAAATAAGAGCTGAGTGTTTTCAAGAGCAGTATAGAAAAATCATAGGCCATGGATGTATATAAAAAAGCACTGGCTCCAGCCTCCTGCTTAGCCTCACCATCTCTCACCTGACTGAACTCCTCGGAGAGAAAGAAATATACCCAGCACACACCATGTCTCCTTGACTTCCTTCCTGTTCCTTTTCCTCTCTGTCACTGCACTCCCAGCAGGCTTTTCATTCTGGAGATGCAGATTAGCTTTGTAAGTAATTAGGGGTACCTACACCTTAGGTATCTTAAATATTTAGCTATCTGTCTAAAATTTTAGTTCAGCAGTTGGATAGAAATTAGCATATTGTTTTAACGAGATTCTGGAAGGTCCTCTCTTTGCCTTGCAATGTTATTTACTAACTCCTTCATGTGCTACTTCCCACTGAATCCAAGAAGGCATGTGGCTGCAGGGTGATGGTTACGCGTTTCAGCTCCAATGGGAACTGACTTTGTGAAAAGTATGTGGGCTGGGAGATACTAAAAAATTATTTGCAAGAGTATTGTAAGTCATCTCTCTTATAGCCATTCTTTTCACATCTTTCTTTTCCTGCTCTTTTGCTCTTTCTTTCTTCTCTCCCCCTTAGATGGAACTGTAGGTGAGTCATCTTCCTGAGTCACTTCCTTTTTAAATAGCAGGGTTAATGGCATTGAGATAGGGAAGAAGGAAGACAAAACATCAAAGCTATTACCACACATATTAATGGATGGATACGCACACATCTAGACTCACAGAGAATGCACCTATATTCCGTTACTCAAGTGAAAGACAATTAAAAGGCTGTTTTTCTCTCTAAAAATTTTTCATCTAATAGCTGAGAAATAGTAAGGCAAGTTTCCACCAGAGCAAAATTTTATAACCAAGTTATAAATGCTTGAAAATAGCAAAACACAATGGAAACCCTGACACCATCTTAATTATACTGTCACCAGACACAATGTTAAAATGTACATATAAAAGATCCTTTTTAATCCTGTGAATTAGTCCTGTAGATATGTCTAGAATTATATTTCTAATGCTTGACATACCTATCCCACCTGAGGAGAATAATTATCTTAGGTTCCAGATCAAAGTAGGTTCTTTTCAGTCAAAATTCTAAAAATATCTCCCTGAAGCTGAAAAACACCAAATATTAATAGGAACAATAATAACAATAATCATTCCAACAACTAACATTTATTGAGAAGGAGTTATGCTCTAGGCCCTGTGCTAATCTGATCTCGTATACTCCTGACCACCCCCCTGTCACGTGGCCCCCGGCAGGTTACTGTTTGTTTGCTCCTAGGGTCCCCTCTCCACCTCCCTGTACCCTGCTCTGTACCCTGGGCACTGGCCTTCATGCACTTCGCCTTTGGAGTTCCCATGTCTCTGGCTTCGGTGGGGTTCCCACAGTAGGATAAGAGTGAAGTCTGGGCATTTCTTCTCCTAGCTCCATCTCTTCTGGCTGCGGGTTGGCATATCTTCTTCTCCACCACCCCCTCCTGGCAGGGGCCCTGGTCTGCAGGCACCACACTCTCCCCAGAGGCCAGTAGTTGTTCCCCTCCTCATCCCTTCAGACACAGAAGCTGCTTTGCTATCCACAGGATGCTTTACCATCCTTTGCGGAGGGCCCTTACCTCTGCCTACACTTCTGTCATTTGTCTCTCATTAAACAGTCTCAGTTCATCTGAGTGTGCCATGCAGTTTATGGACCCTGAATGATACAGTGCCATCATTTCCCATTTTATGGATTGAGAGCTGTTGAGGCTATGATGTGTTATGGAACTTTTCCAAGACTGCACAGCTGGTAAACGCTAGAATCAAGATTTGATTTAAGATCTTACTTCAGCCCAGACTCTTAACCGATATGGTATGTGGTCTCTGACAGAATCGCCACTGTGCTGGTTTTCTGCAGAGGTGTCAAAGGAAGGATCCAGGCTCCCAGCCTGGGAAAGAGCTTTACTTCACCACTGCGTAGTTGGGTGATGTTGTGTTTCTAAAGCCACTTGGCTTCTCTGTGCCTTGGTTTCATCCTCCATAAAATGGGAGAAATAAGACTTGCCCCACTTACTGCTCAGGATTCTTGTAAGGATAAAACTGACCAGATGGGAAAGGAAAGCTGCATGGAAAGGGGGGGCTGTGAGCTTAAATCATTACCCCTCAAACGGACCAGAGCTCAGAGAGGAATTTCACTACATACTCAGGTCACTCAGACACTGACAATAGTTTCCCCTCCATTTTCCAGGCTTTCATTTGGTGCTGTACTGGGATGGTAGGCGGCTATATTAGTTTCCCATTGCTGCTCTAACAAATCACCACAAATTTAGTGGCTTAAAATAACACAAACTTACTTTCTTACAGTTGTAGAGACCAAGATCCCCAAATCAGTGTCACTGGGCTAAAGTCAACATGGAGACAGGATTGATTCCTCCTGGAGGCCTTAGGAGAGAACCCACTTCCTCGCCTTTTCCAGCTTCTGTGGCCGCATTCCCTGGCTCTCAGCCCCTCCCTCCACCTTCAGAGCCAGCAGCCTAACGTCTTCAACTCTTTGCCGGCTCTGACATCACATCACCTTCTCTCTGGCTCTTCTGTAGTCAAATCTCCCTCCGCTTCACCCTTGTAAGGATACCTGTGATTACTCTTTCAGCCCGCCAGAATAATCCAGGATAATCTCCTCTTCTGAAGATCCTAAATTTAATCACAATGGCAAAATCCTTTTTGCCATAAACATGCACTGGTTCCAGGGATTAGGACCTAGATATCTTCAGGGGCCATCACTTAGCCTGCACAGTAGCCAATTCAATAGGGGTGGGAGGAAGTTCCTTCTGAACACTTGGAACTTTCTCCAGTCCATCTTAATATCGAATCCAGCAAATGTGTCAGGGAATTAATGAGACACATACCCTTCTTACATTGTGTCTACCGTTAATCAGAATTTGCTTACATCCTCCCATTGAATGCCATTTAAATGTGTGAATTTTATCTAATATTGTTTGCTACTGATGCTGTGGAAGTATAAGATTGTCAATACTTTCTAAGAAACTGAAATGTGGAGAAAAAGATCCAGTCTGAGATGCTAGGCGGGGTGAGGGGTTAAGGAGACACGAGGCAGAAAGAGCAGTGCTCACACAGCCAGCGAAGTCTTCAGGGCTAGTCTGGCTGGAGCCAGGCTTGCAGCTGTTTTTGTCAGGAAGGGCAGCTGCTAACATCCTCCCTGCCTTGAGAGAAAGTCCCACAAACACTGGGGAGAGGGCCGAAGGAGCAGTCAACCCGCACCCTCTGAGCTTGCAATAATCTATTTCTTTATAGCAGAGTTTGACCATTCAAATGCACATAGAACTAATCTCGTTATTATTAGATACTTGACATTTCCACAATTGGCTTTTGTACACACATACTTTGAGGAAATTTTATTTGTTTTAGCATATTAAAAGTCTTCTTTCTGGTACTCTCAATAGTTCACTCTTTGTGCTATTTAAAACCTCCGGCAACTTCCCTTCTTTGAGGTAAGGATGTAGCCTTATTTTCTGTCTTAAGTTTAATGTCCACGTCTCCTACCAGAGGTGATGTTCTACATCAGTGTGGTCACAGGACCTGTCACCTCCTTTACTCAGCATCGATGCTGCCAGCTGTCACGTAAAACCAGTTCAACACTGCAATCGTGCATGTCACTGAGCTCTGCCCATTCCAATAGCATCATGTTCCCATAGTTACTAATGCATTTCAAGTGGGGGAAGGTGGAAGCATAGAGCAGTTTAAAATTATAGATAACAGGAGAAAAATAAGTAGCATAAATAAATGTGTGACAAGTGGGGTACTCTAAAATTGATTGCTGCCTGTGTGGCGATACAGAGCCTTACTTCTGGATGGGTAACTGTCAACAGGCTGCAGAGCTTCAAGTCCCCACCTTAAGCCTTTAAATGCTTAAAAGGAAGGGACTCAAGATCACACTTCACTAAATGGGATGAAGGAAAAATGTGAGAGTGACAAGTCACAGTCATGCTGCTGTGTCACTTAGCCGAATTCCTGAGAGGTGGAATAATTTCCTAAGGGGCACCATTGCTTCTTCCCTCTCTCACATGCCAACCGTCTTCCTAAGGCATCTTGCTATCATATCACCCAGTGCTGAAGAACAGGCAATGGCTCCCACCGTGGGCAATGCCGCAGCTGGGAGCCTGGGCACCGCTGGCCCAGGCCTGCTCCCTGGGTGCAGCTTGTCACACTCCCTGTGCCTCTGCTCCAGCTGGGCCTGGCCTCCCACTGCCTGCACGGCTCACCTGCTCCCCCCTGCACGCACACACTCCTTACTACCCATCCTTGACGTACCTTCTCCTTGAAGCTTCCTTGATAACTCTCTGGTCAAAACTGATTGTTTTTATTTTTCCTACTCACTGCCTTCAACTCTGCTTCTTGAAGCTGCCCCTCCCCCACCCCCTTTCCACAACTTCCATTGAGGCTATGTTGGCTCAATTCGACAACTTTTCAAACCCTTCTCTTCTTAAAATACTTTTTAAGACTCAGCCTTGCTCCTTTTAAAATGTCAACCTCATATTTAATTCACATCTCTCTTCTCTTTTCATCCCTTGCCCTATCCTAGTCCAGACACTATTGACACTAAGAGTAGAAGGAGAAGGGGGCTTCTGCCCCTCAAGCACCATCCCCTCTCTCACTCGCACCTTCTGGTGTTGGTCCAAGAGAACGAGGGAGACAGAGAAGCTTCATTTCTGCTTGGCTTGTGGAGAGTTCCACACCTCTCCATATCTGGGTCTAGCTGCTGCTCTGGCTTGTCTCCTCGGAGCTCAGCAGGTGGATGCTGATGGACAGTTGTGGGAGGGGGCATCCTTTATGAGATAAGCCTGTTGACCCTCAGCTGCCAGCTTCTCGCCAGCACTTCTGATGCATGCCCCCGCCCTACCCAGAAGCCTGTAGCCTGCAGTCTCACCTCTTTGGGCTCAGTGTTCAGGGCCTGTAGGTCCAATTGGGATCCTATCTTCATACATCTTCATACTGCATGCCCTTGCCCCATGTCACACCAGCCATCTCTCTCCTGACTCCTCCTCCACACCCTGGTGGCTGCCAGTGGCTTACAAACTATCAAGATGGCATCCTATCACCATCTTTGATTTTGAGGATGGTGGATGGTTATGGCAAGTTTTTAAGTGATTTTATCAGAGCCTGTCTCTTGGCTTTGGGGTGGGGAGAGAAATACCCCATTCCTTTGTAGGGAGTTAGTGAGGGGAGGAAGAGGACTGTACTACTGTACAAGGAGACTTCTCAGTTCTCTCCAGTTGGCCTCTCCATATTAACTTGGGGACAGTGGATGATGGAGACAGTGCCAGGACTAGTTCTGCTGAAACCCCACCTCCCAGCTTTCCCTGAACAATAGGAAACATTGCCTTGGGCACCCAGCTCTCTCTCTAGTTCCTAGAATTGTGAAGCCCCAGTCTTCTGCCTCTGCGTTCTCTAGCTTGTGACCCTTGATAATCAGGTTGGTCTCAAAGATGGCAGCAGGATTGGGGACAGCAAGCCTTCTCCTCACTCCTCCCTTTGTAAGCATAGGCCAGCCACCTCCTCTTTCTTTGATGCTGACCGCAAGGATTGGGTGAGTTGGGATCTATAGTTTATAATGTTCAATTTGATATATTACTATAATTTTATTGAGCAATCTATTTTATATTATCTTACATTGTTCTAAACTCATTTAAGCAGTCAAATCTTGCTCCCTCAATAGGGGCAAAAGCTAAAAGAATAAGTAGTACTCAATGTTTCTTCTGCTTTATGCAGAGACCCTATCACAGTGCTCTGCACACAACAGAGAAGAACTAGATTTGTCAACTTGAAGAGACCATGAGGAAGGAACAACGTGGGCTTATCAGCCCAGG
Source organism: Lemur catta (assembly GCF_020740605.2). NCBI lineage: Eukaryota > Metazoa > Chordata > Mammalia > Primates > Lemuridae > Lemur > Lemur catta. Next base: position 185,718,517 of record NC_059128.1, on the reverse strand, counting down.
AGCCTGTGCTGTGGCCACCTGTGCTGGCTGCCCCATGCCACGCAAAAACTAGAGAGGGCTGAAGCCTCTGTGCTAAAGAGAACAGCAGCCTCATTCACGCAAATAAAGCTGTGTCTGTATGATGCTCAATATTAATTCTGTTCATCAAAAACTCAGACAAGTCAGATTTAAAATTCATATTTCTAGTGTCAGAGAAACAAAACAGCAATATGATTAGACATCTGCCTTGTATTTTTAAAAATTGATTTATTGTTTATAACTGAGTATAGAGCTACAGAGAATTAGGTAAGGCAAGAAAAAAGTAAATTTCTAATACATTTCCAGATGAAATATTTGCTTTCCAGTTTTGAAATTGGAGGGAGATGTGGGTGTTTTTCTCTTTAGAAGGGAAAAAAGTAAGTAATGATCCTCACGCTAAAAGGCACAAAATAATTTCCAGTGAAAATCTGAAAGCTAATGCTAATAAGTTCTCAGTACGTGTGTGTGCCAATTTTTTATTTTGATATCTCATATTTCCTAAATTCTAACACTCCATCAATTGAAAAATGCACCATCCACTTAAAAATAGCTATACAGGACAAAGAAACGTGGCTGCAAACATCCTACATACCGACCATAAGATACTTTCTAACATTAATATGATAAAATTAAGGTGTCAAAATGTTAAAATCAGTGCTGTGCTGAGCCCTTTCTTAAATTCTTTTCACATCCTGCAACATAGACACTGTCATTGTCTACATTTTACTGATGAAAATATTTCCCAGCATCAAAGAATCTATAAGTAGATTCAAACTCCAGTTCTGGATTCAAACTCAAAGCTAATCATTATGGTGAATAGCCTAGATTAGAAGCTCCATATGTGAGATATCATCATCATCATCATCACGGGCTTGTCTGCAACTTCTCTCTACTTTCACTTCTACCTGTCCACTTCAAGCCACCATGATACTCATGAACATGACTGTATCATCCTCCTGACTGGCTTCTTGGGCTGCGCTAATATCTGAATACTAAGAAACCTGAGCAATCCTTATAAAGCCTAAGTCAGATCATGTCACTTCTCAGTTCAAAATCTGGCAATGACTCTATCTCACCCTCAAAAAAAAATCCAAAGTCCTCACCATGGTCCCTCAATCTGGCCCATTCCAACCTCAGTGTTCTTCTAACCACAAACTCAGTGCCTTTGGACTTGCTTTCTCCTCTGCCTGGACTGATCTTCTCCCAGATACTCAAAGGCTCACTCTCACTTTCTTCCAGTCTGTGATTGAAAGGTATCAAAATGTCCCTGTCCACCCTCTTTAAATAGCACCCTCCGTGACTCTCCACCCTTTGCCCTGCTTATCTACATAGCAAGTATCCCCTCCTGATATGCTGAACACTTATTTGCTTGTTTCTCTTTCTCCTTTTTCTAAAATATAAGCCTTTCAAAGGCAAAGACTCTATCTTGTTCACTCCCTTATCTTCAACACCCAGAACAGTGCCTAGTGTGGAGCAGATGCTCAGGGAGTGTTTGCTAAATGAATCAGTTCATTCAAATTCATGCTGGCCTTAATAGTCAAGAATCCATAGCTAGACCATGGGCAAGATGGTGGACTGGAAGCAGCCTGCACAGGCCACTCTCAAGGAAAGGATTGAAAGGTGCAAGAAGATGCCTACTTTACAGATGGACCCTCTTCACAGAAGTGACGGGAGTCACTCAGATTGAAGGAGAGGGCGATGGGGAGACCTACTTGCCAAGATAGAGAGGTACCTGGGGAAGATGCCTACGTGTGGGGAAGGAACAAAGGAGAGAATCCCAGAAATCTATACTCCTCCTGTGGATACCATCCCCCCCCCACCACCACAGGCCTCTGTACTAATCAGAGAACTGCTTGGAGACTATACAAAAATATTGCAGTAGGCTCAGCATGGACCTGCTGGCTTCTGTTCCCAGGTTGCTGCAAATCATGTCATTATGAGCTCTCTGACTCGGAGCACCCAGTCTACTGAGGGATTGGCTTTGCTGCAACTGCTGCCACATCACCCCTGCTGGGCCAAGGAGGGAGTGGGAAGAGCAGACACTCTTGTGTACCCCATGACTGGGAGATGAGTGCCTCCCCCACAAGAGAATTCAAAAGGAGCAGGTGCCAACACCACTTGAGGGATCTCATTGTAATAGCTTCAGTGGGACCTGTGTGGGGAAAGAGTGCCAACCCCTGTGGCCCTGAGTGCCAACTGGCAGAAAAAGCCTCCTGGCTCTGCATGCCACTCAGCAGAACAAGCCTCCCAGGCCCATGCATGGCCTGGCCCCTGCAGACCAATGCACTACAGAGGGATCCATACCCCTGTGGATACATGCACCACCATGCTTGCGGTCCAGCACTCCATCACAGACCTGCTAGTCACAAGCCACCCTCCACTGCACGCCACCATTACACCTGGACCTGAGTGGCATGAATGCCCCCTGCCCTGATACCTGTGGCCACTGCCTAATAGCCTTATCCAGCAGCCACTGCCACTGCTGTGGGAGACCCATGCAGAGCAATCTCTCACAACACCCACCTCCAGTGAGAAGGATTCACCCAGACTCCCAACCAAGCTTCCAACCGTGGACTGAGACCAACACACCACTCCCACAAAGATCCTTCAGCTCTGGGTTGGACTGCAACAAACAGGGGAATGGGACAACATAGAACAGCTACATTAGAGGATTTCAGTACATCTGCCCCCTCTTGCCAGATCAATCTTCTGAAAGAGGCACAAATGCACTGTCTAGGGAACCTCTCCTTCTTCTCACTAAATAGGAAAGTTCCCAGCAAAGGAGAGCAGGCACACCACAAACCTATCTGCCCTTAATTGAGAGAAGAGGTTTTAGATGAGAAGAAATCAACAAGAGAATTCTGGCAACATGAAAAAAACAAGCTAGTTCAATAACCCCAAAGGATAGCAATAGAACTATAGCAATGGACCCCAACCAGAAGGAAATTTTTGAAATGTCAGAAATGGAATTCAGAATATGGATGCAAACAAGATAAATGGGACTGACGAGAAAGTTGAAAGCCAACACAAGGAAGCTAAAAAATATTTCAGGACATGAACGAAAAAAATAAAAAAGTCACTAAAGATATAAAGATATAGAAAACATAAGAAAGGAAATAGAACCTAAAGAAATGAAAGAGTCATTTAAGGAATTTCAAAATACAGCAGAAAGCTTCAACAACAGACTAGACCAAACAGAAGAAAGAAATTCAGAATTTGAAGACAAGGTTTTCAAAATAACCCAGTCAGTCAAAGAACAATCATTCAGAGAAATGTGGGACATATGTAAAGCTAGCCAATATATGAATATAGATATCCCTGAGTGAGAAGAAGAAAAAGCAAAAATCATGCAAAACCTATTCAAGGGAATTATTGAGGAAATCTTTCCTTGTATCTCCAGAGACTCAGATATCCAGATACAAGATGGTCATAGAAAACTGGGAAGATTCATAGCAAACAGGACATCTTCAAGACACATAGTCATTAACCTGGCCAAAGTAAAAAAGAAGGAGCAAATTGTACAAGCTGCGAGATGAAAGCAACAACTAACTTACAAAGGAAAACTTGTTCTGCTAACAGCAAATTTCTCAGCAGAGACCTTACAAAGCCAGAAGGGACTGGGGCCACATTTTTAGTCCTCTTAAACAGAGCAACTGCCAGCCAAGAAGTTTGTATCCTGAAAACTAATTTCCATAAATTGTGGAGAAATAAAGACTTTTCCAGATAAGCAAACACTGAATTTGTCACTACCAGACCTGACCTACAGGAAATGCTCAAAAGTGCACTATACATGGAACTGCACAATAGATACCCACCAGGGTGAAAAAACCCAAAAGTTAAAGCTCACAGGTCTTATAAAACAACAGAACAGAGAGAAGACAAAACAACAAGGTACCATTCAACATGACAAAAGAATAGTATCCCACATGAAAAAAGAACAGTATCCCACATGACAAAAGAACAGTATCCCACACGCCAATACTAACAATGAACATGAACAGTCTTAATGCTTCACTTAAAAGACATAGACTGGCTGAATGGATAAAAAATCATAGCCTAAGTATATGTTGTCTCCAAGAAGCCCAACTAACTTGCAAGGAGTCACATAGATTCAAGGTAAAGATATGGAAAAAATATTCTATGCAAATGGAAATGAAAAGCTAGCAGGTACAGCCATTCTCAGATCAGATAAAATTGACTTTAAATCAAAAATAGTAAAAAACAAAAAGGCAAAGATGGTCATTATATAATGATAAAGGTGGAAATTTAGCAAGAAGACACAACAATCCTAAATATATATGCAACTAACACAGGAGCTACCAGATTCATAAAACAAACTTTACTGGAACTATGCAAAGAAACAAACAATAGCATCATAATCACTGAGGACTTCAATACCCCACTGGCAAAACTGGACAGATCATGGAAGCAGAAAATCAACAAAGAAATACTGGATTTAAATGGGACTCTAGAACCTAATGGACATTTACAGAACACTCTACCTAAAATCTATAGAATATGCCTTCTTCTCATCAGCACATGGGACATTTTCCAAGATTGATCATATCTTAGGCCACAAAACAATTCTCAGCAAATTCAGAAAAGTTGAAATCATACCATGTATCTTCTCAGACCACAGTGGAATAAAACTGGAAATCAATTCCAACAGAAGTTCTCGAATCAACACAAAGGTCATGGAAATTAAACAACCTGCTGCTGAACAATCCTTGGGTCAATGATGAAATTAAGATGGAAATCAAAAGATTCTTCAAACTAAACAACCAAGAAGTTACAAACTTTCAAAATCTATGGGATACAGCCAAGGCAGTGATAAGGGGAAAGCTCTTAGCCTTAAATCCTTATATCAAAAGACACAAAGATCACAAATCATCATCCCAATGTCCACCTCTAGGAACTAGAAAAAGAAGAACAAATCAAACCCAAAGCCAGCAGAAGAAAAGAAATAAAAAGCTCAGAGCATAACTAAATTAAATGGAAAACAAAAAAAACAAGACAAAGAATCAATGAAACAAAAAGTTGATTCTTTGAAAAGATTAACAAAAATGATAGACCACTAACTAGCCAGATTAACCAGAAATAGAAAAGACAGGACTCGAATAACCTCAATCAGAAGTGAAAAAGGAGACATTACAACTGATACAAAGAAATACACAATATCATCTGGGAATGCTACACAAACTTCTATGCACACAAATGAGAAAATGTAGAGGAAATGGATAAATTCCTGGAAACATGCGCCCTCCCAAGCCTGAGTCAGGAAGAAATAGAAATCCTAAACAGACCAGTAATGAACAATGAGATTAAGGGAGTAATTAAAAAAATCTCCCAACAACAACAACAAAAGTCCCAGACCACATGGATTTACAGCTGAATTCTATCAGACCTACAAAGAAGACCTGGCAAATATCTTGCAGAAATTATTCCATAACATTGAGAAGGAGGGAGTCCTCTCTGACTCATTTTATGAAGCCAGTATCACCTTGATACCAAAGCCAGGAGAGGACACAACAAAAAAAGAAAACTATAGAACAATATCCTGTATGAACATAGATGCAAATTCCTCAACAAAATACTAGCAGACTGAATCCAACAGCACATCAAAAAGATACTTCACCATGATCAAGTAGGTTTCATTCTAGAGTTGCAAGGATGGTTCAACATATGCAAATCAATAAATGTGATTCACAACATAAACAGAATAAAAAACAAAGACCATAGAAGCATCTCAATAGATGTAGAAAAAGCATTCAATAAAATCCAGTACCCTTTCATGATTAAAAACCCTCAACAAACTAGGCATAGAAGGCACATACTTCGAAATTGCAAAAGCCATATATGACAAACCCATAGCCAACATCATACTGAATGGGGAAAAGTCCGTTCATCCTAATAAGAGGAACAAGACAAGGGTGCCCACTGTCACCACTTTGATTCAACATAGTACTGGCAGTGCTAGCCAGAGCAATCAGGCAAAAGAGAGAAATAAAGAGCATTCTAATCGGGAAAGAAGAAATCGAACTATTACTGTTTGCTGATGATATGATCCTCTATCTAGAAAACTCTAAAGACTTCTAGAATTGACAAATAAATTGAGAAAAATCTCAGGTTGCAAAATCAGTGTATGCAAAGCAATAGCATTTCTGTATGCTAATAACAGTCAAGTTGAGAGTCAAATCAAGGACTCAATACCATTTACAATAGCTACAAAGAAAATAAAATACCTAGGAATATATTTAACCAAGCAGGTGAATGATCTCTACAAGGAGAACTACAAAACACTGGTGCAAGAAATCATAGATGACACAAACAGACAGATAAACATCCCATGCTCATGGACTGGTAGAATCGACATTATTAAAATGTTCATTCTGACCCAAGTGATTTACAGATTCAATTCAATTCTTATCAAAATACCAACATCTTATTTCATAGATCTAGAAAAAGTAATCCTAAGCTTCATTTGGAACCAAGAATGAGAGCAAATTGCTAAAAGCAACCTGAAGCAAAGAGAACAAATCTGGAAGCATCCCATTACCTGACGTCAAATTACACTATAAGGCTATAGGAATCCAAACAGCATGGTACTGGCATAAAAGTAGACACATAAACCAATAGAACAGAATAGAGAACCCAGAAATAAAACCATGTAGTTATGAGCAACCTATCTTTGACAAAGCAGACAAAAACATACATTGGACAAAGGATGAGCTATTCAATAAATGGTTCTGGGAAAATTGGACAGCCACATGCAAAAGAAGACCCATATCTCTTACCATATACAAAAATTAATTCAACATGGATTAGAGACTTGAATGTAAGGCATGAAACCATAAAAATTATAGAAGAAAATGTAGGAAAAACTCCTCTAAACATAGGTCTAGGCAAAGAATTTGTGACTAAGATCCAATAGGCAAATACAGGAGCAACAAAAATAAATAAATGGGACTTAATTAAATTAAAAAGCTTCTGCACAGCAAAGGAAATAACAGAGTAAACAGGCAACCTACAGAATGGGAGAAAATATTCACAAACTGTACATCTGTACCTATTGGGTACTATGAATGCTGTCCTGGTGGCAGTTATACTGAAAGCCCTGATTTCAGCATTATACAAAAACATTTGTATCCCCTTAATATTTTGAAAGTAAAAAAAAAAGTTGAGTCTATTCAGGAAACATTAAATACAAAAGCTGAATTTATTTTAAGGACGTATTTGAAATCATGTTTATTATTACCAGCCCCTATACTGCAAGGCAGTCATTAACTCCACAGAGACTTGGCAAATAGCAGAAGAAGAAATTTCCAGATAGTTTTGTGGTAGCAAGAAAAAAATATTCCTCTATTATCAATTACTATAATAGGATAAAATAAAATTATCTCATGATTATCTGCTAACATCTCATCATTGTGAAATGTTGAAAACACACCATGTTTTATGGCATCATTATTTTTAAATAGTCCTAAAATAATATAAATTATTTCCACTTTAAATAAAAATATGACTACATTTAAAAAAAGAATCCATATCTATAAGCATGATGCTCTGTTAGGCACTATTTATTCTGTACAATCCCTACTCCATTCTAAATAATCACAATTAAATATGAAAAGCAGTTTTAATGACAATAGTTTAATAATGAGACAGATTTGTCCTCTAACTCCTGCTACATTGTGGTTGGAATAATGCATGATATTTCAGAAATACTGTGCTCAGTCAATGGCCTGCCATTTATGAATCTGCACCTTCCTTGGCTCAGAGAGGAACTGAGCCACCTGGGGTTCTCCTGCCTCAGAGGGGAGATGAAAGCCCCAGGACAATTTCATAGGCTTAATTTTCCTTTTACAGTCATCTCTGCACTACCAAACCCAACTTCGATTTTAATAAAATTACCTCATGTTCTAACTCTAAGTGGAGATGTCATTTAATCATTCTTTTGAGAAATAAATGTACTGGTAAGAGGAGCTTTTTAACAAAATAAATTATTTATATTCTTGTGGAGATGGAACAACAACAATAAAAATGATGAAAAAAATTCCAAATTAAATAATTTTCTGTTTCATAAAAATAACTTCTTCTGCTCTAAAATCAAATCGGTATAATCTCTCCACAAGGCTCCGTCTCTGGAGACTCGTGTCTCTATGTAGTAGGAAGCTTACATCCTCATCTTGGTCCCCATGCTTTGGCTGGATGCTTTCCTCATCTTGAAGTGATCCCTGGATTGTTCTTCCTGCTCTCCTTTAGCATCTTCCAAAATGCACACAAAGCAGGTAAAAATCTTAGGCCACAGAGTTAGGTGTACAAGAAATATAGCATGTTAATGTTTTTATATGAGTTAACTTTATTTCAAATTAGGGGCTCCCCCCTGCCAAACTGACAAGAAGTTTAACTTTCAGACACCGTCAGCTCTCTCACCACTCCCTCATGCTGATGGAGCTGGGACTGGGTTAAGGTCCCCCGGCCTCACACCCTGAGCATTGGTGAATTCTGTCCATGGTTGCCACATGATTACTGGTGATTGTGCCCATCATTAGTCATCTGTCCCTTGGTTGTTCCAGTTCACACAGTCCTTAACTCTGCTGCTTTCAAACCACCCTGGGGGCTTCGCAGATCTTGGGAGAGGTTGAGAAGCCCTGGCTAGGGATCCAGCCCCTGCACTATCATGGGGCCATTCCCTCTGAGATCCTGTCATGTGCCCTGGAAGCTGCAGGGAGCAAGGCTCAGGGGCCCACAGACTTCCCACGAAAGCTCCCGCTCACCAGACTCTCAGCTTAAACTGGGCAATGCCTTTTCACTCAAACGTGACTCCCTGGGCTCAGGTGTTTGGAATAAAAAATCACACTTTCTGCAAGTAAGAAAGCATAAGTTATGTGCTTGAATGTAGAAAAGTGAAGAGATGCAGGGAGAAGCCCCACACATTAATGTCTTTACGTCGTCTCACTACACTGACCTCAGTGCAACCAAACCAGAAAATAATTTAAGACATTCATGCTTCTCTGTTCATGCACCTCAGAAGAAAATGTTTTTCTCTGCAGGCCAGAGTGAGTGGACCTGGGGTTGAAGTCTCAAGTGGCCCTGCTGCCAGGGCCCTGGAGAGATTCATTCCTCTGGCTGCTGCAGCGCTTGAGAACAGGCCAGAGTGACGGGATGTGCCATGTGGGGAAGGCTCAGCTCCACCCGTGCATCAGTTTTGGAATTGTTATTTCATTTTTGCTAATTGATCAATGCTAACATGTAAATATCATTTATCAATATAAATAATTTGTTTCCAAAGTATAGTTTACAAGCAGGTATTCTCTTTTTATGACTTGGTCTTTTCGCTATTTTAGGGAACGCAGTATTATAAACCACCTTGCTTTCATTGCTACACTCTTTGGAAGGGATCAAGTGGCAACTCAGGAATCACCATCTTATGCAAACTCACATTCTTAGCAGAAGACCAACCAAAACAAAGACTCAAGCAGTAGCTACACAACCATCCCCCAAGGACTCTGCACACAGCTGCACTTTCTCTTCTGTAATAACACAGTGAATGGCCAGCAGATGTTTCTTGAGGACATGTGTACTCTTTAATGTCTAAACAACAGGACAGATGGTTACAAGCATCCTTAATTCCTGTCTATAGTTTTAGCTTTCTTTTCTTCTTTTGTCATCTATGCAATTTTGAGAGCTACCTTAAATTATTTTCTGAAACAAGGCTTGGTTTAAGTAAATATAACAGAAACCATGTACAACTACTAGTTTCCAGTCATTGTGGCAGAATAATTCTGAAGACAGCAAGGATAGGTCAGGCTTCTTAGTAGCCAAGGTCAAAAGCAGCCAGGATTCCTATCTCCAAAGTAAAGAAGACCCATTATGAATGTGACGAGGACAGTCTGGTAGAGAATTAAGCCCGCACTAGAAGCCAAGAGGATTCTATTATAATATTAGATCATTAAATATGAAATGTCTAATTTTGAATCAAAATTGTAGTTTATTATATCTCAAACAAAATGTAGTACAATTAATCAAAGTATGTGCCTACACTATCCACACAGTTTTGCCATCTTAACTGTAGCTTGTTTATGCCAGCAGCGAAGAAGCCTGGAGAGTAAGTGGTGATGAAATCGCCAAAGCCGTTTTCCACAGGTTGTTGAGAAATAAATGTTTTTCCTCACAAGAAGTGGTCCAAAGCCTGGAAGAAGCGGTAGTCAGTTGGTACAAGATCTGGTGAATACAGTAGATGACCGAGAGTTTCCATCTCCAGCCTCTATAGTTTGAGCAGTGTTGTTTGTGTGACATGTGGTGGAGTGTTGGTTGTCTTGCAAGAGGATTGACTTGTCTCTATTGACCAATCTCAGCTGCTTAATCACATGCATCCTCATCATTTCACCCAACTGGTTGCAGTAGACATTCGCTGTAATTGATTGACCAGGTTTCATGAAGCTGTAGTGGATAATACCAGCACTGGACCACCAAACAGACACAAGTAGCTTTTTTGGATGAATATTTGGTTTTGGACTGTGTTTTGGCACTTCATCTTTATCCAAACATTGTGCCAAACACTTGTGATTGTCAAAAAGAATCCATTTTTCATCACATTGTAACAACACGGTATAGAAATGGTTCACCTTTATGTCGTGACAGCAAAGAAAGGCAAGCTTCAAGACAATTTCTCTTCTGAAGCTCATTTAATTCATGCTGAATCCATCTACACAGCTTCTTTACCTTGTTTATTTGTTTCAAATGATCCAATATTGTTGGAATAGTAATGTCAAACTTTGCTGCTAATTCATTCATAGGTTGAGATGGATTCACTTCCACTATAGCTTTCAGCTCATTATCCACCTTGGTCTCAGGTTGCCCATGTGGCTCATTTTCAAGATTAAAATCTTCAGAAGATTAAAATCTTCTCAAACCATCGATGTACTGTGCATTCATTAGCCACATCTTTCCCAAATACTTCATTGATATTTAGAGCTGTCTGCACTGCATTAGTTCCATGCTGGAACTCATATTGGAAAATAACATGAATTTTTGACTTATCCATGGTTTCACAAAAATTGCTCTAAAAAAATTTGAAAGAT